>NC_134363.1:126446711-126796294 GCF_048569485.1 Anomaloglossus baeobatrachus | reverse complement strand
ATATATTCTGAATTTGTTCACTACAAAAATATTACCAATAAAGATTAAAGGGATATTCTTTAAGGCCCTGTCACACACAGAGAGAAATCTGCGGCAGATCTGTGGTTGCAGTGAAATTGTGGACAATCAGTGCCAGATTTGTGGCTGTGTACAAATGGAACAATATGTCTATGATTTCACTGCAACCACAGATCTGCCAAAGATTTATCTCTGTGTGTGACGGGGGCCTTAAGTTTGAAAGTTATCAACCATTCCATTTTATAGGGGTTAACTTCCCGATCACCAGAAAACTGGGATTCCCACTGATCTCGAGATCTCTGAAAAAGCCTGTGTGAATGGAGCAGACGTCAATCAAGCGCACAGCCGCATCATTCATTCTTATGGGAGTGCCGAAGACCAGCCACATGCAGTAATCGGCTATCTCCGGCAGTCCAATAAAGGAAGAATGGAGTGGCAGTGTGCTTGATCATCCACCGCAACATTTGTATTACCCAGGGATATGGGATACTCTTTTCCGGGCAGTACAGGTTTTTGGGAAGTCACGGTGGTGGCTGTTACCCGGTTCCGTGCCCTGGGCCCTTTTTGTAATGGGGATATTTATAGGGGAGAATAAGATAATGTTCACATGTGACACCACTTGCGGTGTTGCGGCTAAGTGTAGGAAGCCGCTGCTGCAGAATGTCTCTACTGGGGCTGGTGGTATTGGCAACTAGAATGGTAGACCCTCAGAAAGTAGGGTTTTGCCCCAGAGGGTATATGGTGCAGTGGGCGTTGGAAGAAGGTAGTCCACACAGGTGTTCAGTGCAACTGGTTTACTCACTGCTGGTAGATGTTGACTGGTTGCCTGAGGCCAGCTGGTTTCGCCTCCAGGTCCCCTTCGTCCCAGCGCCAGTTTGATTCTCTGGTACCTTCTTCCCCTGCACCTGTCTGTGGTAAGTGGGTCCCCGTGATATAGAACAACTGGGGATCCCCGTTCTGTGGTTTGTCCACCTCTGTCCGCCTGATGGTAGCGTGAACCCTGTGGGGTTGGAGTCTTGGTCCTGTCCCCGGTTCTCCCTTTGCTACTGAGTCTTCGGATTCTTTAGGGTCAGCAAGGTCCTTCATGGTCCCCTTGCTGTGCAGGTGTTAAAAGGTCGGCCTGGAGCTCTTTCCTGTCCTAGGATCCTGTACCCCGTTGGTGCGTAGTTCCGGGAGTACTCCACCGTATTCCACCGGCAACCACTTCTCCTGGGTACCAGGTCACCGTCAACCCATGTCAGGACGTCGCTTCGCTTCCACCTTCACTCTCCTTCTGCTGTCAACTCACTGACTACTCTCCACAGTCTGCCCCTCCCACCTGGTCAACTAGTAGACTGGATTGGCTCCACCTCTAGGCGGCCATCCATTGATCCCACCCTAGCTGGGTACCATTGTTTGGGGGATTGTTGGGAAAAAACTGTGATTACCTGGGTTTTTGTTGGTACCGGCACTGGGGTTCTGGGTCCCTAATTGGGTAGGCCCTGCATCCTGGTGGGGATGCAGAACCTTGTAGCACCCTGATGGTTTCAGGGGCGCTACACATTCATACCATTCTCTTTAAACTTGAGATTACCCCTTTAACTAGGACATATTCTTGACCACCCTAGACATGCATTCAACCCTTTCTTCACCCTAAACCTCTACAGATGACATAATAAACCCCTTCACTGCCTTAGACCAATAGAGATAATGCTGTTAAACCTTTAACTGTCCTACACCCACAGAAATATTAGTTGATATTACTGGGTTATTTTAAGCTCCGTGTCAAGAAATGCCTCACAGAAGGTTGACACTTATTAGTGGTGGTATTTTCTTAATGCCACTCTTAGGAACAATAGTTTTGTGCTGTGTCTTTGGGGTACTTTGCACGCTGCGACATCGTTAGCCGATGATAGCGATGCCGAGCGCGATAGTACCCATCCCGGTCGCACATGCGATATCTTTTGATAGCTGCTGTAGCGAACATTATCTCTACGGCAGCTTCACACGCACTTACCTGCCCTGCGACGTCGCTGTGACTGCCCAAGAATCCCTCCTTCAAGGAGGCGGTGCGATCGGCATCACCGTGACGTCACTAATCGGCCGGCCAATAGAAGCGGAGGGGCGGAGATGAGCGGGATGTAAACATCCCGCCCACCTTCTCCCTTACTCATTGCCGGTGGACGGCGGGCACAGGTAAGGAGATGTTTGCCGCTCCTGCGGCTTCACACACAGCGATGTGTGGAGCTCCAGGAACGACAAACAACATCGTACCTGCGGACGCACTGACATTATGAAAATAACCGATGTGACACAGATCACCGATTTTTGACTGTTTCACGCTCGTTCATCTTCTCTCCTAGGCTTTACACGTTGCGACGTCGTTACCGGCGCCGGATGTGCGCCACTTTCGATTTGACCCTGAAGATATCGCAGTAGCGATGTCGCAACGCACAAAGTACCCCTTTGTGTAAACAGGAATAGAGTGGTACCTTGGTTTGGTAGTATCTCACAGAACATGAAGTTCTCACTAGTAGAGGTCAAGCCATTGCAGTCAGGCAGAAGAAGCTATACAGCAGCAGAGAAATGCCTGCACTGTTGTTATCTTGCAAGTGGGGATGAGTAGCACTCACAGATATGTTCATACCACCTCAATTCATTAAGATGGTCAAAACAAGACATAATGTTGGTTTTATAGTAGGATGGATTCAAACCGTGTACAGTGAACCGATAGTCTTCCACGCATTGACAGACCTGCTGATTGGCTCGGAGCGAGTGCAGATGTGTATTTTGGGAGGACTCCATTTTGTAGACTCCAATGTATGGGGAAAAATCCTGGCTTCCCATACACCTAGTTCTGTAATCGAATCCCGTTTGCCAAAATGCTGTCCCCTGCAGTCAAGATGGGGAAATGCTCCTCTCATCCCGAGGCCTGTTTTTCATTTTGTTACCTTGGCAAATGTTTGTAGTAAACTAAACATATAATCAATGGGACTTAGGTCTCCTTACATCCCGTCATTAAACATTCCTTGACATGTTACAAATGTTTAATGCGCTGACAGATTAATTGGAAAGGAATTCAGTTTTGGAAAGAAAAAAAAATCCATCATTTGTTTTGATTTCTAAGCTCCACGTGAAGCTGTTTGCACGATTCCCTAATTGTTAGAGAAGCCGCTCATTTACAGTCTGTGCATGTTGTGAACTGCAGGACGAGAGGGTGCAAAAATAACAGATGCATGCAAAAGCCTGTGCAAATCACCGGAGTATGCCATGGTGAGACTACCTTGTGTCACCCTGCAGCCTGATAAAAACGTTGTCAGCCTTTGAGGGGGAGTCAGACCACTTTACTGAAGAAGGGCCCATATACTGCTGTTGCACAGGGTTCATATCTGTCTCTGTCTATCCTTGGCCGTGGCCTATAGAATATCATTGTTACGTAGGCAACTTTGGAGCAAAATTTGTACTTTGACTCCTAATCTGTGCTCCTATGGAAAATCCTAGATAGCGCTGCAAGTGTTGTGCCAAACGACAAACTTGGCTCACTTTATTCCTGTCTAATAGGCAATCGGTGCTGTTGTGCTGGCTGTGGCGCGCTGACCCAATGTGCCCTGCCAGCCACATGTTGATGAGGCTCGTAGCCTTGGAAGGGCTGGAGGAGCCGAGGATGACTGCACTGATAACAGTCCATCATTTAGCGTTTCCGCTTATTTCTTCTACTTTCCAGCATTTCTACAGAACACGTTGGCTGTTATCCAGACGTTGCTTCCTGAGAACATTCCAGGAGCATTGAAGATATTATCTAAAATAGGCATGGAAAATGGATACAAGATGGGTCTTAAGGAGCTATGAAGGAGACTGTTACAAAGGAATGTAAACCTTGTACATTTCCTTATGTCACCAGGACTACGGGAAGAAAGCTCCGAGAGTGTCTACAGAGATATGTTGTCTTTAGATAATCACCAAGCATGTAATGATCTTTTTGTACATGTTGCTGAATTCTATCCATGTGATGGTCGTTCTGTAGATGATCAACCTCCGCTGCCGGTTTTATCCTTGTGATAGTCTTTCTATAGATGATGAAGCTCCACTGCCTGTTTTATCCATGTGATGGTCTTTCTGTAGATGATGAACCTCCGCTGCCGGTTCTATCCATGTGATGGTCTCTCTGTAGATGATGAAGCTCTGCTGCCGGTTCTATCCATGTGATGGTCTTTCTGTAGATGATGAAGCTCCGCTGCCTGTTTTATCCATGTCATGGTCTTTCTGTAGATGAACCTCCACTGCCGGTTCTATCCATGTGATGGACTTTCTGTAGAGGATGAAGCTCCACTGCCTGTTTTATCCATGTGATGGTCTTTCTGTAGATGATGAACCTCCGCTGCCGGTTCTATCCATGTGATGGTCTCTCTGTAGATGATGAAGCTCTGCTGCCGGTTCTATCCATGTGATGGTCTTTCTGTAGATGATGAAGCTCCGCTGCCTGTTTTATCCATGTCATGGTCTTTCTGTAGATGAACCTCCACTGCCGGTTCTATCCATGTGATGGACTTTCTGTAGAGGATGAAGCTCCACTGCCTGTTTTATCCATGTGATGGTCTTTCTGTAGATGATGAACCTCCGTTGCCGCTTCTATCCTTGTGATTTTTTATCTGTAGATGATGAACCTCCGCTGCTGGTTCTATCCATGTGATGGTCTCTCTGTAGATGATGAAGCTCTGCTGCTGGTTCTATCCATGTGATGGACTTTCTGTAGATGATGAGGCTTCGCTGCCAGTTTTATCCATGTGATGTTCTTTCTGTAGATAATGAAGCACGGCTGCTGGATCTATCCATGTGATGGTCTTTCTGTAGATGATGAAGCTCCACTGCCGGATCTATCCATGGGATGATCTTTCTATAAATGATAAAGCTCCACTGCCTGTTCTATCCATGTGATGGTCTTTCTGTAAATGATGAAGCTCCACTGCCGGATATATCCATGTGATGGTCTTTCTGTAGCTGATGAACGTCTGCTGCCGGTTCTATCCATGTGATCGTATTTCTGTAGATGATGAAGCTGCCCTGTCGGTTCTATCCATGTGATGTTTTTTCTGTATATGATGAAGAACCGCTGCCAGTTCTATCCATGTGATGGTCTTTCTGTAGATGATGTAGTGCTGCAGCTGGTTCTATCTATGTGATGGTCTTTCTGTAGATGATGAAGCTGCCCTGCCGGTTCTGTCCATGTGAAGGTCTTTCTGTAGATGATGAAGCTCTACTGCCAGTTCTCTCCATGTTCTTTCATAGTACTGAGGTCGAGCTTAGTGATACAGTATATTCTGTTCATTAATACGATGAAGAACTTGGGGGACCTATCTATGCTTGCACAAGGTCGATCTTCTTACAGAGCAGTTATCCATCAAGTTGTCATGGCTTGAGGTCGAGCTCAAGGCCCTTATAAGAAGAAAGAAGTCCACTAATATCTCCAGCTATGAAAAATTAGTTTATCAAATCATGATTGATCCTGATTAGCCAATTTTGATGGATTTAGGAGTTGTTTAATGGATGGTCCAGCCTTGAAAACCTCTTTCCATATTCACTAGTAAAGGATATGGAAGTAAAATGATAGGTCTTCCCTACTGAAGGCCTCCCTCCATGCTGCACATTGTGGCTTATGATTTGTAGGACCCAGAATGCCCTTAAACTTTATGGATGGTCCAGGAATTTAGATGGGCACAATGTGATGACTCATTTCTTCAGACGTGATATATGGAAATGAGAGGGTATGTTGGTGGTCAGCTGTATAGGGCAGATCCTGCTTATACACAAGTAGATTATGGCCAGTTTTGGTATATTTAATGGAAGCATTAGTCTGATGGGTGCAATGGAACTTACTATCTGACCAGCTTCTTGAGTTCTTCATGGGCGGGATTTATAAAAGGAGACTCTGATTGGATCAGCTGACTAAATGGCACGTTTCTTCTAAGAAAGTCAAGAAGCCAGTTTGGTTAACCTTCTATTCAATCAGCTATAGTGAAATTACACACATCCTTACGGATTCATAAATTGCACCTTAATGCACCCACCAGCACAGATAAATGTCTCCAGCGTGCATAGAATAAAAATAATCTTCACGTCAGCCATAGTTGATATATGTTTCTGAGCTGCTAATAATTGGGCTTTTTGGATAGATTGACCATTTTGTGGTCACCCTCTTATCCACTTTGTTTTGAAGTTGAAAGCTTTCCACAGTTTGACCTGATCAGGCTATATTGTGACTGAAATTGCTGCAGAACCAGTCTCTGATACAGGGTCCTGAATCTTGAGTTGGGATTAATCCCCCATCATCTAGTACACTGTTACAATTTTGGGATATGAAAATATTTTGTTCTACTTTCAAGCTTCGTTCTGTAGATCTGAAATTGTATCCGGTCTATTTAACAGGACTAGATCTAGCAAATTATCTCCCCTGGTCGGTTCACCTACCATCTGAGAGAGGAAATTGTCTTGAATAGTAGATAAGAACTTACAGCTTTTAGCACAACCAGAAGATTCTATGTCCCACTGTATGTCTGGATAGTTGAAATCCCCCATAATAAGAACCCGATTTTTATTATTAGCTGCCTTTTCAATTTATTCCAGCATTTCACCCTCTACTTGTTCAGGTATGTTAGGAGGCTTATTGAAAACTACAATTAGCAATTTTCCATTATTCCCCACTCCATGTACATTTACCCATACTGACTCTACATTGTTGCAGTTCCCCCCAATGTCATCATTCAACACAGGTTTTAGGTTAGATTTGATAAATACACACCACACACCCCACCTCCTCTTTTGTCTTTTCTGTCCTTCCTGAATGTAGTATAACCTTCTAAGTTTGTCACCCAGTCACGGCTTTCATCCAGCCAGGTTTCCGTAATGCACACCACATCATAATCCATGGTTCACATAAGAGTCTCCAATTCATTCATTTTGTTTGCAGAGCTTTCAGCAATGATACCACAGAGGTGTACAAACCACTTGCTTACAACCTCAGCATGAAGGAACCGAAAATATCACCAGCACCAGTCCAAGGAAGGAAGGGGTATTTAAACAAGGGAATACTGACAATCAACAGCTGGGTGAAAGTCGCACTCCTGCTGGATCCAAAAGGGAGAGAGATGAATCCAACAGGAAAGCTACCTATACCAATGAATACTGACAGCAGGAACAACGGAAAGTCAGGGAGCATTCTGCGCAGCCAGACAATGTGACCTATGGCCAGAAACCACATGACTGTCACACGTGACACACCGTGGCACAACTAGAATGTGGTCCCAGGTCTCACAAGTGTAGGCCACACTTTAGTAAAAAACAAATTCTGAAAATTATTAATACTTTGTGTCGCTAAAATCCTAATCAAAAAGATTTTAGGTGATTTCATACACTGACACTAATCAATGCCACAATTGAGTTCTCCCTTTTTGGCTCGTATTACCTTTTAAAATTGAGGTTAGGTGACAATATCTGGACTTTCGCATCTGCATCAGATTTTTACACTATATTAAAAATGATTTCCCTTTTTCTAGCCCAGTAGAGCCTTTTTATTTAAGGAGATCATAACCAGAAAACAAATGTATGCATTTTGGCCCTCGCCTCCTGCTATTTGGCTCAATAACTTTTTACTTGTTTTTTATATATTTTTTATTTTCAGACGATAATGCACAGAGACGTTTATTGGGTCAGAACACCCCGTGTACTCATTTCGCCCCGCTATCTGCAGTTATCACCAATCCGTTCTGCTTCTCTTTTTAGATGTCGACGAATGCCAAGTCCATAATGGAGGATGCCAGCAGCGGTGTGTCAACACCCCGGGGTCATATCACTGCGAGTGCCGAGCGGGCTTCCGTCTTCACGCGGATAGCAGGTCATGCATTAGTAAGTAATCACTATCCACTGTTACATTCCTGCTTATAATCTCATTTCATCCCTTTGGCACCAAGCTGGGCTCATATTCCTATACTGTTTGGAATCTGGACAAGTTTTTCCCTAGAAATATACTTCAGCGCTGTCCTCGCTTACTGTATAATAGGGCCAGTAATTATAAAGGCTCTGATCAAAAATATTATTTTTTTATATGACATTGCAAGGTGGTTGTGGCTCGTTAGATAAACTGGATGGTTAAAGTAGGCTTTTCCCTAATAGCCGACCCAAAATTCATCAATCAAGAACCCTTAAAGTGGTTGTCCACTGCTTTTACATTGATGGCCTATGCTTAGGATAGGTCATCAGTGTCTGATTGGCCGGAGTCCGACACCCTGCAGCCCAGCCAATCAGCTGTCCCCAGTCCCAGCGGTGGCAGCAGGCAGCCAGAAATGCTCAATTCCACAGCTGCCCCGTCTTTTGATAGCGGTCATGGCCTGCACATCAGCCTTACTTTCTAATCAATAGAAGCGGATGTGTAGTACCCAACCACGGCCGCTATCAGAAGACGGAGCAGCTCTAGAACTGAGCATTTCTGGCTGCCTGCTGCCGCTGCCGGGACGAGGACAGCTGATCGGTGAGGGTGCTGGGTGTCAGACACTGGCCGATCAGACATTGATGACCTATCTTAGGATAGGCCATCAATGTAAAGGTAATGGACAACCCCTTTAAAATATATATTCAAAAATTCTGTGCAAGATATAAGCTTAGAGCACTTATTTCCCTTCCCTCACTGCTGCAGATAACTCATACACAGTAAATTACTAATAGGGGGCGACGATGAACCCATGAGTAACCTCCTCCCATAATAAGGTGTGGGCTGCAGAGAGTCCACCTGGTCTTCATAGTATCTGTCCTTTCCAAGGTCGCCAAAAAACATTACTTCTATCATCCTCCTGTTCCTGTGTGACAATCCATAGCATGTTAGAAGATTCCAACCTAACTTGGTCACAAAGCAGATGCATACGACTACTCCAATTATCTTCTGATGTACCTCGCTTAAATTTTTTGGACCCATATTAAGAACAGTTGGGTTCTCAAAAGCCACAAATAAGAAGGAGCACAATCACTACTACTCTAATTATCTTCTGATGTCCCTCACTTCAGTGTTTTGGACCCAGATAAAGGACAGTTGGGTTCTCCAAAGCCACAAATTAAAATGAGTACAACCACTACTACTCTAATTATCCTTTGATTTTCCTCGCTTCAATCTTATGGATCCAGATTAAGGACAGTGTAGTCATCCAAAGCCAAGAATAGGAAGGAGCACAATCACTACTACTCCAATTATTCATTTTTGCCACTCACTTCAATTTTTTGGACCCAGATTAACAACAGTTGGGTTCTCCAGAGCCACAGACAGGAAGGAGCATAGCCCCTACAACTCCATTCAGTGGCTTAACTAGAGTTTGATGGGCCCCGGTGCAATATTTGGCCCGATTCCCCCCCCCATATGTTGGTCATATGAATGTATATGTATGCATACATTTAGCGTTCTAAATCCTATAAAGACATACGAATCCCCCCCATTATGTAGTAATGTTCTTATCCTGTTATAATGTCCCATCCTGTGCTCCTTCCTGGTAAATATGTCCCCCATCCTGGTAAGTACAGTATGTCTTCTCATCCTGATATATATGCCCCCCCATCCTGGTATATATGTCCATATCCTAGTATGTACAGTACAGACCAAACGTTTGGACACACCTTCTCATTCAAAGAGTTTTCTTTATTTTCATGACTCTGAAAATTGTAGATTCACATTGAAGGCATCAAAACTATGAATTAACAAATGTGGAATGAAATACTTAACAAAAAATTGTGAAACAACTGAAAATATGTCTTATATTCTAGGTTCTTCATAGTAGCCACCTTTTGCTTTGATTATTGCTTTGCACACTCTTGACAGTCTCTTGATGAGCTTCAAGAGGTAGTCGCCGGGAATGGTTTTCACTTCACAGGTATGCCCTGTCTGGTTTAATAAGTGGGATTTCTTGCCTTATAAATGGGGTTGGGACCATCAGTTGTGTTGTGCAGAAGTCTTCTGGATACACAGCTGATAGTCCTATTGAATAGACTGTTAGTTGCTTTTTTCTTGTCATAATAAAAATTCTAAGTAAAGAAAAACAAGTGGCCATCATTACTTTAAGAAATAAACGTCAGTCAGTCCAAAAAATTGGGAGAACTTTGAAAGTGTTCCCAAGTGCAGTGGCAAAAACCATCAAACGCTACAAAGAAACTGGCTCACATGAGGACCGCCCCAGGAAAGGAAGACCAAGAGTCACCTCTGCTGCGGAGGATAAGTTTATCTGAGTCACCAGCCTCAGAAATCGCAGGTTAACAGCAGCTCAGATTAGAGACCAGGTCAATGCCACACACAGAGATCTAGCAGCAGACACATCTCTAGAACAACTGTTAAGGGGAGACTTTGTGCAGCAGGCCTTCATGGTAAGGCCTGTTTCACACGTCAGTGATTCTGGTACGTTTGTGCTTTTTTTTCTACGTACCAGAATCACTGACATACGCAGACCCATTATAATCAATGGGTCTGCTCACACATCAGTGATTTTTCACTGACCTTGTCTCCGTGCGGCATACCCGCTTGTCTGTGATTGCCGCACTGAGACATGTCCATTTTTTTCTGGCATCACGGATGTCCCACGGACCACGCAGTGGTGTGATCCGTGAAACACGTGCAGAAAAAAACGTGCATATAAAATAAAAAAGGACATTTTTGTGTACTCACTGTAAAATGTCTTCCTTGGAGCCTTTCATTGGGGGACATAGACAGTGGGTATTATGATGTTTCCAGGGAGGCATGACACTAGATTTGCAAAAGTGTTAGCTCCTCCCCCCCAGCATATACCCTAGCTAGGCAGGAAACTAGCTCAGTTTGGTGTAAAAGCAGTAGGAGAAGGACAACCAAAACCACAAGGGTGGGAGCTGTGTCCCCCAATGAAAGGCTCCAAGGAAAACTTTTTACGGTGAGTACACAAAAATGTAATTTCCTTTCTCGCCTTTTCATTGGGGGACACAGACAGTGGGACGTCCCAAAGCAGTCCCTGGGTGGGAACTGAACTATTAACAGTGTATAACATCAGACTAAGAGCTGACTAACGACTGCAACTGCAGTGAACACATATCAAAAACATTGTCAAAAAAACCCCGAGCAGTGGCCACTTATAAATGGGCCACTGCCGCCTGGAGGACTTGTCTTCCAAGAGCAGCATCTGCGGAGGCATGCGTATGCACTCTGTAGAATTTTGTAAACGTGTGCACACTGGACCAGGTAGCGGCCTTGCAAAGTTGGGCCGCCGAAGCCTGATGACGGATAGCCCAGGAAGCACCCACTGCTCGCGTAGAGTGGGCCCGCACAGATTGAGGGGGAACAGAACCTCGTGCTTTGTATGCCTCACAGATGGCAGTCCTAATCCATCGAGAAATCGTGGATTTAGAAGCCGGATTGCCCTTTTTGTGTCCTTGTGAGAGGACGAAGAGGGCATCAGACTTGCGCAACGGCGCTGTTCTGGAGATGTAGATCTGCAGAGCCCTGACAAGATCTAGAGTGTGAAGGGCTTTTTCAAAAGAGTGGACCGGGAGCGGGCAGAATGACGGTAACACAATGTCCTCGTTTAAGTGGAAAGAAGATACGACCTTCGGGAGAAAAGCGGGGGAAGGCCGAAGGACCACCTTATCATGATGGAAAATCAAGTAAGGTGAGCTACAGGAAAGAGCCGCTAGCTCGGACACTCGCCTAATAGAGATAATGGCGACTAAAAAGGCAACCTTCCAGGACAGTCGTTGAAGAGAGATTTCTCTCAGAGGTTCGAAGGGAGGAAGCTGAAGAGCTCCGAGAACCAGATTCAGATCCCAGGGATCTAAGGGGTGGCGATAAGGAGGGACCAAATGCGCCACCCCTTGAAGAAAGGTATGGACCTGAGGGTGAGAAGCCAGCCGCTTCTGGAAAAATACTGACAAGGCAGAAAGTTGTCCTTTAAGGGTACTGAGAGCTAGTCCCGAGTCCAGACCGTCTTGCAGAAAGGTAAGAACAGTAGGGATTGAAAAGGTAAGGGGCGACCGATTATGACGGTCACACCAGGAAAGATAGGTCTTCCAGGTCCTGTGGTAGATACTGGCGGAGGAGGGCTTCCGAGCATTAAGCATGGTATGAACAACCTTAGAAGAAAGACCTGATTTTGCTAGAATCAAGGATTCAAGCGCCACGCCGTCAAATGCAGCTGTATTCTGGTGGAATATTGGATCTTGCGACAGAAGATCCGGGCTGTCGGGAAGACGCCAGGGAGTGTCGCCGAGCAGTTGGAGAAGCTCTGGGTACCAGGCTCTCCTGGGCCAGTCCGGGGCCACGAGGATCACAGGGATTCCCTCCGCTTTGATTTTCTTGATTACTCTCGGAATGAGAGGAAACAGAGGGTAGATGTAGGGTAGGCAGAACTGCGCCCACGGAAAGACTAGGGCGTCGGAGCCGATCGCTAGCGGGTCTCTCGACCGGGATATGAAGGGACGTATTTTGGCATTCATTCGAGACGCCATGAGGTCCATATCCGGGAGTCCCCAACGAAGAGTGATCTGATGGAACACTTCGTCGTGGAGGGACCATTCCCCTGCTGCTAGACCTTGCCTGCTGAGAACGTCTGCGGCCCAGTTGTCTACCCCTGGGATATGGACAGCTGAAATAATGGGGATGTGCTTCTCTGCCCAAGAAGAATCCTGGATACTTCCTTCATCGCTGCCTTGCTGCGAGTTCCTCCCTGACGGTTGATGTAAGCCACGGCCGTGGCATTGTCTGACTGGATCCGAACAGGGAGGCCCAATATTAAGGGTTGAAAATTCTGAAGGGCCAAAAATATGGCTCTGATCTCCAGAACATTGATGTGCAGGGAGCGCTCGGAAGGAGACCAGCGTCCGTGAACAGTGTGGTGGAGAAACACCGCCCCCCAGCCTATCAGGCTGGCATCCGTTGTGACTACTTGCCAGTAGACCGGGCGGAAGGACTTCCCTTGAGATAGGGATGAGGCTTGAGTCCACCAGACGAGGGAGCTGAGCGCAGACCGAGATAGGCGGACTGACCGGTCTAGGGAAGCTGGATTCTTGTCACAGGAGGATAGAAGATCCAGTTGTAGAGGGCGCAGATGGAATTGGGCAAAGGACACGACTTCTATGACCATCACCATCTTGCCTAACACTCTCATTCCATTCCGAAGGGATGTGTGACGGCGAGAGCGGAGGGATTGGGCGGCCCGGATCAGGGAAGACCTCGTCCTCTGGAAGAAAAACCCGGGACTGAGCCGTGTCTATCAGCATACCTAAAAAGGTGATGCGCTGATGAGGAATGAGGGATGACTTGTTGAAGTTGATAAGCCACCCTAGCCTTGACAGCGTGTCTAGGCATATCTGCACGCTTTCTGAGCAAACTTGAAGAGAGCTCCCTTTGACAAGAAGTTCGTCCAAATAGGGAACGACCAGGATGCCTCTGGGGTGTAAAATGGACATGACGGCCGCCATGACCTTTTGTGAAGACCCGAGGCGCAGTGGCCAGCCCAAAGGGGAGGGCCCTGAATTGGAAATGACGGTGTCCTTCGGCAAGCGAAGGAACCGTTGATGAGAGACACATATGGGAATGTGTAAATAAGCATCTTGAATGTCTATGGAAGCTAGGAATTCTCCAGGTTCCATGGCGGCTAGCACTGCTTTGAATGCTTCAATTCGGAAAGTTCGAATCCGTACAAATTTGTTCAGCCGTTTGAGGTCCAAGATAGGGCGGACAGAGCCATCTTTTTTGGGAACGACAAAAAGGTTTGAATAGAAACCTTTGCCGCGCTGTTCCAGGGGCATTGGAATGATAACATTTGCTTTCTGTAAAGAGGCTATGGCCTGAAATAAGGCTGGCTTTGCATTTTGGACAACGAGAACGCAGAAACCTGTTGACCGGCAGGGAATGGCAATCGATCTTGTAACCTGAGGTGACGATTTCTCGAACCCAAGCATCGTGAGTGTGGTCTAGCCAGATATCCCGAAAAGGCAGAAGTCGCCCTCCAACAGCAGTCAGATCTGAGGGATACCTGGCGTCATGCTGAGGGGGCCTGTACAGAGCGAGGTCCTTTGGGTTTAGGTTGCTTGGAGTGGGAACGCCAAGAAGAGCCCCTTGAGGGACCGGATCCTCGATCTGAGCGTTGGGATGATCTTTGGGCTGATGCTTTTTTGGGGGGCAAGCCGAAAGGACTGCCTGCGCCAAGGAGATTTTTTAAAATTCCTGGATACAGGCCGCTTTTGAGGTAGAATGGTACTTTTACCACCCGTCGTCTCAGATATGAGTTTGTCCAGGGATTCTCCAAACAGACGCAGGCCATGGAAGGGGAGTGTGGACAGGGATTTCTTGGAGGCACTGTCCGCATTCCATATTTTTAGCCAAAGGACTCTGCGGGCAAAGACCGCATTGGTCGCCGATAGGGCTGACAAACTAGCTGCATCTAGGGAGCCATGAAGAAAATAATTAGAGGCTAGAGAGAACAAATCAAGGATCTCAAAAGCCGCCGGGGGAATATTACAAGAGCGAAGCATCCTGCGTAGGTTATTGCTCCACACCCCCATAGCTCTCGCGACCCATGTTAAGGCAAACAGGGGGCGAAGAGAGGAGCCCGAAGCCTGGAAAATAGATTTCACCGCAGCGTCAACTGCGCAGTCGGACGAGTCCTTGAGAGACGCATTGTCTGAAACAGACATGACCGTGTGTTTAGCCAGTCTGCTTACTTGCGGATCCACAACGGGGGGCACTGACCAGGGCTTAACCATTTCAGAGGGAAAGGGATAAGCAAATGAAGAGAAGGGTTTTTTATTAAACCTTCTATCAGGGTGATCCCACCGTTTAGATATAATTTGCCAAAAAAAACTAATCCTGAGCAAAGGATTTAGGAGGCTTCTTGGCTCGCTTGATTGCCGACTGAGAAGTTGGGTCAGGAGGCTGATCAGAGATCAACAGAGAGTGATTGACAGCCGAAATTAGTGTGTCTTCTATATGCCTAGACTCAGAAAGGACATCTGAATCAGAGTCAGAGTCTTGGGAATCGTGACTACTAAAAGTCACAGAGCCCGGGTCAGACTGACCATCGTCCGAGTCTGAAGAGGCGTAGAGGTCGCAATGGCGCCTTTTGGAAACAGCCTTTTTACATTCTGAGGAAGAAGGACCAGACGAAGCAGGCGGGCTCCTCTGAGGGAGCTGAGCCGGGGGAAGGCTGTGGGAGCCTGAGGACGGCTGGGATATCTGAGCGGCAAGGTCATCTAACCTTTTAGACATTAGAAGAGCCCATGCAGGCATTACGTCATCAGACGGGGGTGCTGCCTGGCCGGTGGCCGGAGCTGAATCCAGAGACTGCACGGCATCCTGGTCCGGCAACGGGGTCTGATGTGACACGGTAGAAGGGGCATTGCAGCCCCGGCATAGTGGATAGCTTCGTTAGAAAATGAGCGTCCACAGGTGGTACAGGCATAGTACAGGTCCATAGAGGACGCCTGGGAAGCTTTATCACCCTTGCGGTTACGCATGTCAGCAATAGAGTCCTACAGCCCTATAGGGGTAGAGTTATATGAGTGAGGAGCCACTAGCAGTATTATAAAGTGACTGCTATGCAGAGCCGGTATATACCGTAGCAAAATGGCATATACTGTCAAACAGCCGGCATATACCTGCAGGCAGAGCCAGTATATACCGCTAATAGTTGATATACACCGCTAGCCAGCAGACACATACCGCTAGAGAGACAGCGATATACCGCTGAGCAGAGCGGTATATAGTGCTGTAGAAGTGCAGAGCCAAGTCTGCTCCCCACGTGGAAAATGGCGTCCAGCATTCCTGGCAGCCTGGAGGAGAGAGACGGCCCCCGGAGGCTGATTGGTCTCAGGGCTGGGACTAAGGCGGGCTTTGCACGCTGCAACATCGCAAGCCGATGCTTGCGATGCTGCAGCGATAGTCACTGCCCCCATCGCAGGTGCGATATCGTGTGATAGTTGGCGTAGTGAATATTATCTCTACGCCAGCTTCACATGCACTCACCTGCCCCTGCGACGTCGCTCTGGCCGGCGACCCGCCTCCTTCCTAAGGGGGCGGGTCGTGCAGCGTCACAGCAATGTCACACGGCAGGCGGCCAATAGCAGCGAAGGGGCGGAGATGAGCAGGATGAGGAGATGTAAACATCCCGCCCACCTCCGTCCGTCTCATAGCAGCCGGGAGGCAGGTAGGCTGATGTTCCTCGCTCCTGCGGCTTCATACACAGCGATGTGTGCTGCCGCAGGAACGAGGAACAACATCGTACCTGTCGCAGCACCGGCATTATGAAAATGTCGGAGTATGCACCGATGATACGATAACGACGCTTTTGCGCTCGTTCATCATATCCAAAAGGTTTTACACATTGCGACATCGCAAGTGACACCGGATGTGCGTCACTTTCAGTTTAACCCCATCGACATCACACGTGCGATGTCGCAACGTGCAAAGCCGCCCTAAGTGTGACGGCCAATCGGAAAGGAGCTGCTCCTGAGAGAGGGAGCGGCTTCTAGAGCAGTGGGAGGGGGCGCTGCTAGAATGCAGGCCGAAGCCGGGGGCTAAATTAATGATGCTCCACGGGATCACGGCCTGCATTGCCCCACCGGCGCCTTTTCAGGCGGCGGTTTGGATGCAGGGGACAGATGATTCGTCGTCTCCCTACCTGCTTCTGGCTCCGTCTGAAGACGCGTCGGTGATGGATGCGGGGATCTCAGGGACGCATCTTCGGCTCAAGGCTGAAGCAGGTCCTCGGCTCTGCTAGCCCTCTGGAGCTACCTTGGTGTGAGGTGCTACCAGGGAGCATGGAGGGGTACGCAGACCCGACCACTTGGGCGCGAGGGAAGACTGACGGCTTGTGTACGCCAGATTTCCTCTGCCCGTACACGGGGGGAACGGGGGTGGCAAGGCACCCTGGTATTGCCCCTATCAAAAATAGAATGAATAAGAAAAAGAAAACAAAATAAAAAGTAAAAATAAAAACAAAATAAGCTGGCCTGAGGCACCTATGGTGGAGCTCAGTCCAGACTTGTCAGCCTCCCTGCTGACACTAGAAAAAACTGAGCTAGTTTCCTGCCTAGCTAGGGTATATGCTGATATGCTGTGGGGGGAGGAGCTAACACTTTTGCAAATCTAGTGTCATGCCTCCCTGGAGACATCATAATACCCACTGTCTGTGTTCCCCAATGAAAAGGCGAGAAAGGAATCATTTTTACTCACCCGGCTCCAGCGACACTCTCTGCAGCCTGTGTTGCCTGCTGCTTCTGAGCCGGCTCATTACTGTCGTGCATATTCATGAATGCACGACACAGCCGACCCGGAAGAAGCTGCTGCGGGGGTCAGTGCCGGCCGGATGCTGCACCGCGGGAGCGTTCAGCACCATGGAGAGCGGGAGCGGGCACAGGTGAGTTAAGGCGGCTTTACACGCTACGACATCGCTAATGCGAACTCGTTGGGGTCACGGAATTGGTGACGCACATCCGGCCGCATTAGCGATGCCGTTGCGTGTGACACCGATGAGCGATTTTGCATCGTTGCAAAAACGTGCAAAATCGCTCATCGGTGACATGGGGGTCCATTCTCAAAAATCGTTACTGCAGCAGTAACGAGGTTGTTCCTCGTTCCTGCGGCAGCACACATCGCTCCGTGTGACACCGCAGGAACGAGGAAGCTCTCCTTACCTGCCTCCCGGCTGCTATGCGGAAGGAAGGAGGTGGGCGGGATGTTACGTCCCGCTCAGCTCCGCCCCTCCTCTGCTATTGGGTGGCCGCTCAGTGATGTCGCTGTGACGCCGCACGGACCACCCCCTTAGAAAGGAGGCGGTTCGCCGGTCACAGCGACGTCGCCGGGCAGGTAAGTATGTGTGACGGGTCTGGGCGATGTTGTGCGGCACGGGCAGCGATTTGCCCGTGTCGCGCAACAGATGGGGTCGGGTACCCACGCTAGCAATATCGGGACCGATATCGCAGTGTGTAAAGCCCGCTTTAATCTCTATGTGCAATCACGGACCATAGAGAATGGAGCCCGGATTTCACTTAGACAACCCACGTGTGCCGTGAATCACTGCACATGGAGGGACTTGTGCGTGTTTTACACGTCAGTGAAGAATGTCTGTGTTTTTCACTGACGTGTGAAACGGGCCTAAAATAGCTGCTAGGAAACCACTGCTAAGGACAGGCAACAAGCAGAAGAGACTTGTTTGGGCTAAAGAACACAAGGAATGGACATTAGACCAATGGAAATCTGTGCTTTGGTCTGATGAGTCCAAATTTGAAATCTTTGGATCCAACTACCGTGTCTTTGTGCGACGCAGAAAAGGGGAACAGATGGACTCTACATGCCTGGTTCCCACCGTGAAGCATGGAGGAGGAGGTGATGGTGTGGGGGGGCTTTGCTGGTGACACTGTTGGGGATTTATTCAAAATTGAAGGCATACTGAACCAGCATGGCTACCACAGCATCTTGCAGCGGCATGCTATTCTATCCGGTTTGCGTTTAGTTGGACCATCATTTATTTTTCAACAGGACAATGACCCCAAACATACCTCCAGGCTGTGTAAGGGCTATTTGACTAAGAAGGAGAGTGATGGGGTGCTACGCCAGATGACCTGGCCTCCACAGTCACCAGACCTGAACCCAATCAAGATTAGTGATGAGCGAGTACTAAAAAGCTCGGGTGCTCGAAGCTCGGGCCGAGCCTCCCAAGATACTCGTGTACTCGGCCCGAGCAACGAGCCCAATGTTATCCTATGGGAGACCCGAGTATTTTTGTGAAATGACCCCCCGGCAGCATGGAGAAACCCTAAAAATGTCACAAAAGTCTCAGAAGAGTGCTCAAATGACATGGCAACAGCATGGGGAAGACCCCTTGAAGCATTTATCACTGAAAAGTCACAGCTGTGAACAATTTTGTCCGCGTTTTACGCCATTTTTACGGACTCACCAGAAAAGCTTCCAAAATGACCCCAAAATGATTTTTCATGGCGGAAATGTTAAGGGCACATACCCAATAGTGAGATAGAGCTGGTGTATGTTACTTTTTGAGATTAATACATGAAAGATTTTACGTGAAAACATTGTGTGGCACTCCGATGTCCCTGAGAAGAGACGTACATGAAGGCCTCTTGAGTCTAATGTGCCCATTTTGAGGAAGTGAGTCTTTGTAGTATTTTCCTTTGCCAGGGCAGTCCAAAATTGTGAGGTTCACCAATGCCCCTGCATACAGACGTGCATGATGGCCTGTAAACCTGAAGTGCCCATTGTAAGGAAGTGGGTCTATTGTAGTATAGCCCTTAGGCAGGGCAGCCAAAAATTGGGAGGCTCCACGTTGTCCCTGGGTAGAGACGTGCATGAGGGCCTCAAAACATTAAGTGTCCATTGTCAGGAAGTGGGTGTATTATAGTATAGCCCTTAGGCAGGGCAGCCAAAAATTGGGAGGCTCCACATTGTCCCTGGATAGAGACGTGCATGAGGGCCTGTAAACCTGAAGTGCCCATTGGAAGGAAGTGGGTCTATTGTAGTATAGCCCTTAGGCAGGGCAGCCAAAAATTGGGAGGCTCCACGTTGTCCCTGGGTAGAGACGTGCATGAGGGCCTCAAAACATTAAGTGTCCATTGTCAGGAAGTGGGTGTATTATAGTATAGCCCTTAGGCAGAGCAGCCAAAAATTGGGAGGCTCCACATTGTCCCTGGATAGAGACGTGCATGAGGGCCTGTAAACCTGAAGTGCCCATTGGAAGGAAGTGGGTCTATTGTAGTATAGCCCTTAGGCAGGGCAGCCAAAAATTGGGAGGCTCCACGTTGTCCCTGGGTAGAGACGTGCATGAGGGCCTCAAAACATTAAGTGTCCATTGTCAGGAAGTGGGTGTATTATAGTATAGCCCTTAGGCAGGGCAGCCAAAAATTGGGAGGCTCCACATTGTCCCTGGATAGAGACGTGCATGAGGGCCTGTAAACCTGAAGTGCCCATTGGAAGGAAGTGGGTCTATTGTAGTATAGCCCTTAGGCAGGGCAGCCAAAAATTGGGAGGCTCCACGTTGTCCCTGGGTAGAGACGTGCATGAGGGCCTCAAAACATTAAGTGTCCATTGTCAGGAAGTGGGTCTATTGTAGTATAGCCCTTAGGCAGGGCAGCCAAAAATTGGGAGGCTCCACGTTGTCCCTGGGTAGAGACGTGCATGAGGGCCTGTAAACCTGAAGTGCCCATTGGAAGGAAGTGGGTCTATTGTAGTATAGCCCTTAGGCAGGGCAGCCAAAAATTGGGAGGCTCCACGTTGTCCCTGGATAGAGACGTGCATGAGGGCCTGTAAACCTGAAGTGCCCATTGGAAGGAAGTGGGTCTATTGTAGTATAGCCCTTAGGCAGGGCAGCCAAAAATTGGGAGGCTCCACGTTGTCCCTGGATAGAGACCTGTTAGGTTCTTAGTGCCTCCGTGCTTGCATTTAAAAACCGCACGTGTGTGCCTGTTGGTGGCAGCTTTCCGCTGCATTTGTGTGAGTTTTGCAAAAACTTGGATATAACGCACAAGTCTAGTGAATACACATCAGCACAGCATTCCAAAATGCGCAAGGGCGTTGTCAACGAACAAGGAAGTGGACGTGATGGTGGTGCAGGCAGAGACCGAGGTTGTGTGCAAGCTCTAATTTCGCCACAACAAAGGGCCACATCTAGTCGCTCGCACGTCCTGTCCCAAATTCTTGGGGACCGCAGCAGTACACCGCTCTTGAACCAAGACCAGTGTCAACAGGTTGTTAGTTGGATAGCGGATAATGCTTCCAGTCAGATTGGCACCACCACAAACACTCTGTCTTCCACACGGTCAAGTGTCAGTAGCCGTGATACTGCACCGCACATTTCAGAACCTGATCCTCCTTCCTACCACCAGGCCGAGTACACGTCCACGGACATTACTGATCCCACACTTGGACACTCGGAAGAGCTGTTCGTTCACGTTTCCATTCACAAATTCTGGCCTCTCGCCAGCTCCTGTTGAAGTGGGCCATGACGAGATTGTATGTACAGATGCCCAAATATTTGAGCAGCCACGTTCTCACGAAGTTGGCAACGTGTCTCAACGAGGGGTGGACGATGATGAGACACAATTGTCAGGAAGTCAGGAGGAGGAGCAGGGTGCGGAAGAGGAAGACGACGTGGTGGATGATCCAGTAACTGACCCAACCTGGCAGGAGGATATGCAGAGCGAGGACAGCAGTGCACAGGGGGAGGGAGGCGTAGCATCCCAACAGGCAGTAAGAAGCAGAGTGGTGGCCCCAGGCAGACGTCAGGCAACTGTTCCCCGGAACAACACGACACAAGGTGCCTGTACAAATGTTAGGTCTTCCCGAGTCTGGCTGTAATACTATTGTATGTATTGAGGATTTCGATTGCGTTAGGGCAATGACAACCAGAGACGAGTTCTTGGTGCAAGACGTTTATAATATGCAACCAGCAAATATGTACATAAACGGAACAAAAACACAGTAGAACATAAATACAGGAAATACCTTCCAGGGACGGAGCGAAAGGGAATTCCCGGGACCGCGCACCGGACTCCCCCAGGGAGACCACCAAGAGCGAACCCCTATACAGGGACTGTCTGGCAATCACCCCAGAAGCCCTAAATGCGCAGCAGCCGGGACACAAAAGGGCAATAGGTAAGTCCAAAAATGTCCGTACGTGATGTGAGTCCAGAGTGGTATTAAACGGAAGGAACCGGGCAGAAGTGCCGACCAAAGACGGCAAACGGAGTCCGGGCACAGCTAGATGATACCAGATGAAGTCCAGAGTCGGTGTCGGTTGTTTTCCAAGAGGATCCGAATAACAATCAGGAACCAAAAGCAGCAGGGCAGGAGCACACAGGAAGCAGTATACTCAGGCACTGGACTAAGCTTTAGGGGCGGCTTTTAAACAGATGGACAGGAAGTAGGGCAACAGAACAGAAAACTCCATGTTAACAAAGGGCAAGCTCTTTCAAAAGAAAACTGGAAAACCCGGAACTCTGACACTGGCAGTTTTTTAAGTTGGCTCCAGATGATTCTAAAAAGGCCATTTGCAACACCTGCCATGCCAGCATCAGCAGGGGTACCAAAACTAGCAGCCTGACCACCACCAGCATGATCAGGCACATGTCAGCCAAGCACCCGACTTTGTGGGAAGTACAACAGAGTCGAGGAGCAGTGCTTGCTGATGTCACTGCTACGTCTTCGCTGGTTGTGCATGCGAGCCAATCCCCTGTCCATGCTGCCTGCGAACAAGCCTCCTCCACTCCTGCACCTGCAGTTGCCTACGCAGAAAGAACACCATCATCAAGCACGTCCTTGTCCCAGCGCAGCGTTCAGTTATCCATTCAGCAAACCTTTGAACGCAGGCGCAAATACACTGCCAACACCTCACATGCCACAGTTCTAAATGCTAACATTTCGCGACTGCTTGCGCTGGAAATGTTGCCTTTTAGGCTGGTTGAGACAGAAGCATTTCGCGACATGATGGTGGCAGCTGTCCCACGTTACTCGGTCCACAGCCGCCACTATTTCTCCCGGTGTGCCATCCCCGCATTGCATAACCACGTGTCACAAAACATCACACGTGCCCTGAACAACGCTGTTTCAGCCAAAGTCCACCTAACCACAGACACGTGGACAAGTGCATGTGGGCAAGGCCGCTACATCTCGTTGACGTCACACTGGGTTAATATTGTGCAAGCTGGGACCCAGTCTGAGCGAGGGACGGAACACGTCCTTCACACACCAAGTTTTGCAGGCCCTACCTCAGTCAGGGTTTCACACACACTCTACAGCTCCGGAATGTCATGCTCCTCAGCCTCCTCCTCCTCCTGCGCATCCTGATCCACTTTACCCTCCACACCAGTCCCAAGCTGGAAGTGTCGCGGGCGGAGGAGGGGACGGTGCGCTCTCCCACTGCTCGGGTCCGGCTGACGCTGCTCTACGGCTGCTGCTGCTCGTTGGCTCGAGCGATGGCCGGATCCCGGGGACTCGAGCGGCGCTACTCGCCCGTGAGTGAAAAGAGGTGGTTTGGGTTTTGGGGATATTGTCCGTGACGCCACCCACGGTTGTGGTGATTGTGTGGACACCACCGCTGCTCTGGACGGGGATCCCGGGAGCCTGTGACAGGGAGCAGCTTTGTTGTTATTTCTCCCCTCCGTGGGTAGGGGGGTTGGTTGTCCCGGGGCCTGGTGATGGGGTAGAGATGGATGACAGGCGGGTTGCGGGGCCTGATGAGGTGCAGGGTCGCAGGGGCAGCGCTGTGCCGCACGGCACGGAGGTACTCACTCAGCCCAATGATGATGACACAGTTCACGGTAAAACAAGTGGCTGGATGGACGGGTCACTCGGACGGCTGCGGTTGTTCCTCCCTGCAGGTTAGTGATGACTGTCTCTCCCTGCACCTAAGTTAAGTGTTGGTAGTGATGGTTTCCCAACGGTAACCCGCTCCCCGACCTGGATATGGGCCGGAGGAGCCCCTTTTGCCCACAGGCGCTGGCCCTGGGAGACGGTTGCCCTTAGCGGTGGCGGTGTCTCCCCTTCACGGTTGTACGGTTGCCTTCTATCTGGACTTGGCTGTTTGGAAACCCTGAGGTTCCCTTCACTAACGGATTTGGCAAATTCACGGCGACACCAAGCCTTGCCGGGATCCGAAAGTCCTCTGCCAATGGTGCTGGCTTCTCTTTGTATACCGGTCCGGTACGGCCGGGTCACCACCCGTCCACGGTCCTTACGGCAGACTCCAATCGGCCTCCACTGCAGACGGTCACCACATCCTGCCAACCTTGCTGTCCTGTCCGGGCCACACACCCGGACCAACTTCAGGCTCTTTGCTGTCACTTTTCTCCTCTCTACTACTTTCCTCCTTCCACTTCCTTAGCTTAACTCTCACTGCCTGTGTTTTCCCTCCTCCTCGGTGGGTGGAGACCAACCGCCTGGCTCCACACCCTGGTGTGGACAACAGCCCCTGGGGAAGGCAACAAGGATTTTGTGTTTTGACTATGATATGCCTGCAGGGAGTGTGGGGTGTTTAAGTGTTGTGCTCTGTGGCCCCTGGCTTGTCCAGGGCGACACAGAAGCACTGCAGCACTGCCTCGGCGAAGCGGCAACAGGCAGTGCTGAAGCTAATCTGCATAGGTGACAAACCCCACAATGCAGAAGAGGTGTGGACAGCTCTGAAACAGCAGGCAGATCACTGGCTCACAACTCTGAACCTAAAGCCAGGAAAGGTCGTGTGTGACAATGGCCGGAACCTGGTGGCGGCTTTGAGGCGAGGCCAGCTGACACATGTTCCATGCGTGGCCCATGTGCTCAACCTCGTGGTTCAGCGGTTTCTAAAGTCATACTCAGAGCTGTCTGATCTGCTGGTAAAAGTTCGCCGCCTGTCTGCACATTTTCGAAAGTCACCTACTGCTTCAGCCGGCCTTGCCGGCTTAAGACGCCGTTTGCATCTTCCGGCACACAGACTGGTGTGTGATGTCCCCACGTGTTGGAATTCAACTCTGCACAAGTTGGTCAGGATATGTGAGCAGAAGAGGGCAGTTGTTGAATACCTGCATCACCTAAGCCGTCGGGAAATGGGTCAAACTCCACACATAACACCTGAGGAGTGGAGATGGATGTCCGACCTATGCACCATCCGCCAAAACTTTGAGGACTCCACCAAGATGGTGAGCGGCGATGACGACATTATTAGCGTCACCATACCGCTTCTCTGCCTTCTAAAATGGTCTCTGCTCAAAAAACAACCATGATGCATTGCAGGCGGAGCGCGATGAGTTTGAGCAAGAAACAGTAGTGGGTGTGGGTGATGATAACACACAGCCCAGCCTCGTCTCATCACAACGTGCAGTGGAGGACTATGACGAGGAGGAGGATGAAGACATGGAGCAACTCTCTGGCCAAATTGAGGATATGACATGCAGTCATATCCTCGGTTCAGCGTGGCTGGCCAGAGGACAGGGTAGATGATGAGGAGGAGGAGGAGGAGGACAGCATGTTCAGTCATCGTGTTGGTCAGGATACTGAAGTGATGGCTGTTAAGAGTCTGGCACACATGGCTGACTTTATGGTAAGCTGCCTGTCTCGTGACCCTCGCGTTAAGAACATCTTGGCCGACAATCATTACTGGTTGGTAACACTGTTAGACCCACGCTAAAAGGAGAACTTTATGTCTCTTATTCCCGAGGCGGAGAGGTCAGGCAAAATGCAGCAGTTCCAGAAGGCCATAGTCACGGAAGTAGGCAAAGCATTCCCCTCACAAAACGCTAGCGGCATAGGTCAGGAATCACTGGACAACCAAGGCGTACAGCCGAGAGGGGCACAAGTCCAATCCGCCAGAGGTAGGGGAACAGTCTTTAAGATGTGGGACAGTTTTCTCAGCCCCTCACATACCACAGCCCCTGAGGTGAGGGGTAGTGACACAAGAAATCCTAAGTTTGGCCAGATGCTCAAGGAGTACCTTGCAGATCAAACAACTGTACTCCGACATTCCTCTGTGCCTTACAATTAATGTGTATCCAAGCTGGACACGTGGCATGAATTGGCTCTCTACGCCTTGGAAGTCCTGGCCTGCCCTGCCGCTAGCGTTTTGTCAGAGCGTGTTTTTAGTGCCGCAGGTGGAATCATTACAGATAAACGCACCCGCCTGTCAACTGTAAATGCTGACAGGCTGACTCTGATCAAGATGAACAAGGGTTGGATTTGGCCAGACTTCACCACACACACCAACAGCAAATTACAGCGGAATTTAAAGTTTGTAACGGGAATTTGCCATGTACCTCCACTCACCCATGGTAACACACTTCTGGACTTTGGCTAATCGCTGGACTGCTCCTCCTTCTCCTCATGCGCCATCATGGTGACCGTTACAATAGTTAAGCCATTGTTTCAGGTATACCCCCAGTGGTAAATTTTTTCGCCCATTCTTTCTGAATGGGCATTACAACGACAGGAGACCCGCTCCTTTGCAATGGGAACAATGTTTTGAGGCCCTCATGCACATCTCTATCCAGGGACAATGTGGAGCCTCCCAATTTTTGGCTGCCCTGCCTAAGGGCTATACTACAATAGACCCACTTCCTTACAATGGGCACTTCATGTTTACAGGCCATCATGCACGTCTCTATCCAGGGACAATATGGAGCCTGACGCTGCCACCGACTGCCACACACATGCTGTTTTTAAATGCAAGCACGGACGCAATAAGAACCTAACTGGTTTTTAGGAGCGACAATTACTGAGATGTCTGACACTATCAGACACTGCTGACTGACGTGTATTATACACTAGACTTGTGCGTTATATAATAGTTTGTGCAAAACGCGCACCTGTACGCTGCCACCGACAGACACACACGTGCTGTTTTTAAATGCAAGCACGGACGCAATAAGAACCTAACTGGTTTTTAGGAGCGACAATTACTGAGAAGTCTGACACTATCAGACACTGCTGACTGACGTGTATTATACACTAGACTTGTGCGTTATATAATAGTTTGTGCAAAACGCGCACCTGTACGCTGCCACCGACAGACACACACGTGCTGTTTTTAAATGCAAGCACGGACGCAATAAGAACCTAACTGGTTTTTAGGAGCGACAATTACTGAGAAGTCTGACACTATCAGACACTGCTGACTGACGTGTATTATACACTAGACTTGTGCGTTATATAATTGTTTGTGCAAAACGCGCACCTGTACGCTGCCACCGACAGACACACACGTGCTGTTTTTAAATGCAAGCACGGACGCAATAAGAACCTAACTGGTTTTTAGGAGCGACAATTACTGAGAAGTCTGACACTATCAGACACTGCTGACTGACGTGTATTATACACTAGACTTGTGCGTTATATAATTGTTTGTGCAAAACGCGCACCTGTACGCTGCCACCGACAGACACACACGTGCTGTTTTTAAATGCAAGCACGGACGCAATAAGAACCTAACTGGTTTTTAGGAGCGACAATTACTGAGAAGTCTGACACTATCAGACACTGCTGACTGACGTGTATTATACACTAGACTTGTGCGTTATATAATTGTTTGTGCAAAACGCGCACCTGTACGCTGCCACCGACAGACACACACGTGCTGTTTTTAAATGCAAGCACGGACGCAATAAGAACCTAACTGGTTTTTAGGAGCGACAATTACTGAGAAGTCTGACACTATCAGACACTGCTGACTGACGTGTATTATACACTAGACTTGTGCGTTATATAATTGTTTGTGCAAAACGCGCACCTGTACGCTGCCACCGACAGACACACACGTGCTGTTTTTAAATGCAAGCACGGACGCAATAAGAACCTAACTGGTTTTTAGGAGCGACAATTACTGAGAAGTCTGACACTATCAGACACTGCTGACTGACGTGTATTATACACTAGACTTGTGCGTTATATAATTGTTTGTGCAAAACGCGCACCTGTACGCTGCCACCGACAGACACACACGTGCTGTTTTTAAATGCAAGCACGGACGCAATAAGAACCTAACTGGTTTTTAGGAGCGACAATTACTGAGAAGTCTGACACTATCAGACACTGCTGACTGACGTGTATTATACACTAGACTTGTGCGTTATATAATTGTTTGTGCAAAACGCGCACCTGTACGCTGCCACCGACAGACACACACGTGCTGTTTTTAAATGCAAGCACGGACGCAATAAGAACCTAACTGGTTTTTAGGAGAGACAATTACTGAGAAGTCTGACACTATCAGACACTGCTGACTGACGTGTATTATACACTAGACTTGTGCGTTATATAATAGTTTGTGCAAAACGCGCACCTGTACGCTGCCACCGACAGGCACACACGTGCTGTTTTTAAATGCAAGCACGGACGCAATAAGAACCTAACTGGTTTTTAGGAGCGACAATTACTGAGAAGTCTGACACTATCTGGACTGTTTTACACTGTGTACACCAGCCCCAGATATGATGAAGGCTGGTATACGGTCACCACTAGGAATGGCTATATACCCTGCCTGCCTGCCTGCCTGTATACTGCTACAATAGTCCTGACAAGGACTCATCTGGTCACTAGCCTGTATTCCGACCTGGCTATACCCTGCCTGTATATAGCAACAATAGTCCTGAGAAGGACTCTGCTACTGTACTCCGACCTGGCTATACCCTGCCTGCCTGTATACAACTAGAATAGTCCTGAGAAGAACTTCTGGTCACACTGTTTGCAGCCCTGCAACTGAAAAAGCTATAAAGGGCCGCAAAGCTTTCCCTGAATCAGCGACACTCTCCCTGCACTCACTGTCTGGATAGCTGTGAGCAGAGCACAGCGCGCCGGCCGGTATAAAGGCTCGGTCACGCTGTGCAGGCCGGCCAATCACTGCAATTCCACGACTAACAGGGCTGTGGCATTGCAGTGGTCTGCCAGCCAATCCCTGCATGAGGGCTGGCTCTCAAAAGAGCGCCAACATGCAGAAATGAAGACCACGAGTACAGCACGAGTATCGCGAGATTACTCGGTCCCCGCCGAGCAGCCCGAGTACAGCGATACTCGTGCGAGTACCGAGTAGTTACAAGCATGCTCGCTCATCACTAATCAAGATGTTTTGGGGTGAGCTGGACCGCAGAGTGAAGGCAAAAGGGCCAACAAGTGCTAAGCATCTCTGGGAACTCTTTCAAGACTGTTAGAAGACCATTTCCGGTGAATACCTCTTGAAGCTCATCAAGAGAATGCCAAGAGTGTGCAAAGCAGTAATCAAAGCAAAAGGTGGCTACTTTGAAGAACCTAGAATATAAGACATATTTTCAGTTGTTTCACACTTTTTTGTTAAGTATTTCATTCCACATGTGTTAATTCATAGTTTTCATGCCTTCAATGTGAATCTACAATTTTCAGAGTCATGAAAATAAAGAAAACTCTTTGAATGAGATGTGTCCAAACTTTTGGTCTGTACTGTATGTCCCCCATCCAAGTATATATGTTCTCCATTCTAGCCCACATCCTGGTGTGTATATATAACCTCATCCTGGTAAAAATGTCCCCCATCCTGGTATATTTGTCTCCGTCCTGGTATATATGTCATCATCCTGGTATATATGTCCCCATACTGGGCCCCTCCTAGTATTCACTGTCCCTCTCCTGGTATATATGTCCCCTTCCTGGTAAATATGTCTCCGTTCTGTCTAATACAAAAAAACAACAACATTGTACTCACTGTCCCTGGCTCCCACGTTGCGCAGCGTCCTCCTGTGTAGCCAGCGCACAGTTGCTGGCAGCTTTCATCGGTGTTGGTGCTATTGCAACATATGACGTCATTGCCATGCACCACCCTCAGTCACTGGACCGTGATGCATTTCAGCTGGATGTGGAGCCTCGGATGCACATCCAGCTGAAGCAGGGTCTGGGGTTGCCAGTCCTGGTTGTGGTTGAGATCTCTGTGACCGCAATCATTCCTCCCCTGACTCCAATTGCATCCAATTGCAATTATCCTTTGCTGTTCCTTGCTTTGATTTTTTTGGACCCAGATTTAGAACAGTATAGTTCTCCAGAGCAACAGATAAGAAGGGGCACCATCACCACTACTGCAATTATCTTCGGCTTTCCCTCTGTACAATATTTGGCGGCTGCGTTTTTTTAAGCTACAAGTACACCCTCCAGCCCGACCCCAACTCCTGTACACTTCTACTGCTAGTTGCTTCCTTTAGATTGCTAGAAATAATATGAAATAGGTATATTAGGGCATAAGCAAGGAGTAAGGATGGGACTCAGCACCAGTTCCAGGATAGAAAAATATAAATCCAACGAAAAATATATAAAAGTGTAGAAACTTTATTCAACGATTAAAAATCCAAGAAAAACATCATCGATTCCATGAAAACATCATGGCTTGACGCGTTTCGGACAGTTGGAATGTAGATAAGTCCTTAATCATAAGCTTATGATTAAGGACTTGTCTATATTTTTCTATCCTGGAACTGGTGCTGAGTCCCGTCCTTACTCCTTGCTATTGCCTCTACGGACCTGCCCGTCCGGTGGACATCCTGCATCCCATCTGAACTGAGCCGATACATATAGGGGTGAGCTGAATTTTTTCTTTCTTCGTTCCCATATTAGGGCTTAAGCATCCTATATTTTCACTTTTTAGATTTTCCAAAAGGGGGACAGTGAATTAGAGCCACAGCAGGGGTATGTGGATACGTTGAGTGTGTAGTGTTCCATGGCAGACAGTAGTGTGAGTTGGCTCTTGTTTTGCCCTCTAAGGGACACTGTGGCGCCCCTGAGGCTTCCGTCGCCACAGGTCATTGCACCCCATCTGCGGTGTGATGCCCCATTCTGGGAGAGGAAGAGAGTGAACTCCGGTCCCCTGGTAAATTCACACTACACCCATTGCTAGGGACACACAGGACCAGGGAAAGTGGCAGGCAACCCTCCCATGCTGCATGCTGAGAGGGGCTGTAAGACCCATCCCTGCTCCCATAGGGTGGTAGCTTAGCAACTGGGGAGGTGGGAGGAGCCACCAGAGAGCAGATAGAGAAAGGAAGGTCAAGTTAGTTTCAGTTTACCTCAGGGAGTGAGAGAAGCAGCATGTAGTTGGAGGAGAAGAACGAGAGAAAGGAGGGAGGAGGAGGCCTGCTGAGGCAGGCAAGGAGGAGAAAGAAGAGAAGGAAAGAAAGGGTCGCAGGGCCGCGGGTAGTCCTGTATGGTACCACGAGCAGTCCTTGTTGGGTACCGCTGCCGAGGGCCCAGAGGCGCTACGGGTAGCTGCAGGCTGCGGTGGCCCGTTCCACAGTGACATCGGTGGAGTGATCAGCTGCGACAGGGGACGGTCCCTAGAAACTGGAGGAGTGAAAAGACAGTCTCCAGACAGTAAAAACCGAGGCCCAGGGAATTGCAAGCTCCCAGGGCCAGAACCCAGAGCAGACCTTCAGAAAAGGGGTAATCAGCCGACAGGTGACCCCCCCAGCCTGGAGGCTGTAATGGAGGCCAAGCCAAGTCCATCTAACTAAGGCAAGGCTAGTGAAGACAGCAGAAAAAGAGACACTAAAGAGAGGGAACCGGATTTCACGCTCTGAATCATCCAGAACTGACGGAGGTCCCTGACAGTGGTCCCAGCAGTCTGAGGGTCCCTGCAACTGTGACGGAAACTGTGAGTAAAAGAACTGGAACTGCACCTTTGGACTCGTCTCTGTTATTCCATCTGCATAGACACTTACAAGCACCAACTGTGCCCCGGGCATTGCTCCACCTGTGGGGAGCAGTACCACCATAGCTGCCATCACACCATCCCGGTGGCCTCACACAGCAGCGGCGGCTTATTAGCCGCATACCACAGGTGGCGTCACGAACACAAACTTTAACTTAAGCCACATATTCAACTGACACCCACCAGGGCCACGGAGCCGGGCCCAGCCACCACTGACTACCACCGGACTAGTCCGGCCCGGCACCGGGTGTCCCATAGCCCTGGGGTGGGCGAGTCAACTTTGGCGTCACGAACAGGATTTCGTGCCCGGTCTAACCGGGTACTGTGCGCCTGAAGAACCGTGTGACAGACTGTGTACTTTACTGAGAAACCGCCGCCATTAGCGCAGCTGAGAGCGGGAAGAAGGGGGGCGTGAAAGAAGAAAGGGCGCGAAGAGAAGCCCCGCCCCCTTGTCCAAGAAAAGCGCGCGAAGCGGTGCCCGCCATAGAAAGCGGAAGAAAAGGAAGCGGCGACCAAATAAGCTGGCCGGCTGGCAGAAAAAGCTTAAACGCCCGACCAACAGATAAAGAAAATGTACCTTATCGCAGCGAAGGTGATGCAGCAGATCCGGCAAGCGACGCGCGGAGCAGCGACCGCCAGAACACCGGAGATGCTACTGAGGGGTGAGTCATTTAATGCCCCTGCCGGCGCGGGTGCCCCAACCCCCGCTGCCATGCCCGCGGTCCCTGGAGAAACGCCCGGCACGGCGACGCCGATCCAGGCCGCAGCCACGCCAGGTGCGGCCCGCCAAGATTTTGCCGCCGGAGCGGCGCCCATCCACACCGCAGCAGCGACTCCAATACAGGCCGCCGCCATGCCAGGCGCGGCCCGCCAAGACCAGCAGACGCAGACTGTGCTGACCGCTGTCTACCTGCTGCCAGGTGGGGAGCCGGAGAAGAATCCCTACAAGTAAAGATGAAGAGATGCTGAACTGTAGATAGCCCCTGTCTGCCCCTCATTCTTTTCGAAGACGACACCCTTTCCTGCTGTGTTTTGCCCCTGATTCTTTGCGAAGACGTCACCCCCCCCATGTTATGTGCTACCGGGCCACTGAACTGGAATGTGGGCCCTGGTGGAAATGTATGTGTATGTCCTACCAGGCCATTGGACTTAATGGCTGGTATGTTGTTGATATGTCTTATGTAACCAGGCCATTGGACTTAATGGCTGGTCGAAGATGTCACTTTGTTTGATTGAAACGAACTGTCGGGCTACTGGACTTGTAGTAGCCAAGAATGTAATTAGTTGCACCTGTTGTGCCCCCTACCAGAATTATGGGGGATGTGCCCAAACCGTGCAATGGACTGGAAGTGCACACTTAGAATTTTTCTTTATAAGAAGTTTGCAACGTTTACTTTCATGTGCCTCCCATAAAGGGAAGAAATGTTTTATTGTTTTATGTTATTGCATACAAAAATGTTTTTGCAGTTCTCCATATGTTTTTGTTGTTTTTCAGCCCGAGGACGTGCTGGGATTTGCTGTGGGGGAGTGTGGCGCCCCTGAGGCTTCCGTCGCCACAGGTCATTGCACCCCATCTGCGGTGTGATGCCCCATTCTGGGAGAGGAAGAGAGTGAACTCCGGTCCCCTGGTAAATTCACACTACACCCATTGCTAGGGACACACAGGACCAGGGAAAGTGGCAGGCAACCCTCCCATGCTGCATGCTGAGAGGGGCTGTAAGACCCATCCCTGCTCCCATAGGGTGGTAGCTTAGCAACTGGGGAGGTGGGAGGAGCCACCAGAGAGCAGATAGAGAAAGGAAGGTCAAGTTAGTTTCAGTTTACCTCAGGGAGTGAGAGAAGCAGCATGTAGTTGGAGGAGAAGAACGAGAGAAAGGAGGGAGGAGGAGGCCTGCTGAGGCAGGCAAGGAGGAGAAAGAAGAGAAGGAAAGAAAGGGTCGCAGGGCCGCGGGTAGTCCTGTATGGTACCACGAGCAGTCCTTGTTGGGTACCGCTGCCGAGGGCCCAGAGGCGCTACGGGTAGCTGCAGGCTGCGGTGGCCCGTTCCACAGTGACATCGGTGGAGTGATCAGCTGCGACAGGGGACGGTCCCTAGAAACTGGAGGAGTGAAAAGACAGTCTCCAGACAGTAAAAACCGAGGCCCAGGGAATTGCAAGCTCCCAGGGCCAGAACCCAGAGCAGACCTTCAGAAAAGGGGTAATCAGCCGACAGGTGACCCCCCCAGCCTGGAGGCTGTAATGGAGGCCAAGCCAAGTCCATCTAACTAAGGCAAGGCTAGTGAAGACAGCAGAAAAAGAGACACTAAAGAGAGGGAACCGGATTTCACGCTCTGAATCATCCAGAACTGACGGAGGTCCCTGACAGTGGTCCCAGCAGTCTGAGGGTCCCTGCAACTGTGACGGAAACTGTGAGTAAAAGAACTGGAACTGCACCTTTGGACTCGTCTCTGTTATTCCATCTGCATAGACACTTACAAGCACCAACTGTGCCCCGGGCATTGCTCCACCTGTGGGGAGCAGTACCACCATAGCTGCCATCACACCATCCCGGTGGCCTCACACAGCAGCGGCGGCTTATTAGCCGCATACCACAGGTGGCGTCACGAACACAAACTTTAACTTAAGCCACATATTCAACTGACACCCACCAGGGCCACGGAGCCGGGCCCAGCCACCACTGACTACCACCGGACTAGTCCGGCCCGGCACCGGGTGTCCCATAGCCCTGGGGTGGGCGAGTCAACACCAGCGCCCCCTAGTGTTGATTTCTGCTGCCAGACAGCACAGGGAGAGATCGGTCAGCCAGGCGTGCAAAAAATAGCAACACGACTCTCCTAATTGCGCTGGCAAGCACGCTCGTGAAATCATCACATTAAATTTCCTCGGTGTTGCTTTGTTGCTGTCATTATGAGATGAGTCCCTCCAGCCTCCGAGTGTGCGGCAATCTGCTGAGGCCGGGGCTTGGCAGGCGCCACACTGACAGATGTCATTCCTTTAGTGTGTCATTCCTTGTCGGAGGCATCTGTCTTACTGAACTCCATCCAGGATCGGGAGAATGACGAGAACTTTTTCATTGTGCACTCACTCGCGCCATTTCGCACTCTCTTCCAGCTCCATTAGAAGGAGCCATGCACTTTTTTTTTTCTATGTGATTTATATCAAGAGGTCAATTTTTTTGTGATATCACAAAATTCCTCTCTGGCATTAATAGCCGAACATGATTACGGTCAATTACCATTCAATTCGCTGGAGCCGTGCTGCAAGCTGGCGGTGGACATCTCCGCTAATTACATATTTGTATCTGTCCATTTTAACTGATTGCAGAAATTTATCTTTCAGATAAAGGCGTTATTAGGGGTCTGTTCACACCTGTGCATCTGATGTTTTGGCTGCAGAAAAAAAAAATAATTTAGTCTGTTATGCATGTTTTCTATAACTATCAATTACCACAGTGACACCTGCAGGCCAGACGGGTAACTACACTCTCAGGAAATTTAGGATTTTGTCACAAATATGATAAAAAAATGCTTACAAGCACATGAATATAATAGAATAATGCAGCTTAAATCTTGGTGTAAATAGTTTACCAGCAAAGGAGATGTCTTTCCATTCTGATGACATCACACTAAATAAGGCTAATGTACATGACATCACTATAGGCCGCCATGGTGCCCACATGTAGTGTGCTGCACTGCACAGATATACAGTTGAACCAGAAGTTTACATCCACTATCTAAAAAGACACATCTGCATGTTTTTCTCACGATCTGACATGAAATCAGAATAAACCTTTCCCGTTTTAGGTCAGGGTGTTTCAGGTGTGTATTTTAATGCACACCTGAAATACACTGCTTCTTTGTATAGCATCATGGGAAAGTCAAAAGAAATCAGCCAAGATCTCAGGAAGAGAATTGTGGACTTGAACAATGCAATGCAATGGATGCAATTTCCAGATACCTGAAGGTGCCTCGTTCATCTGTACAAACAATTATACACAAGTACAAACAAGATGGGAATGTCCAGCCATCATACCACTCAGGAAGGAGACGGGTTCTGTGTACCAGAGATGAACGTGCGTTGGTCAGACATGTGCATATCAACCCAAGAACAAAAGCAAAAGACCTTGTGAAGATGCTGGCAGAAGCTGGTAAGATTGTGTCATTATCCACAGTGAAACAAGTACTGTTTTAACATGGGCTGAAAGGACACTCTACCAGGAAGAAGCCATTACGCCAAAAGAAACATTGAAAAAAGCCAGATTAACGTTTGCAAGTGCACACAAGAACAAAGACCTTAATTTTTGGAGACATGTCAGGAGGAGTTTTCAGCAGGCTCCTTATCATCAAAGGCAGGATTGCAATGACCTATAATCTCTACACACAGCTGATAACACACAATGTGCTGTCAGTACACGGCTGACTCTGCTCCACCTCCCCTCACAATGACCTGTGCACACGCTGATTAGATGCTTCAATACATAACATAAGGTTGAGGTCTGATCATTCTGGCTAGTGTACATGTGCTATTCCCTAAAAAAGTTAGTCTAAAGGGGGCTTTACACGCAACGACATCGCTAATGATCAAAATTACTTACCTAATGGTTGATTGTTGACACGTCGTCCATTTCCCAAATATCGTTGCTGTTGCAGGACGCAGGTTGTTCATCGTTCCTGCGGCAGCACACATCGCTACGTGTGACACCCCGGGAACAAGGAACAACATCGTACCTGTGTCCTCCGGCAACGAGGTGGGCGTCACTTTCTTTCGGCTGCTCTCCACCCCTCTGCTTCTATTGGACGGCTGCCATGTGACGTCCCTGTGAAAGGAGGCAGTTCGTCGGCCACAGAAACGTCGCTAGGAGGGTAAGTAGTGTGACTGTTCCTAGCGATGTTGTGCACCACGGGCAGCAATTTGCCCGTGACGCACAACCGACAGGGGCGGGTGCATTCACCAGCGACATCGCTAGCGATGTTGCTGCGTGTAATGCAGCCTTAAGAAAAACCCCAGTGACCATTGTGAAATTTGTAAGTTTTTTATTTTTATTTGTAATACAGATTGTTCTATGTAAAAAAAAAATATGACAGTTCCAATATTTTTCAAAAGACATTTAACATAAAAAACTGATTTTGATCAGTATGTCTTTTTCTGATGATGGCTTCCTTTTAAACAGAGTGGCTGCCACATGTGAGCACTGAGGCTGTCATACATCTGGCAGTGATCACCTAGAATTTTCTATAAAAAAAAGTCAATTCTCATGCATCTTTATTTTACAAATGTGATGTTCTGTTCCTCTGTTACACCTACTGGAAATTCATAAATAAGTTGACAACTTGTTACTTTTTACCATTGTGAAAGGGGTGCGTAGTATGGGCTACACTGATTGGACACCTATAGATGTAAGGACACGCCCCCAACCGGTAATTGCCAGCTGTCAACATATTCATAAATTTCTAGTATGAATAACTGAGGAACAGTGCTACGTGAAATGTCAAGATCAGGAGCCCTAGAATTGTTATATTATGGGAATCTCGAGTATTTACTGAAACAGACATGTCAGGGGATCGGTCATGTTTCTGTCACAATGTGACTACAGGTATAAACCCCTGGAATAAGCGAACGGCGAAACACAGAGGGAACACCAGGGTAGCATGATAATGGAAGGCCCTTGTGCTAGGGAGAGGGGAGCCGGGTCACCTCCTAACACTCACCCAAGGCTAATCCCTGTACTCCCTAACGTCTCTAGACGGGTGCTTCCCCCTTGTGCTGTCATGTGCTTAGGCCCTCGCTTGCCTTGAGCTCACCCTGACTAGTGAAAGGCCAGCGAGACACTGCAATAAGATAACATGAGGAAGGAAAGTCGAACAGATGAGGAAAGACCAAAAAATTACACTCCACAGCTGCTCCATCAGGAACTGGCTCTTTCTAAGGTGGACAGCATAGGTATGAGCTATAGCTGGCATAGGGAGGGGTGAGGAGTAGATGTTTATAGCAGACTAGGGAGTCTGCAGATGAGATTACAACTACCTGTTAGATCACTGCAGGATAGAAATGAGCCTTAACCCCTTAAATACCGGATGGAATTAAATATGCTCCAACTCAGGGTAAATGACGAGCGGGCACTAAAGCTGATTTGAGATCAACTATATGATTTAACCTTCTGATCCCAGTTCCTCCTGAGATCATATTAGGCTATGAGGCACTTGTGACAGTCTCAGCCTTTAAATTAACCTGTCAGGTCCAATATGCACCCAGATCTACAAGCAGTTCGGGGTGCATGTTGCTAATCCCTGCCTAACCGTCCTTGTATCTAGTAGCATATATGAAGATATCATTAGAAATAGTATTTCTAAAGATCTTTTATCTTATACTAATGAACGCGGGGACTAGTCCCAAGGGCATTATATGCCCCAACCAGTTCGCCCTCTTGGCTTGTTAGCACGCCCACAGAGGTGTACTAACATGCTATTCAATGCGCGTCACGAGCAGTGCTGCACGTACCTGTGTCCGCTGTGACCATGTGCGGCCCCTGCAGAGATCGAACCGCTCGGATCCAGGGTTGCTGTGGTTCGAGGGTCTCCGGACCCGGGGCTTGCGGCCACTCAAATGTAAAGGGGACTATTTACAGGGGATAAGAGTTTGTGACGCCATCCGTGGTTCGCGGTAAGGGGAGTACCGCCGCTGCCAATGGGAATACCCAGGGGAGATGAAGTGGGGCAGCCAGATGATGTTCTCTCCACGGGTAGGGGAGGCCCCGGGACTCTGGATAGTGGGATGCTGGTTGTAGGGGAGCGCAGCGCTGGTTGGAAGCAGGGTAGGCCCATGTACTCACTCAGGCAGTGTTGGTAATGATGCGACCGCAAAGCAGACTCTGACAACAAGATAAACCAAGTCTCTGGTGCCGCTGCCCTCTTGGGGGAGCTCGTCCGGGTATCCGTCCCCTCTGGTACTGCCGGGTGGTCCGGAGCCTGCCTCCGTGCACAAATTAGAAGATTTCTGGTGGCCCGTTGGTGTAAAGCTGTCCGGGCCCCACTCCCTACTTGTTGGTAGTGGAGCTGCGCTCTCAAGGGCTCACGCTTTGGTTTCCTGTGGGCTGCGTGGGTTGGAAAGCCCTATCCCCCTTGTTGCGCTAGTGCCCCTGATCTCTGAGCTTCTTAGGGACAGTCCATAAAGTCACTATCCTCCGCAGGTTTAATTGCCGGGTTGCCTGAAGCTACTCCCCGACCCAGGGTCCTGTACCCTGCCGTGCTTTCGGTCCCGAACCGGTTATTAGACTCGAGCTGCTGACCGTCCTTCAAGACCAGGTCTAGGCACCCAGTCTCAATACCCTGCAACCGGGTCTGCGACTCCTCCTGGCCCAGACCATCATCTGCGACCCAACCTCTAACACCCAGGGAACCACACACCCCCCCAGCTCCTCACTACTCGAGAGCTGCCACTGTTCTGTTATACTCCCCTCACACCAGTCTGCCTGACCCCTAGGTGGGTGGCCCTATTCCAGCTCAGCAGCCCACTGGTGTGTCTGACAGGGTGTGGTATGAGGTGTGCTTGGGATTTGGATGCGGATGAAGGCCGTACCATAGGTTGGGAACCCAGAACCATGGGGGGTTGAGCCCTCAAATAAAGAGCAGCAAGTGCAGTATCCTGTGACGCCCTGACTAGTCCAGGGGCGTCACAACCGCACTTTTGAATTCTGGGTGCTTCCGGTCATGTGCACTAGACCTCTCTGAAGCCGGGACACATACACCCGGCTTCATACTGCGCATTACCACAATTGCCCGACATTCAGAAGCGTGGCTACAGTGACCACTGGTGATGCTGCATTGAATAGGATGTTAGTACGCCCCTGTGAGCGTGCTAAAATGCTTATGTGGCACCCCTGAGGCGTCAGGTGCCACAGGGTATTGCATCCATTAACAGGTGCGGTGCTAACCACAAGTTCCTGGAAGACCAGTGCCGGTAAATACCATTCGAACACACATAGTTCTGCCCTTTTCCCTGACTGGGTAACAGGCTAGAGACGGATCTAATGGATCTATTGGTCGAGATTTATCCAATCCGCTAGTCAGAAACCTGGGAGGGGGAGGGGCTAGTCAGTGCAGTTGACGGTAGACAGACATCTTGACAGACAGTGAGCCTGAAGTCAGTTGAATGGTCCGTCCTAAGTCAGTCAGAAGTCGACGTTAAGACGAGTGTAAAGTGACTTGTTGGACTCGAGGCGTACGGTCGCCAAGGAGAGTACGGTGTGAGTACTCACGGGACCGAGCACCGGCGGGGTGCAGAGCCCTAGTTCAGGAAGATGCTTCAAGCTCACCTGACAAATGTGACCGATGAGAGAATCATCAAGGTTCCTCACCAATGTTAGTGTCCGGGGCACAGCAGCAAAGAGGGAACCTGGGAACGGGGACAGAAGTCCAACCCAAGAGAGTTTCAAGCTGCCTGCCATACGGGCCAGGCGGGCCAGGACTGTGACAGCAGGAGTGGACCCCAGAACGCTTCAGGCCACGGGGGCCCACCAACTACAGACGGGTGCATGGATGTAAGGCTCACGAGGTCACTACATCGGCACTGGGATCAAGGAAATACCGAATCACCTGAGGCCCAGATTGGTAGAGGCCAGCACCAGCCAGGTTGCAGCTTCACGGAACCAGTGAGTAAAGTTAAACTGCAGCATCTGTGTTGTCTGAATTCTTCCTGCAGCTCTGCATCACTAACTTTCACCATGCTACAACCACCATCATCCTCCCCTGGGGCCTAGCTCTACTTGCGGAGAGCCCTAACATCCAAGCTGCTCAATACCACCAGCCCCAGCAGTGAGAGACTTTGCAGCGGCAGCTCCCTCATATAGCCGTATACCGCAAGTGGCGTCATGAAAAACATTTTATTTTTTTTATTATTTTCCTTTCTTCATTTTTCCCCTGTCTTTTAAGCGACCCCCCAGAGTCACGGAATCGGGGAACGGCCATCCGTGATACGTCCCCGTGATTCAAGGCCCGGGACCGAGAACACCAATGCCATAAGGTGTGTCACTTAGAGGGCGGCTTGTCAGGGGAAATAACACCCTTGGGACTAGTCCCGGTGCTCATTAGCATAAGATATAAGATCTTTAGAAATACTTTTTCTAAAGATCCCTTTATCTATGCTAGTGTATACAGGGACGGTTAGGCAGGGATTAGCAATATACACCCAGAACTGCTCGTGGTTCTGGTGCATATTGGACCTGACAGGTTCACCTTGAATTCCTTCATCAGGCTGGAACCGTTTATTGATAGGGGTGCCCAGACATGGACCAAGCGTAGTGTATGTCCTCTGTCCTACCTTTACTTGTCTCCACTTGAAGCATTACTGCAGTCTCACAGCCCATCCCCTCAAGGGAGAGAGTTAGCAGCTAAATACTCAGCACTTACAAACTCCACTCGTCACTGATCAGATAAATCAGGAGTCAAGTTTTACAGCTGAAATTTGCATCCAATTTCTGTAATTACTTGGGGAAGAAGGACACCACATTACATGCTGGATGACATATGACAGTAATTTTCAGCGTCTCTTAAATTGGCGCTCGGCTCCAGCATTGCCTCCCACCTCATTTATAAGATGGGATAACTATAATGAAGTGACGAGCGGCGCGGAAGTGTTTCAGGGTGGGAGATTTGCAACCGAAAGAGATATCCGGACAATAGCTGTGATATGTGTCTCTGTCACGGCATCTACTGACGCGTTTCGCAATCTAGTTAGTCTCAGTGTTTATCATTAGCTGGAAGTGAATAATAGAAAGACGCCAAGAAAAAAAAAGGTTTTGCTGAGTCTCCAAATAACTAAGCAAAAGTCATTATTTGACCCGTCACATACTGCACAATTTAAGTAAAAAAAGCCAACAATTCACAGCTCCATCTGTCTTCTCCCAGCGCTGTATGCAGCGAAAGCTGGATTGTGGCTAGTCCAGGCACTGGTGGTCTAGGGTAATGGAGGATAACCATTCTCCATGAAAGCTATAAGATAGTATTCCATATGTGGCATCTGGTCTGAGATGGGAATAAGTATTTATTACCTCTTGTCTATGGCCGTGTAGGTTGGTTTATCTCATTTTTACATTATTGATTGGGAAAGGTTTAGGTGGTCTAGGATAGGAAAGTGACCCTGTAGTTTCTTTTTGAGAGTCCTATGTGACACTGAACTCCAGATCTTTTTCTGCTACCACTCAGCAAAAAGATAAAATTATGTCTACCTGCAGCTGCCACTAGGGGGCACACTGCATACGGCGCTCATAAAACTCCTATATTATTATTTAACTTGTAGTTTCATGTTTGGCTGAAAGATGCTACAAAACTCTGACTTTAGTGCTCCCCAACAGTGAGGAAGCCCGAAAAATTGTCTAGTTCTGGGCAACCCTTTCTCCCATTCAGTGATGTAACTAGAGATTAATGGGCCCTGGTGCAAAATTGCCCCCCTCATCCCCCCACCCCATCCCCACATGTTGGTCAGAAGTATGTATACATTTAATGTTCTAAATCCTATAAAGACATACGAGTAGTGTGACGCCCCCTGGACTATCAGGTCGTCACAGGGTACTGCACAAGCTGCCCTTCTGTGCAGTATTCCGCCTCCCTCTTGATTCTGGGTCCCTAACTAAATGGTGTTGCCTCCAACAGCAAATCAAATCCTAGATACACCCTACACCACACCCACCAGACACACCAGTGGACGGCTTGAGTGGAATAGAGTCACCCACCTGGGGGGTTATGGAGGGGAGGTGAGGAGTGTAGTCAGTTAGTTAGTGAGTGTGGAGTTGAAGGAGGGTTGGGAAGTAGCCCTCGAGCTGTGAGGAGCTCAGAGGAAGTCAGAAGTAGTGACTCCTGAAGGAACTGTCTAGGTTGCAGACGGTGGTCTGGGCCTAGAGGAGTCGGACCCCCGGTCGCAGGGGATTGTGGCGAGGTGCTTGGACCTGTTGAGAAGGACAGCCAGCAGCCTAGCACTATCACCGGTCCGGAGCCGAAGGCACGACGGAGTACACGGACCGTAGGTTGGGGAGTAGCTTCAGGCAACCCGACAATTCACCTGAGGAGAACGGAGCCTTTATGATCTGTTCCCACCCGCTCCAGAATCGGGGCACTAGGGCAACAAGGGGTATAGGACTTTACAATCCAAAACGGTCCAGAAAATTCCAAGCGTGAGCCCTGAGAGCAAGCTCTCATACTTAGCCATAGTGGGGAGCGGGGCCCAGCTAGTTCCAAGCTACCGGGCCATCAAGTTGAAGTCTAAGTGCTAGGAGGCAGGTCACGGATCACCAGGCAGCACCATTGGGGACGGGACCCGGACGAGCTCCCCACAGCGGCAGCGGTACCCAGAGACTTGGTTTACCCGGTTGTCAGTGTCTGCTTATGAACTGAGTATGAGAGTGACCCCTGCATCCCACGGCACCCCTCACAGAGTCCCGGCGCACCCCCCCTACCCGTGCAGGGTTACAACACCTTGCTGCCCCACTTCATCACCCCGGGTACTCCCAGCTGCAGTGGCGGTATTCCCCAAATTACCGTGAACCACGGGTGGTGTCACAAACTATACATCAACTCCCCTGTAAATACCCCTTTTCATTTGAGTGGCTGCACAACCCCCAGGTCCGGAGACCCTCGAGCCACAGCGAACCCGGATCCGAGCAGCTCGGCTGCTTCCACAGGGGCGGCACAGTAGCTCTCCCCCCATTATGTAGTAATGTCCCCCATCCTGTTCTAATGTACCCCATCCTGGACCCCTTCCTGGTAAATATGTCCCCCATGCTGGTAGATGTACCCCATCCTGGACCCCTTCCTGGTAAATATGTCCCCCATGCTGGTAGATGTTCCCCATCCTGGGCTCCTTCCTGGTAAATATGTCCCCAATCCTGGTAAATGTCCACCATTCTGGGATTCTTCCTGGTAAATATGTCCCCTATCCTGGTAAATGTTCCCCATTCAGGGCTACTTCCTGGTAAATATGTCCCCCATCCTGTTATATAAGTTCCACTCCATGGTATATATACCCTCCATCCTGGTGTCTCCCCCATCCTTATAAATATATCCCCCATCCTTGTATATATGTCCCCCATCCTGGTAGATGTTGCCCATCCTGGGCTCCTTCCTGGTAAATATGTCCCCCCATTCTGGTAAATGTCCCCCATCCTGGTAAATGTCCACCATTCTGGGATTCTTCCTGGTAAATATGTCCCCCATCCTGGTAAATGTTCCCCATTCAGGGCTACTTCCTGGTAAATATGTCCCCCATCCTGTTATATAAGTTCCACCTAAAAGGCATATCCCTATAGAAGACTCTATTGTGTCTGATAAAGACCCAAACATAGGGGTCGAAACGTTACATTTTTTGGGGATTGCATGTACAAGGAAGTCCTTACATTCATTTTGGTGTGCCAAGTACTTTTGTATCTAATGACAGGTTTGAACCCTTCTTGAGCACCCATATTATTTCCAAGTGTGCCATAAACCTTATTTTAATCATTTTTAAGCACAAGGGTTGCACACTTTTGCCATCCATGTGCTGTCAGTGATTTTCATGTATCAATAGACTTGTATGGGTAAATTTGTTCTGTGACTTGGAGCAAAAACAGACCTCTCCATGATTTTTTTTTTTCACGGGCACATAATCCACAAAAGAACTGGGACATGTGAATAGACCCTTAGATTATAATGTAAACAAGTTCTACCCCTGATAGAACGCATACGTCAAACCCGGATGTCTGAATGAGGCCTTACATTAGGGTCCTGTGAAGCGCATTTGTCATCTTCTTGTTGGCTGATATGCAGTAGATTGTGCTGTTTTTTTACACTCCTGGCAACTCTATCTACAACCAGATAATACATGCGTGTCTGTCTATTCTCTGGAGCGAGCAAAAAGCGAAAATAAATCCCGTCCAAAACAAATGATTTAATAAAACAGCTGCAGCTTGTATAGAGCTGGTTCCATTCTCTGATGATATATGATCTGCACAAGGTCACAAATCAGATTAGCGAAAGGAATTTCACGTTGTATCCGTACACTAGAAAAGAACAATGTGCTGCTCTCCTTCCCGAGGTGCATAGTAATGGTTTGCATTTATTGGGGATTGAAGATGACGTCTCCATGTGGCCGGGAAATAAGTGCCTTGTAGTTCAGCAAGATAGTCTGCACCTGCTGGAGTAAGAACAGCTGCAGGCTTATGCTGTAGAAGACTGACTGAGTTGCATGGACAACATATAGCACTGTGTTAATTGTTAGAGGTACGTTGCACGTTGCGACATCACTACTGCGATCTCGTCGGGGGTCAAATCGAAAGTGACGCACATCCGGCGCCAGAAACGACGTCGCAACGTGTAAAGCCTAGGAGAGAAGATGAACGATCGCAAAAGCGTTGAAAATCGGTGATATGTGTAGTGTCGGTCATTTCCATAATTTCGCTGCAGCGACAGGTACGATGTTGTTCCTCGTTTCTGCGGCAGCACACATCGCTGTGTATGAGGCCGCAGGAGCGAGGAACATCTCCTTACCTGCGTCCCGCCTGCAATGAGGAAGGAAGGAGGTGGGCGGGATGTTTACGTCCCGCTCATCTCCGCCCCTCCGCTTCTATTGGCCGCCTGCCGTGTGACGCCACACGACCTGCCCCCTTAGGAAGGAGGCAGGTCGCCGGCCAGAGCGACATCGCAGGGAAGGTAAGTGCGTGTGACGCTGCCGTAGCGATAATGTTCGCTACGGCAGCTATCACAAGAGATCACATGTGCGACGGGGGCACATCAATCTGATTGTTCACAGAAGCCGGCCGATCAGCTGATTGTTCACAAAAGCCGGCCGATCAGCTGATTGTTCACAAAAGCCGGCCGATCAGCTGATTGTTCACAAAAGCCGGCCGATCAGCTGATTGTTCACAAAAGCCGGGCGATCAGCTGATCGTTCACAAAAGCCGGCCGATCAGCTGATTGTTCACAAAAGCCGGGCGATCAGCTGATTGTTCACAAAAGCCGGCCGATCAGCTGATTGTTCACAAAAGCCGGGCGATCAGCTGATTGTTCACAAAAGCCGGGCGATCAGCTGATTGTTCACAAAAGCCGGCCGATCAGCTGATTGTTCACAAAAGCCGGCCGATCAGCTGATTGTTCACAAAAGCCGGGCGATCAGCTGATTGTTCACAAAAGCCGGGCGATCAGCTGATTGTTCACAAAAGCCGGGCGATCAGCTGATTGTTCACAAAAGCCGGGCGATCAGCTGATTGTTCACAAAAGCTTGCCGATCAGCTGATTGTTCCAGCCGCTGGAACTGGAACGGAATTTACAGTCTATTATAGTTATTTATTGTGCGCATGCTCACAGTAAAAAAACGATCACAAAAATCGTTACATTCAGCGTTGCTCCCGCCTGACGGTCAGTCAGTAAACGACTGACCCGTCACGCGTCACACAAGACTATCAGTCACAATCCGTCACTAATAGAAGTCTATGGGGAAAAACCGGATTCCTGCAAAATATTTAGCAGGATACCGTAATTCCTCAAGACGACGGATTGTGACTGATGCAAAACAACGGAAGTGTGAACTTAACCTAAATCAGAGTCTGGCATCCTGATTGCAGCTCGGTAGGTCTTTATCTGAAATGCTCTGATGTTTCAGAGAACACAGATTGGAGCCGAGTGTGGACCATAGGCAGGGGCAAGATGACTGCTCCAAGCCAACTTTTTCCTGCACCGCTCTACATGATTCACAGATTCCCCCATGTCTGTCAGTTACGTGGAAGCGGACAATTGTGCAGATCCGCTCTGGTTTCTGCTGCCCATAATGTGGGCAGGGTTGCCAACTTGGCTTTTTTATTTTTTTCTGGACAGATTGTCAAATAATAACAGACTAATATACTCTTTACAGATACATTGTAAAACCATAATAAATCAGTGATTATGTGATCCATTGTCTACAGCCCATAATTCTGATATGAACACATCAGCTCAATTCACTGTGAACTGTATAATGATGATAATTACAGTCAAAATAATCTGTACAAGTTTATTTAGGTTCAAATAAATAACGGGCACCTTCAATTTTTTTTAACGGACAGGTCAAAAAAGGGCTCTATTTTTAAGGCCTTGGAAATTTTGGACGGTTTTCAACCTTGGTTTCACACAGAGTTTTGCACAAGCTTCGCTGCCTCTAATGGTATTGGATTCTGTTCAGATTGCAGATTCTGACACTGCGCCTGATGGTTTCTTTGGTGTCTGGGATCAACATAGGCAGCCTCGGGCGTCAATCTTCTGTGTGCTGATTCATAGGCAGGCTAGCAACAGTTAATCTCTGCTAATCAGCTTGCTTCTTTAGTCACTTGTTATGGGGAGACCTATCACATCTGATCCCCACCTATTTTTCCTGGTGGAATCCTTCTACCCATGCCAGCTATACTTTATTCTTTGGTCTGTGAGGTGTGGTGTCCCAGACTCTATGGGGAAATTTGTGCTTAAGTTGTGCTCATTGCTTGGAAAAGTTGTGGAATTTACCCCTGTTGTTTTGTACTTCCTTCTTGTTCTTGTTTTTCCTCCTGTCTTTACCTTTGTGTGTGCGTGCTGTGTGATAGAGTTTTGGTTTTTCCCTTGTTTGTCTTTATCTGTGATTTCAACGCACTTCTGTCCCATTCCTCCCTGCAGAGATGGGGAGAGGGAATCAGATCAGGACTGGTCAGGAGCAGGGCTAGGAAGGAGACTCTAGCCTCTCCATCATCAGGAGTATCCCTGAGATAAGGAATAGCATAGGGCTACATGCTTGATGGACAGCTTAGGAACCCTGATCCCCCACTATCCCAAAGTCATTGTGAAACTTGGGTGCAAGTATCGTGAATCAACTTATAGGTTCCCTTTAGGCTATGTGCGCACGTGTGCGTAATTCATGCAGTTACGCTGCGCTTTGTAGCGCAGCGTAACTGCATGCGTCCTGCGTCCCCTGCACAGTCTATGGAGATTGTGCAGGGGCCGTGCGCACGTGGCATATTAGAATGCAGCGCTTCGGCTGCTGCCCGAATCGCTGCGTTCTAAGAAGTGACATGTCACTTCTTCCGTGCGCTTTGCCGGCAGCCCCTGCTCTGTCTATGGCAGGAGCTGCAGGCAGAGTGCACGTTCTCGCCGGCACCATGCGCTTCAGAACGGAGCTTTTCAGCTGCGCTCTGAAGCGCACCTTTTAGGTGCTGTGCAGAGCGCACACGTGCGCACATAGCCTTAGTAATGAACTGTGTGACTTTTTGGCTTGTTTTTTTTTTCATTTTCCTCTCTAATCAACCATGTGGTTGTAATTCCCAAGTAAAACAGTTAATTCTTCCATAGTGTTTGACTGTTAGATAATTCTGCTGAAAGATGAAATCTGCAACAGTACCATAAATCTTATCCAATAAAGGTTCACCATGGAGGGGGAATGACTCTTGTTGGCCAACCTAGGAACTGGTTCTTGCCTTCATTTAGGGTCAGCATCATATCCCACAGTCTAAGGTGTAAACAATATGACATTTTTGGAAAGATGGCAGCTACAGTTGCCCCAATAGTCAGATATTGGATGATTTCACAGTTATATTCCTACCACAAGTCATCCAATACTCCTTTTACTCCACCGTGTGTGTAGACCAAGCTTATATTGGCAGGGTTTGGTGTAATTGGTAGATTATGTAATGCGGATATATGCATATCAGGTTGTGAACAGATAACATCAAAAATAGATAGACTAAGAAATATCCATAGCCGTCTTAGTAGGGAAAGTGCACGTTGAAGATAGTATTAAGGAGGGTACCGGGACTCTCACTTTGAGGGCTCAAACTGTTGGATGTCTATGCCATTGAGTTCTGTATTGACTTCTAAGGAGCCCTTTCATAGTATCACGCACCCTATATTTTACCGCTATAGAACCCCCCTCCTTGCCAAGGATGATGGGATTTGTAGTTTGACCCAAGCATAAGCTGAATTGCCGTCAGCGTTTACTACGATAAAATAAACTATTGAAAAGACTCCAGTTTACTCTTAGAAATTGTTAACAGCAACATTACGTCAGTCCCAAGACAGAAGAGGTATTATTGGGTAAAGAGCCTGGAGGTGGCACACGGCCAGTATGAGTATATTTAGTTCAGAGTGATTTGCCCAAAATCCACTTCTGGTTCCTATTATCCGTTCTCGATTGGAATGCGGTTGTTTAATAATAATACATAATAACAGTCAGTTTGCAGCTTAGCGCTATCGGAGATTTGGACTGGATTGCCGCGTGGCAGAGGACTGGGATCTATCGTACAGGAGATATGCTTATTTACAGTGTGCCGACTGTGGCCTGATCTTAGACATTGAGTAGTAGAACAAGATAAACTACTGAGGGACATTACATTAGGTAACATCTGGGAATGCGGCACACTACCAGGGTCACCGGTCTACTTTTCCCGAATCCTGAATGATATGGACTTCACAATGTAATGGGAGCTCCAACTACTGTGGTGAGGCACAATATTAACATCTTAAAAAGTAACTAAACTTTCATCATGACTCTTCATATATAGCAAGCACCTTAATTGCTTGCAAAACTGCGGTGGCCCTAGCAATAGATCCCCAAGAGCTGCTTAACGCAGCTCCTATCTGAGCGTGCGCTCAGCCTGGAGTATGGACTCAAAAGAAAGCATTGGCTTCATAAAGTAATAGACCCCTGAGACGTGCACGCACTCCTATCTAAGCCTGCCAGAAATATGGATTTGTAGGCTATGCTTTCTATTGAATCTGTACTCCAGGCTCCTGTCCGCTGAGCTGCATGCTTCTTGGGAGTCTGTTACACAATTGTTTGGCATCTCCGGGCCCAGACCCCTACCAATCTGCAAGTAATTCAAGTTCCTGCTAAATATTAAAAAGAGAACTTTAACCTTGCTCTTAATGTGCATAAGACACTTAGCTATTACTATACCAGATTACTATACGGTGCCTGGTAAAGAGATGACTCCACGCACAATGCAAACCACTAGAAGAAGCTCGGTGCAGATATTCAGACAGCAAATATGCAAATTGCCTCTTCAAAGATGAAGTGGACTTGAACTCTATTTCCATTTATTGGAAGTAGCAATCCTAAAAGTTAATATTGATCCTTTAACAAGGCTTGCCACATGACAGAGGGTAGAAACCTAACCAGAATTTCAATTTTCAGACATCTGTTTCAGGGTGTTGCCCCTCCTCAGTGCAAAGCATAAGAACTGATGTGGCTGTATTAGAATCCTCTGACTGTGGTCTAAGAGGAAATGTCTCTCCAAAAAATGCTTGAAGATTTCAGCTAGAAAATTGTGAATGCACAGTTTCTAGTTGCGCTATAAATTCCTGGGCTAGAAAAGAGCTGGGTATATGTAGGAGGGCCAGAGAAGTTCTCAATAGAGATAGGGCATTTCCCTGTCTTGGTTGTGAGGTCCATGCTCAAGCCGCAATTCCTTGCCTAAACGTGGGTATCCTAACCCAACCTGGAGGGCCATGGGAGTTCCCAATAGAGATGGGATGTTTACCTGCCTGGGTTGTGAGGTCCATTCTCAAGCCGTAATGCCTTGCCTAATTGTGGGTATCCTAACCAAACCTGGAAGGCTGGGGAAATTCTCGATAGCGGTGGGACATTTACCTAGTTGGGTTGTGAGGTCCATGTTCAAGCCGTAATTCCTTGTCTAAACGTGGGCATAGTAACCCAACCTGGAGGGCCACGGTAGTTTCCGATAGAGGTGGGACATTTACCTGCCTGGGATGTGAGGTCCATGCTCATGCTGTAATTCCTGGCCTAAATGTGGGTATCCTAACTCAACCTAGCATCCTCATATACTGCATGCCTATAAGGCTGTTAGTTCAGGTCATGATCCAGGAATTGTGGACCATATAATACAGCTATGAGAATTGGCTTTAGACCTGTGTCATATGTCTGACATTCAATGTTCAGGTGTGGGTCTCTTCATCTGAACGAACAGCATTATAAACATATATGAGCATGCTGAGTTCAGGTTCCTGATGAGCTGGACATCACAATCTACACACGGACCGCGAATGTCGGACATTTGAAACTGTCATTACTTTTACTACTTTTTCAGTTGCCTAATATTCTCAAGATCTTTCTTTTTTATTAGCTAAATGGCTTGAGTATTCTTTTTAGGTGATGTTCTGTGTTTTGTTTTTGCTCTATACTTAGCGTATATGCCACAAATGCTCCCGATGTGCATGCTATTGTGTCCATAAAGATTCATTGACACACAGAAAAGTTTTGAATATTTTAATAGTTCACACCTTCATCTTCATCCAGTAAAAACCACATTGGTTAAACAGAAATGTACTCTTTTTTTAACATAGACATATATGGCTGACAGATGCCACCGGAATTCGGCCACAGCTTTTGTTCAGCATATACCGTACTTTGGACACACACACACATATATCTTATACATATATATATAAATATATATATATATATATATATATATATATATATATATATATATATATATATATATATATATTTATTTATATATGTATACATACATAAAATAATATATATATACAGTTAGGTACAGAAATATTTGGACAGTGACACAAGTTTTGTTATTTTAGCTGTTTACAAAAACATGTTCAGAAATACAATTATATATATAATATGGGCTGAAAGTGCACACTCCCAGCTGCAATATGAGAGTTTTCACATCCAAATCGGAGAAAGGGTTTAGGAATCATAGCTCTGTAATGCATAGCCTCCTCTTTTTCAAGGGACCAAAAGTAATTGGACAAGGGACTCTAAGGGCTGCAATTAACTCTGAAGGCGTCTCCCTCGTTAACCTGTAATCAATGAAGTAGTTAAAAGGTCTGGGGTTGATTACAGGTGTGTGGTTTTGCATTTGGAAGCTGTTGCTGTGACCAGACAACATGCGGTCTAAGGAACTCTCAATTGAGGTGAAGCAGAACATCCTGAGGCTGAAAAAAAAGAAAAAATCCATCAGAGAGATAGCAGACATGCTTGGAGTAGCAAAATCAACAGTCGGGTACATTCTGAGAAAAAAGGAATTGACTGGTGAGCTTGGGAACTCAAAAAGGCCTGGGCGTCCACGGATGACAACAGTGGTGGATGATCGCCGCATACTTTCTTTGGTGAAGAAGAACCCGTTCACAACATCAACTGAAGTCCAGAATACTCTCAGTGAAGTAGGTGTACCTGTCTCTAAGTCAACAGTAAAGAGAAGACTCCATGAAAGTAAATAAAAAGGGTTCACATCTAGATGCAAACCATTCATCAATTCCAAAAATAGACAGGCCAGAGTTAAATTTGCTGAAAAACACTTCATGAAGCCAGCTCAGTTCTGGAAAAGTATTCTATGGACAGATGAGACAAAGATCAACCTGTACCAGAATGATGGGAAGAAAAAAGTTTGGAGAAGAAAGGGAACGGCACATGATCCAAGGCACACCACATCCTCTGTAAAACATGGTGGAGGCAACGTGATGGCATGGGCATGCATGGCTTTCAATGGCACTGGGTCACTTGTGTTTATTGATGACATAACAGCAGACAAGAGTAGCCAGTTGAATTCAGAAGTGTACCGGGATATACTTTCAGCCCAGATTCAGCCAAATGCCGCAAAGTTGATCGGACGGCGCTTCATAGTACAGATGGACAATGACCCCAAGCATACAGCCAAAGCTACCCAGGAGTTCATGAGTGCAAAAAAGTGGAACATTCTGCAATGGCCAAGTCAATCACCAGATCTTAACCCAATTGAGCATGCATTTCACTTGCTCAAATCCAGACTTAAGATGGAAAGACCCACAAACAAGCAAGACCTGAAGGCTGCGGCTGTAAAGGCCTGGCAAAGCATTAAGAAGGAGGAAACCCAGCGTTTGGTGATGTCCATGGGTTTCAGACTTAAGGCAGTGATTGCCTCCAAAGGATTTGCAACAAAATATTGAAAAAAAAATATTTTGTTTGGGTTTGGTTTATTTGTCCAATTACTTTTGACCTCCTAAAATGTGGAGTGTTTGTAAAGAAATGTGTACAATTCCTACAATTTCTATCAGATATTTTTGTTCAAACCTTTAAATTAAACGTTACAATCTGCACTTGAATTCTGTTGTAGAGGTTTCATTTCAAATCCAATGTGGTGGCATGCAGAGCCCAACTCGCGAAAATTGTGTCACTGTCCAAATATTTCTGGACCTCACTTTATTTGAAAAATGGAGCATGTGCAAATACGATGATAAAATTTATCTTAAAACTAAGTTATCTTAATATCGTATCTGTCATGCGCTATCCATGTTCATATTGAAGAGTCGAACAGGCAACCTGGTATCTGTTAGATGCTCAGCTCTGCCGGTCGTCGGCTGAGTTGTTTCACTTCTCCCAGCTGTACAGGAGTTAATGCTTTTTGGAGCAGTGTTCAACTCTTCTTTGAGTCTGGTTGCTGATTACCATCCACAGCTTGTCCCTCCCTATTTAAGGCTGGGTAGTTTGTAAGGATATCGCCGAAGATAGCATCTGCTGTTGTGAAAATCTGGTGTCCTTAGCAATCCTTTTTTGGTGACCTGCGATCTGTTGCTTGTGTGGTGTGGAAGTGTCCCTTGGTGTGTCTTACTTCCTCCCGTATATTTCATTCCCTCTCTTGCCTTTATTTGTCTTCCCTTTGTGGTTGTTTGCAGGGTGAGTGAGTTTCAGTTCTCCCCCTGTCTGTGTCTTTTGGGGAGGGGGGTTATTACATTGTGCTCTGTACACCCCAGGGCGGGAGGAGGGGTAAGGTGAGTTAGGTCAGGGCCTGAATAGGAGATTGGGACACGCTGGAAGCCCAGACCTCACTACCCTTAAGTGTACCTCTGGGTTGCGAGACAGCGCAGGGATCTCAGTCTCAGGTCCAGCTCAGGTCTCCCTTTCTAGCTTAGCTTACCCGTGACAGTACCATACAGTTGTAGCCAAAAGTTTTGAGACTGATACAAATTTTCGTTTTCCCATAGATTGCTGCTTCAGTAATTTTAGATTTTGTAGTCAGAAGATTCTGTGGTTACAGATGTACAGTTGTCAGCATTTCATAAATTTATAAACTTTTCTTGTCAAGTACATCATGTTTATGTAAAGACTCAATATTTACAGCATTGAATCTTATTTTTCAAGACTTCTGTCCTTCGCCTCGACATCAGCTTCTGGGCCAAATCCTGACTGATGACCCATTCCTGACTAATCAGTACTTGGTGTTTATCACAATTTCTGTGTTTTTGTTTGTCCTCCAGATTTTTGATTATTGACTGTTTTCACAGATTCTCAATGGGATTGAGATCTGGGGAGTTTCAATTTTTGTTCACCGATCCGCTCAGTTTTCACTCTTGCCTTGTGACACAGTCTCCATCATGTTGGAAAAAATCATCACGAACTTACTGCAGGATCATTTGGCAGAAGTTTCTTTTGGAGAATGTATAGATCCCATTCTTTATTCATGGCACTGGCAGACACAGACAAAAAAGGGCCCCTATGGAAGTGTTGTGTACTATGGACCCATGTAGTTAGCGGTAGTTACCACGCCACCATGGAAGTGACAAAAAGAAGAAAATTATAGGAAAAGAGAGTCTGGGAAGCTAGGGTGCACTCAATTTACCTCTGCAATCCAGAAAACAGGGACGTCAATGAAGCTGTAGAAAACAACACATTTACTTATTGTAAGGTTACTTAGGTACCTCGAGATGAATAATACTTGTACATAGGCTCAATTCCTAATCAGCATTCACTTTACTTTCCAGGGTAATTTTGTGGTTATACATCAGATGCAGTGCTTCCTTAGCTCCTCTTTCTGCTGGTATGCACAATTGTCATGCTAACTACGGGGAAGTACCAAGCGAACGGCGAAACGGAAGGGAAACCCTGCGTTTAGGGAAGAGGGAGATGATGACCCCAGACCGAGCCTACCACTGGTCCCTGGGGTCCTTCACCACCCTAGATAAGTTTGTACCGCCCCCACGCCAGCGGCCGGGCATCTGCTCGGATCAGAATCTGCGGTGGCTCGAGGGGGTCTCCGGACCCGGGGGTCGCGCGGCCACTCGAATGAAAGGGGGGCTATGTACAGGGGGTTTGTAAAGTTTGTGACGCAACCCACGGTGCGTGGTAATGTGAGGGACCACCGCTGCGGTTGGGGAGCCCGGTGACGATGGTGTAGCAGCCTGATGTTTAACCCCTCCATGGGCAGGGGGTTTGTGTCCCGGGGCCCGTCGGGTAGGTTGGCGGATGGGTGCCAATGGGGTAGGAACAGGGATGTTTCAGTGTACTCACTCAGACTCAGTCCAGGAATAACAACACCGACAGCTTGTAAACCAGAGTTCTGAGCACCACTGTAGCTTGTAGGGAGCACGATTGGGTCCGTGCCCTTGGTATTGCTGTTAGCCTGTGGTCCTGTCCTTGGCACCTCTCTCTCTCTGTTGGACCCGTCGGTATAAAACTGTTCGGGTCCCGCTCACCCGTATGGCTAACGGAGTGAGCTTGCTCTCAGGGTTCACGTGTAGGATTTCTTTGGACTGTATTGGGAAAGTCCTATCCCATCGGTGCGCTACAGCTCAAGGCCGCCAGCCGCCCTCCTCGGCAGTCCGTGCCACTTGACACTGACCCCTGCGACCGGGGTTCCAGCTCCTACCAGGCCCAGACCAATGTCTGCCACCTAGTACTCAGGAGCTCTCCTCCGTGGCCTCTCCTCACGAGAGACACCATTCCACCTCATCTCCTTTCACTCTCCAAGCTCAACTTCCAAAGCTCAACTGTCACTTTCCTCACTTTTCCTCACCAACCCCTCATGTGGGCGGCCCTATTCCCTTCAGGCCCCCCAATGGTGTGTATGGTAGGTTAAAGTGGGAAGTGTTTCTAGGATTTTGATTGGCTAAGCTGTTAGTAACACCAAAGGACCAGGACCCGTAACCAAGGAGGGTGAATACCGTGCAGAAAGGCATTTTGCACGATACCCTGCGACGACCTGATAGGCCAGAGCGTCACAAGTTCCTATGCGCCAAGCTGCATACCTGACCCTAGAATGACCCCCTACAGAAGGGACCTAGATAAAGAACGGGTAGGATGAGCTCTTCGTCATCCCCACTAAGTACTAAAGAAGGCACAGGGAGCACACATACATGGGGCAGCGCATAAACAACTTATTTCCAGATAACTCAGTCAGAAGATCAGTAAAGAACAGCAACAATCCTACAGATGAGTGCAAGCTGCCTGCTTGCATCTAGAGCTTGTGAAGTAACTAAATATCACAAGCATAAGTCCAGGGAAAAATGAGAATATTTAAATCCAAGGGGAAATAGATGATTAGCCACTGAAGGGAATAGGAGCTCCACAGGGTCCTAAAGGGAAAAGGATGAAAACAGAGCAGAAGAAATACCTAGTACACTGAATACTGACTGCAGGAAGCAAAGTCAGGGACTAGATTGCGCAGCCAAATGCTGTGAATTTCTATTGCCGGACACCACAGAACTGTCTGTCACCCGTGACACACCCGTGACAACAATCCTAACCACACAATTATCTGCAGCTGAGGCTTTGGGCTCTAATATATATACAGGAGCTATGGCTGCTCCATTACTTCCTCTTCAACTTCTCCAGTTCTACTCACACAGAGACACAATGTCTACTCTCCCTCAGTGCTAAGCCCAAAGACAGGTGACCTGTATGCAATGTATGGAAAGCAGGGCTGCCTCATTAACCCTTAATAATGTCCTAATAACAGAACATAACAGCTGCATCATTTTGTACATATATAAACCACTTTTATGTGCTGAAAACATAAAACATCACAGAAAAGAAACAGCCATTACTAACACAAGGTCAGATTACCAATGTACTAGAATGATGCAGCAGACCCCCGAGATACATGTGGGGGCAGCACAGGTGCAAAATAGTAATGAAACAACCACTCGGAATCAATTGGTGGAGGAGGTGGATGCTAGTATTTTGGATGCACAGATAGGGCTTGCATAGGGCACCAGTCACACAGGTACGTGTGATGCATAGTGTCTGGCTTACAGCCTATGGATGACACCCATGCTATTAGATCAGGCAGGCTGCCCAGCACTATATAAGTGCACCCTACAGGACAGACACACCAGTTCTCCCAGCCAACATTAAAGGGCCATATTATTTTAATAGGATAGCTGTCAGATCTGCTACATCTTAAAAGTACAAACACAACAACTTTGGGTTATTAGACAAGAACAGTATATTGGCCATTTTCAGTCTAATAACAAATCAAAATGCACGATTCCATTTGATTTGGAGGTATTAGTGCGACCCCCACCCCCCCAATTTATCTATTGGGCCCTTATGAGGCTGCACAGATTGCACCAATGATATACAGTTAGGTCCAGAAATATTTGGACAGTGACACAATTTTCGCGAGTTGGGCTCTGCATGCCACCACATTGGATTTGAAATGAAACCTCTACAACAGAATTCAAGTGCAGATTGTAACGTTTAATTTGAAGGTTTGAACAAAAATATCTGATAGAAATTGTAGGAATTGTACACATTTCTTTACAAACACTCCACATTTTAGGAGGTCAAAAGTAATTGGACAAATAAACCAAACCCCAACAAAATATTTTTATTTTCAATATTTTGTTGCGAATCCTTTGGAGGCAATCACTGCCTTAAGTCTGGAACCCATGGACATCACCAAACACTGGGTTTCCTCCTTCTTAATGCTTTGCCAGGCCTTTACAGCCGCAGCCTTCAGGTCTTGCTTGTTTGTGGGTCTTTCCGTCTTAAGTCTGGATTTGAGCAAGTGAAATGCATGCTCAATTGGGTTAAGATCTGGTGATTGACTTGGCCATTGCAGAATGTTCCACTTTTTTGCACTCATGAACTCCTGGGTAGCTTTGGCTGTATGCTTTGGGTCATTGTCCATCTGTACTATGAAGCGCCGTCCGATCAACTTTGCGGCATTTGGCTGAATCTGGGCTGAAAGTATATCCCGGTACACTTCAGAATTCATCCGGCTACTCTTGTCTGCTGTTATGTCATCAATAAACACAAGTGACCCAGTGCCATTGAAAGCCATGCATGCCCATGCCATCACGTTGCCTCCACCATGTTTTACAGAGGATGTGGTGTGCCTTGGATCATGTGCCGTTCCCTTTCTTCTCCAAACTTTTGTCTTCCCATCATTCTGGTACAGGTTGATCTTGGTCTCATCTGTCCATAGAATACTTTTCCAGAACTGAGCTGGCTTCATGAGGTGTTTTTCAGCAAATTTAACTCTGGCCTGTCTATTTTTGGAATTGATGAATGGTTTGCATCTAGATGTGAACCCTTTGTATTTACTTTCATGGAGTCTTCTCTTTACTGTTGACTTAGAGACAGATACACCTACTTCACTGAGAGTGTTCTGGACTTCAGTTGATGTTGTGAACGGGTTCTTCTTCACCAAAGAAAGTATGCGGCGATCATCCACCACTGTTGTCATCCGTGGACGCCCAGGCCTTTTTGAGTTCCCAAGCTCACCAGTCAATTCCTTTTTTCTCAGAATGTACCCGACTGTTGATTTTGCTACTCCAAGCATGTCTGCTATCTCTCTGATGGATTTTTTATTTTTTTTCAGCCTCAGGATGTTCTGCTTCACCTCAATTGAGAGTTCCTTAGACTGCATGTTGTCTGGTCACAGCAACAGCTTCCAAATGCAAAACCACACACCTGTAATCAACCCCAGACCTTTTAACTACTTCATTGATTACAGGTTAACGAGGGAGACGCCTTCAGAGTTAATTACAGCCCTTAGAGTCCCTTGTCCAATTACTTTTGGTCCCTTGAAAAAGAGGAGGCTATGCATTACAGAGCTATGATTCCTAAACCCTTTCTCCGATTTGGATGTGAAAACTCTCATATTGCAGCTGGGAGTGTGCACTTTCAGCCCATATTATATATATAATTGTATTTCTGAACATGTTTTTGTAAACAGCTAAAATAACAAAACTTGTGTCACTGTCCAAATATTTCTGGACCTAACTGTATCTGCCTCTGATACATGGCAGTGTTCTCAGGCAAAATTGTGAGTGAGCCCCCTCCATGGATGGGCAATCCTTCTTCCAGATGTCCTGGGTTGCCAACTCTCCAGGTTAGTCTATAAAAATTGGACACTTTTTTGCCCTCTCCGTGAAAAATATTATGGCGTCTGTGATTATTTTTTAAAGCTACAGAAATTTATACCAATTATTTTGACTGTAATTATCACCATTTTATGATTTGCAGTGAGTGCAGGTGATGACTTCACATCAGAACTATTTGCCGTAAACATAGATCACTTATAATCATGATGATTTGTTATGGTTTTGCAATGTGTCTGTAAGAAATATTGTTTGTTCGTGGGTTTTTTTTTATAAGCCATCCAGAAAAAAATAAAAAATCAAGCTAGCAACTTGCAGACGTTCCAGTCTGAAGAGGACTTCTTCTGAGAAAATGCCTTTACCCTAGCCCTATTATAGTCCACTCCTAGTACTGCCTGTAGAATGTCAATCAGCCATTGATGTTTTTCTTAGAGACTAATGGCTTCTTTGCTGCCCTTCTTGACACGGGGCCAGCCTCCAAAAGCCTTCACCTCACTGTGCATGCAGATGCACTGACTGCTGCCATTCCAAGGCAAGCTCTGCATCGGTGTTAAACAGATCCCATAGCTCAGTGTTTCTCAACTCCAGTCCTCAGGACCCACCAACATGTTTTCAGGTTTTCCTCAATGTTACACAGGGAATAATTCCATCACCTGTGCAACATTAAGGAAATCCTGAAAACCTGATTGAGGAAAACCTGAAAACATGATCTGTTGGTGGGTCTTGAGGACTGGAGTTGAGAAACACTGCCATAGCTGAATCCTCTTCAGAGACAGTCTTGGCACTTGCTGGGCTTTCTTAGGTGCCCTAAAGGCACCTTACCGCTAATTGATTAAGTTAGTTTTCAGTAGAAGGCACAACTTTGCATTTTTTTTGCAATTCATCTGATTACTTTTAATAACAAACTCGAGTTAAAACGAATTGTCTCTATAAAAACGGAAGCCGCAAACTTTATGAAAACCAAAATCCGTGTCAATTTCAAAACTTTTGGCCACATCTGTACACCTGGAAAACACCCTTAAATATATGAGCTGGCAAAATGTCTCTTGAGACATTTCCAACTTTTTCTTAGGCACCTCCTTGGCAGTAAAGATGTTTCCCAGAGGCGTCTTTAAGCATTTCCTAATCCCTTTGCTCTTGCGCTCCCAGACATGTTATGTATTTGTTGTAATCGGCAAAACTAACATTTATATTCTTAATTGTTCCAACAATATTAGCAGCTGTGACACTGCAACGCTCTGTAGGAACCACAACAAGTTCTTCTGTAGCAAGTGAATAGGGAAAATAATAAAACACTGGGGATTATTCATCAAGGTCTTAAGTGTCTACATTGTACCATGTTCTGCCTTAGCTTGTGTTGGCACCATAGGTGCAATATATATATATACTGATTATTCAGCTCTGAACCTTGCATAATCACCTGTTCTAACTCTAGCTAGGGTTAAAAAGGGGCACAAAATGCGTGGGAGGCAAATATATGATTGATTTTCATAAGGGAGGTGTAACATAAAGATTCTGAGCCCCAATACAAAATGGGTAACACCTCCCTTTACACACACGCATGACACACTCATGCACACCTATCATTCTCCATTTGTAATACTGATTTTATCTGTATTCTTCAGAGTTCATAAATTTAACCTCAAACTTACAGACTGTTTTGATACTTATAGTGACTGAAGGACATATGGTCATGTCTGGAGGCCTAGTCCTTGGAGAACCCAAAAGGGCCTTCTGCCCTTTATGAGTAATGAATATTGATACTACAACTCTAGTCATCCTTCCATCTAGCCTAAATAGGATATACATCTTCAGTCACAATCCACTTCACCTACAGTTCAGCAATTCTATTTATGAACCAAGAACAGGCTGAATTGTGTCCTTAGTCCTGCCTTACTGCTTCAGGCTTATACGGTGGAGGGACTACCTTCAGAAGAAAGCAGATGGGGCTTTAACTGTTCCCGTTTATGAGCATGCAGTTCCTCTGTTGACTGCATTATGTGACCTCTTTGCATCAGGGGCGGACATACTATTGGTGCAAACAGTGCAATGCCACAGGGGCCCTAGAGGCAAGGTGGCCACATCTACTTCCAAAACATGTGCATTATTGAAGAGCTATTGGACTGCAGAGGGCCCCATACATTGTTCCTTCATTGAAGCCCCTCTCTGTATCTGCTCTGGCTCTGGTTTGTGTAAGTTTCTCCCTGTAATCTCCCAGCAATTTCTATACAATAAGAGCAAACACTACTCCATACATTATCAGTATAAATTGACTTTATTAATAAACAACTACAATACAATGCAATGTGCGCATACGGATATGGGGAGGCACTGCTATAAATGATGTGACCTGTAGTGTGGTCCAGGTATTATAAGCATACAAGTCAGACAATAAGCAATGCAATGTTTGTATATAGGCCTAAAAGATTTACCATATATGCAGCGCAGATTAGTAATAACCAACAAATGTATAAAAGATAGTAGAAGTATAAAAACACAAAGGTGATCTCCCCAGATGAGGAAAAAAACCAATAGGACATAATGCTTATAAGTAACACCACTGGAGAGACAACATAATAAGATACCTGACTACAGAATAGTGATTACTCAACCCAACACGTGTTTCGCCGTTGCTCCCTCTGGGGGTGTAATATTCAATGTTGTAATGATGTAGATGACAGTTGCTGTATGTTCCAAGTACACAGTTCATTCTCCCCCAATGTCTGAGTACTGATTCTGCTGAAGGATGAAATCTGCCACAAGTCGCAATCCCTTGATGTTTTTTTATGTATTTATGTTTGCTTCTCCTTATAGCCCTGTACTCTTGCTCCCTGGGAAATGGCGGCTGTGAGCACGACTGCGTCCAGATCACTGTGGCTCATTATCAGTGTCGCTGCCGGAACAACTATCAACTGAAGGAAGATGGCAAACACTGCGAACGTAAGTGCGACTAGATTTTCATATTATTATTGGGATTGGCCAACACGCAAGAAACTAGCTGGATTGCACACATATTACATTCTCCCATATTGTATTTTTATGTGACAGTTCTGAAATCTGTAAAAATATAATTGCAATTTTTACCCCTATGGAACATGCATAGCCTTTGAATATAACACTATATTGATTGCCGTTAGCTGTAGTCCTACCTTTGAAAGTGCTTAAATTAGGAAGCTTTTGCTCATTAGGACCTTTTTAAACTTGAGCCCTTAATTCTCTTAACCTAGGACATATGCATCAGTGATTACAGCATCTATATATACTATATCCTGGCTGTGCCCTTTATCCTTTATCTTTGGATCCTTTATCCTTTACCTGCTACTTCTTTGCCTCTATAGGCTTAAAGAGAACCTGTCAAGCATGATTTTGTAGTGTAAAGTAAAGACATGGCTGTAATGGCACTGTAATACTGATTACATTGATATCTTTGGTGAAGAAATCTGCTTTGTGGTTCTTCTTTAATCACCATTTGAAGTTTTCTACTAATTTGGTTTTGGTGCACAGGGGCCGGAGTGCAAACTGGGTCTTCTCCTCCCTGTCTGTGATTCCCCGGCCCTTCCACCTGCCTCCGGTCTCTGATTCCTCGCCCCTCCTCCTGCCTCTGATATTTGAATGACAAGTCACTGCTGAGAATTCAAACAGAGGAGGAAGATCCTTCACAGACCAGAGGCAAAAGGAGAACCTGGGGAATCACAAACTGGAGGCAGGTAGAGGGGCCGGGGAGTTACAGACCGGAGGCAGGCAGAGGGGCTGGAAAATCAGACCATAGGCAGGCAGAGGGGATTTAAAATCACAGATTGGAGGGGTCGGGGAATCATGGACTGGAGGCAAGTTTAGGGGCTCTGGAATCATAGACCAGAGGCCGGTGGAGGGGCAGGGAATCACGGACCAGAGGCAGATGGGAGGGGTCAGGAAATCTAAGACCAGAGGTAGGCACAGGGGCCCAAAAATCAGACCGGAGGATGGCGGAGGTGCTGGAAAATCACAGAGCAGAGGGTCTGGGGAATCACAGACTGGAGGCAGGTTTAGGGGCCAGGGAATCATAGATCGCAGGCAGGCGGAAGGTGCTGGTAAATCACAGACCACAGGTAGGTGGAGGGGCTGAATAATCACAAACCAGAGGCAGGCGGAGGGACCAGGTATTCAAGGACCAGAGGCAGGTGGAAGGGTTGGGGAATCACAGACCAGAGGAAAGTGGAGGGGCCAGGGAAATACAGACAAGAGGCAGGCAGAGGGGCCAGGAAATCACAGACCAGAGGCATCCAGAGGGGCTGGGTAATCACAGACTGGAGGCAGGTGGAGGATCTGGGGAATCAAAGACCGGAGGCAGGTGGAGGGGCCAGGGACTCACAGACCAAAGGCAGGTGGTTGGGCTGGGGAATCATTTACCGTAGGCAGGTGGAGGGGCCGATGAATCACAGTCCGGAGGCCGGCGGAGGGGCCGGGGAAGCACAGCTGAATCAGTATTACAGAGTCATTACAACAATGTCTTTACTTTACATTAGAAAATCGTGCTGACAGGTTCTCTTTAAGGCTATATTCGCACATCAGTGAGCGTTATCATCCAAGAGAAACGAACTGCTTTTTTTCCTCAGGACTCCTCCTAGTTGCATCTTAGTTGCATCCGTTTTTTTCTCATCCTTTTTTTTTGGATGAAGCTGGTAGACTGAACTTTTTACCAAAGGCTCCTAGTAGTGTATTCGTTAAAATCTGATGAAACTTGAATGTAACTCTGAAGTACCAGGTCTGTCTTCCTGACTTCATTCACTCTGATCCCCATAGACTTTAATGGATGATTCAGAATCTGTTGAGAATAGGATCTGTTCTGAGTGTCACAGACCACAGACATGGATCCAGTTTTAAAACTGATGTGTGCATATGGCTCAATGAAACTATGGGTCAATGCTCTGTCGAAGGAAAAAGAAACCAGACAGCACTAGGACGTGGCACACGTGGTTATGTGAATGTGGCACAGCCACCCGGAAAGATCTGCAGAAATAAACCGGGCGAACGCAATGGCCAGAAGAGTCGTTCTTCTGCAGTAAAGTTTGGGGTCTACTTTGCTTTTTTTGCATCATTGTTAGGAAATGGGATCGATCAGCAGCACTCCGGTGATTTTTCATATTTCCGCTTTTTATTAATAGCACATTTTCCTCGTTATCTCCTGTTACTTCTAATTACTCTGAACATTCGTTCTCCACAGAACAGACAGCAGTGGAGTTGTAGAAAGATTTGTGGAAAATTCCTCTTTAATAGATTCAATGTGTTTCCCCAGTGAGTAACCCATGTTTAACCAGGAATGGGGGCTGCATGCACCAGTGTACCAACGACGGAGGACGGGGGAAATGCTCCTGCCATCCTGGATACAGACTGGCAGCCGATGGAAAGACATGTGAAGGTGCAGTATCTCAATGGGGTCTCCATGTAACATATGGTTCTATTAAACCAGATAACCCATGGGGTCTCAGAACTGATGGGCCATAAAATCATTTCCATCTCTATTGTGTTCAGCTCAGTAAAGTTGTATGGAATCCCCTGAAGAGACGTGAAAGCGAAACATTAGTGTCAATGAAATGTGCAAAAACCCAAGGTTCAGCCACACATTTGTCCTTATGACAACACATGGTTCAGTGTTATCATAGGGACACTGTGTAGATCCAAATCAACACACATATCAGTGTCCTGATTCTTACTGATGGGTGGTTGGGTGTATTGTGTCTAGAAAGCTAGCCTTCACGGATAGAAGTCTATCAGTATCAGCATTAGTACCATTAATAGAGAAGAAATGTTATTGTTAGTAGTAGTTGTAATTATTATTTTTATTGTTATTATTATTTTATTATATTATTATATTACTCATAATATTTATAGAATTACTATTATTATTACTTGGTACATCTCAACAGTAGCATTAGAAATAATAGTACAAGTTCAATTATAATTATTACCATGGTAGTTATTATATCACTACTACCATCAGTACCAAAAGTGATGGTAGTATTACTATTATCAGCAGTAGTAAATTTACTAGTATGCACAGAATTAGATTGCTAGTAGCAATATTTGTATTACTGCTACTATAATTAGTGGTAACAGTACGAGTACTATTATAAGCATTGTTGCCAAATTTCACTGTCATTGTGTGTCCCTGGTAGTTGTAATAGTAGGTTTACTATTATATGTAATTATTTTAATACTGTTGTTATTATTATTATTATTATTTGTTCTAATTCCTCTTCTTCCTCTTCTTCTTCTTCTTCCTCTTCTTCCTCTTTTTCTTTCGCTTCTTCTCGTTCTCTATCTTCCTCTTCTACATCTTCTTTTTTTCTTCTTTTCCTTCTTCCTCTTCTTCCTCATCTTCTTCTTCATCCTCTTCGTCTTCTTCCTTTTTTTCCTCCTCTTCTTTCTCTTCCTCCCTTCTTCTTCCTCCCATCTTCTTCCTTCTTCTTCCTCCCATCTTCTTCCTTCTTCTTCCATTCTTCTTCTATCTTCCTCCCTTCTTCCATTTTCCTCCCTTCTTCTTCCATCTTCCTCCCTTCTTCTTCCATCTTCCTCCCTTCTTCTTCCATCTGCATTCCTTCTGTCTTCTATCTTCATTCCTTACTTTGTCCTCTTCTTTTTCTTCATTATTTTTTTCTTCTATCTTCTTCATCTTCCTTTTCTTCTTCTTCTTCTTCTTCTTCTTCTTCTTCTTCTTCTTCTTCCTTTTCATTCTTCCATCTATTTTTCTTTATAAGAAAAAGAAACTGTCTCAGTAATGTCACCTATTGGTGATGGCAACCACATAACTCACTGTTGACGCTCTAACAATCCTTGCCACTTGACTTAATGACTTAGGATATTTAACCAAACCAGTCTTCTCCAAGAGGAAAAGGTACACCCTAAACACTTTTAAAGGCCTCTCACCGAACCATCCAGTACTTTATACGATACTGACGAGTGGCAAGAACCGCAAAAATGCTGTCAGCAGTCAGATTTCTTTTCTGTTTGAAGAAATCTGAGAATGGCTAAAGTAAAGCGGAATGCCTCATCAAAGGGTGGACATTGACTTATAGGGGTGACAATCACTTATAGGTGGCACTAGAGAGACAGTCTTTTTGCTCTTGACTGAGAGCAAATTTGCAGGCTTTTTTCCAGGGAGCATTTGTCACGGCCAGGTGGACGGGCAGACCCAGGAGGTGGATCCACTGGGCCGAACTCCTAGATGGTAGTAAAGAGTCCGGTAGCTGGAACACTATAAACAGCAGAACAGTCCGTGCACACGAGTATAGCGGAGAAGTCCCTGGGACCACGGAGTCACGGGTGGTAGTCCGGGTGACGCAGCTCAGGTTCGGAAGCCGAGATGATGTCAGGCGGGGTCCGGAACCTTTGGAGCGAGATGACGGGTCACCGCAGGGATCCGAGATGGTGCGGACTGTCAGGATGGCAGATGGACAGCGTTCGGGGTTCAGGATACGGCAGGACTGGATGGCGAGGCAGGCACGGCTCTACAAGAGAGATAGGTGAGTATATACACATATACACCAGGAGACCTGACTCCTAGCTTAGGAAACACGAAGATCAGGCCCCGCCCCCTTGGACAATAACCCCCTTTATACCCTGTACCTGTTTAGCCTCATTTCCTGTTAATGGACGCTGGCCCTTTAAGAAAGGGTCAGTGACCGCGCGCGCGCCCTAATGCGCATGCGCGCCGCCCGGGTGCCAGAAGCCAGGGAAGGAAGCTGAGAGGAGGACGCAGGGGAGCCGGCTAGGGCCTGGGAAGCCGTCGGGCGCCGGGATCGGAGACCAGGGGGCCTGGGAAGGACGGGCACCGGAGGCTGGAGAGCGGGGAGCGTGGCAGGTGAGCCGGGGAGCGGGGGTGAGGACCCGGGGAGCGTAACCGGGGACCCGGGAAGGGGAGCCGAGGACCCGGGGAGCGTGACAGTACCCCCCCCCCACGCCCCCCTCCCCGCAACCGGGACATGAAGGCACGGATCAGAGGAGTGCCCACGTTCTCCCTGGGCTCCCAGGACCTATCCTCAGGACCATACCCTTCCCAGTCCACCAGGAAGAACTGTCGACCTCGTACGGTCTTCATGGCCACGATATCCCTTACCGCATAGATGTCGTCATCGGCAATAGGTGGAGGAGCCGGACTGGCAGCAGCGGAGAAGGGACCAAGGACAACCGGCTTGAGCAGGGAGACGTGGAATGAGTTGGGTATCCTCATCGTGGCCGGGAGCTGTAGCTTGTAGGAGACCTCATTGATCTTGTGGAGGACTTTAAACGGCCCAATGTAGCGAGGACCCAGCTTGTATGATGGTATCTTCAGGCGGACGTACTGGGAAGCAAGCCAGACGAGATCTCCAGGAGAGAAACACGGAGGGTCCAGACGTTTCTTGTCTGCGTGTCTTTTCATCCGCAGGGAAGCACGCCCAAGGGACGCTTTGACAGAGTCCCAAATGGTAGCAAAGTCACGGGCTACTGTATCTGCAGCAGGGACATCCGAAGAAGGGGATACAGGCAATGGGATGGAAGGCTGAAGTCCGTAAACGACATGGAAGGGAGAGCTGGAGGACGACTCACTGATGTGGTGGTTGTGGGAGAATTCAGCCCAAGGAAGAAGAGCGGACCAGTCGTCGTGATGGGCGTTCACATAGTGACGTAAGAAAGAGGTCAAGATTTGATTGACCCTCTCTACCTGGCCATTAGACTGAGGATGGTATGCAGATGAAAAGTCCAGAGTCACTCCCAGATGTTTACAGAGAGCCCTCCAGAAGCGGGAGGTGAACTGAGTTCCTCTGTCGGATACGATGTGTAATGGAAAGCCATAAAGCGGAAGATGTGATGTATGTAGGCGTCCGCGAGTTCCTGAGCAGAGGGCAGTCCAGCCATAGGGACGAAATGGGCCATTTTAGAGAACCGGTCCACCACGACCCATATGACTGTGTGTCCGGAGGACAATGGCAAGTCCGTAATAAAGTCCATTGCTATGTGTTGCCACGGAACTGAGGGTATCGGCAGAGGCAGAAGACGGCCATATGGGAGGTGTTTGGGCGTCTTGTTCCTGGCACAAGAGGAACAGGCGGATACAAAAGCAGCGACGTCCGTGCGAAGGGATGGCCACCAATAATGACGTACCATCGCACCCCATGTCTTTTTCTGACCAGCATGACCGGCTGTTTTCGAGGCATGACCCCAGTGTAACACTTTTTCCCTGTCTCCCTCGGAGACATAGGTCTTCCCGGGCGGTATCTGGGCCAGGGTGACAGGGGCCACCGGAATGATTTTACTAGGACAAATGATGGGTTGGGTAGCCTCTTCCTCCTGCTCCATGGGCATGAAAGACCTGGACAAGGCATCAGCGCGTACATTCTTGTCCGCGGGTCGGAAATGAAGCTGGAAATCAAACCTGGCAAAGAATAGGGACCACCTGGCTTGCCGTGGGTTCAGACGCTGAGCGGACCGTAGGTATTCCAAGTTCTTGTGGTCCGTGTAAATAATCACGGGGTATACTGCACCTTCCAGGAGGTAGCGCCATTCCTCCAAAGCCAGTTTGACTGCCAAGAGCTCTCGGTCACCGATGGTGTAGTTGCGTTCAGGCGCTGAGAAGCCCTTGGAGAAGAATCCGCAAGTCACCATCTTCCCGGAGGAGGACTTTTGCATGAGCACTGCTCCGGCTCCTGAGGAGGAGGCATCCACCTCCAAGGTAAACTGGCGGTTTAACTCCGGACGGTGGAGTACAGGAGAGGAAGCAAAAGCCCGCTTCAGAGAGCCAAACGCGGCGTCAGCCGCAGGTGACCAGTCCTTTGGATTAGCCTCCTTCTTAGTCAAAGCGGAGAGAGGAGCAGTCAAGGCAGAGAAGTGAGGGATAAACTGGTGGTAGTAGTTGGCGAATCCCAGGAAGCGTTGGATTGCCTTCAGTCCAGAAGGAGGAGGCCAGTTGAGAATGGCGGAGACCTTCTTGGGATCCATCTGCAGTCCAGTATCAGAGATGATGTACCCCAGAAAGGGGAGAGAAGACTGCTCAAAGACACACTTCTCATACTTTGCGTACAGACGATTCTCTCTCAGTCTTTGTAGAACCAGCTGTACGTTTTCTCTGTGGGTTTGGAGGTCCGGAGAGAAGACAAGGATGTCATCTAGATACACTACCACACAGATGTAGAGAAGGTCCCGGAACACGTCGTTCACCAGTTCTTGAAAGACGGCAGGAGCGTTACACAGGCCGAAGGGCATCACGCAGTATTCATAATGTCCATCGCGCGTATTGAACGCGGTTTTCCATTCGTCACCAGAGCGGATGCGTACCAGATTGTAAGCACCCCGAAGATCCAGCTTGGTGAACACACGAGCTCCTCTAAGCCGGTCAAACAATTCGGGAATGAGCGGCAGAGGGTACTTGTTTTTTACGGTGATTTGATTCAGACCCTGGTAGTCTATGCATGGGCGTAAGTCGCCCTCTTTCTTCTTGACAAAGAAGAAACCTGCTCCAGCAGGAGAGGAGGATCTCCGAATGAACCCCCTTGCCAGGCTCTCTGAGATGTAAGCAGACATGGCCCTTGTTTCGGCTGGAGATAAAGGATATATGCGTCCTCGTGGTGGTGTTGTTCCTGGGAGCAGGTCGATGGCACAATCGTATGGACGATGTGGCGGCAGTACCTCGGATTCCTTTTTATCAAAGACATCTGGAAAGGACCAATAGGCCGAGGGCAGCCCCGGTAGGTTCTCTGGAACCGGAGGTCGTCGGATGGGTTGTATGGACTTTAGGCACCTCTCATGACACGAAGAGCCCCATCGGGTGATTTCGCCAGTGCCCCAGATAACTGATGGTTCGTGTGTCCGCAACCATGGAAGTCCCAGCAGGATCTGGTGGGACATGTGTGGGAGAACGTAGAAAGCGATGTTCTCGGTGTGAAGGGCACCGATACGCAGTTCGACCGGCCTGGTGATCCAGGAGATGGTGTCAGAGAGGGGCCTCCCATCCACCGAGGCAATCACTAGGGGCTTGTCGAGTGGAATAACAGGCACCCGGTACTTGTCCACCGTGGCCTGCTGGATGAAATTGCCTGCTGCCCCGGAATCGAGGTAGGCATCAGCCGTGAACCGCGTCTCTCCCGTTGTCACTTGCACTGTCCATGTAACCGGGTCAGAGAGAGTCCCAGCACCTAGGGTGGCCTCTCCTACCAACCCTAGGCTTTGGAGTTTCCCGGCCTCTCTGGACAGGAGCGTAGCAGGTGTGTGCCCTCACCGCAGTAAAAGCAGAGACCCTTGGCGAGCCGCTCTGCTCGACGTTGTTCAGACTGACGCACTCGGTCGATCTGCATGGGCTCGTGGACGGGAGCCCCAGCTGTCGATGACTGAAGTACGGAGGGTCTCTGCGGAGGAGAGGAATGCCGTACTGGACGTCTCTCACGGGACACTTCCTTGGATCTCTCCTGAAAGCGAATGTCCACTCGAGTCGCTAGGGCAATCAGGGCATCCAGGGTGGTCGGTACGTCACGACCCGCCAGCTCGTCTTTAATTCGCCCTGAGAGTCCTTCCCAGAAGGCGGCGGTTAGGGCCTCGTTGTTCCACCCGAGTTCTGAGGCCAGGGTGCGGAACCGGATCGCGTATTGACCCACCGTCAGAGTCCCCTGACGTAACCGGAGAAGAGACGAAGCAGACGCGGAGGCGCGTCCGGGCTCATCAAAAGTACCACGGAATGCCTGCAGGAAGTCCTGGATGTTCGTGGTAACAGGATCCCCCTTCTCCCACAAGGGGTTCATCCACGCCAGTGCCTCACCCTCTAGATGGGACATGATGAAGGCGACCTTGGCTTGGTCGGAGGCAAACAAATGCGGCAGCTGCGTGAAATGGAGGGAGCATTGGTTTAAGAATCCCCTGCAGGTCTTGGGGTCTCCGGCGTACCGGGGTGGTGAAGCCAACCGAAGTCTGGTGGTATCTGAAGAAGTCGCCACAGGAGCTGGATCCGTGGATTGACTAGTGGAAGCCCGGGATGTTGAAGTCGTAACTGCCGTTTGTAGCGTGTTCAGGCGGGCGTCCACAGAAGACATGAATTGCAGCATGCGGGTCTGGACTTCACGCTGGCATTGAAGTTCCTCCTGTACGGCTGCTAGTGCTGCAGCGGGATCCATGGCCTGATCTTACTGTCACGGCCAGGTGGACGGGCAGACCCAGGAGGTGGATCCACTGGGCCGAACTCCTAGATGGTAGTAAAGAGTCCGGTAGCTGGAACACTATAAACAGCAGAACAGTCCGTGCACACGAGTATAGCGGAGAAGTCCCTGGGACCACGGAGTCACGGGTGGTAGTCCGGGTGACGCAGCTCAGGTTCGGAAGCCGAGATGATGTCAGGCGGGGTCCGGAACCTTTGGAGCGAGATGACGGGTCACCGCAGGGATCCGAGATGGTGCGGACTGTCAGGATGGCAGATGGACAGCGTTCGGGGTTCAGGATACGGCAGGACTGGATGGCGAGGCAGGCACGGCTCTACAAGAGAGATAGGTGAGTATATACACATATACACCAGGAGACCTGACTCCTAGCTTAGGAAACACGAAGATCAGGCCCCGCCCCCTTGGACAATAACCCCCTTTATACCCTGTACCTGTTTAGCCTCATTTCCTGTTAATGGACGCTGGCCCTTTAAGAAAGGGTCAGTGACCGCGCGCGCGCGCCCTAATGCGCATGCGCGCCGCCCGGGTGCCAGAAGCCAGGGAAGGAAGCTGAGAGGAGGACGCAGGGGAGCCGGCTAGGGCCTGGGAAGCCGTCGGGCGCCGGGATCGGAGACCAGGGGGCCTGGGAAGGACGGGCACCGGAGGCTGGAGAGCGGGGAGCGTGGCAGGTGAGCCGGGGAGCGGGGGTGAGGACCCGGGGAGCGGAACCGGGGACCCGGGAAGGGGAGCCGAGGACCCGGGGAGCGTGACAGCATTGTTTGGCTTTTAAGTCCTATACTAGGCTATCAGTGTGATAGACTCATTTATACAGTACATTCTTAATGAAAACATTAGATTTCGGCTTGTTATATTCAGAGCTGACGTTCAGGTGGGACAAACTGCGCAATTTCCGGAGCCTCCAGTCACTTGGTGGGCCCCAGCATCTATAGCAGGAGCTACACTGATAATGGCATTATCAGTGTAGCTTTCAATGTGGAGACCACTTGAGGACCTTTGGTGACATCATGACCATGTGATCGGTAATTTGAATGTTTTGTCACCACAGGTCTTTTATTCTGTGAGACTCTAGGACTTTTGGTGACATCATGATCTTATGACTGGTCGTGTGATCGTGATGTCACTGGAGGTTCTGGACTCTGCGGAAGAGGAGTTGGACTTATGGTAAGTGTGTATTTGTGTGTGTCTATGTGTCAGTGTGTGCGTGTGTGTGTGTGTGTGTGTGTGTGTGTGTGTGTGTGCGTGTGTGTGTGTGTGTGTGTGTGTTTCTGGTGGGTTTATATAAATGAGGACATCAGAATGTATGGATTACTGGTGGTATATATTACGGAGGACATCAGGACGTAAGGGCTCCTGATGGTACATACATACAGTATGTATTAATGAGAACATCTGAATGTATGGGCTCCTGGTGGTAAATATTACTGAGGACATCAGGATGTAAGGGCTACTAGTGATACATACAGTATATATGTATTAGTGAGAACATCAGAATGTATGGGCTCCTGGTGGTATATATTAGTGAGGACATCTGAATGCAAGGGCTCCTGGTGGTATATATTAGTGAGGATATCAGAATGTATGGGCTCCTGGTAGTATATATTAGTTAGGACATCAGAAAATGTATGGGCTCCTCATGATATATATTAATGAGGACATCAGAATGTATGGGCTTCTGGTGGTATATATTAGGGATGAAATCAGAATGTATGGGCTCCTGGTGGTATATATTAGGGATGAAATCAGAATGTATGGGCTCCTGGTGGTATATATTAGTGAGGACATCAGAATGTAGAATGTATGGGCTCCTGGTGGTATATATTAGGGATGAAATCAGAATGTATGGGCTCCTGGTGGTATATATTAGTGAGGACATCAGAATGTAGAATGTATGGGCTCCTGGTGGTATATATTAGTGAGGACATCAGAATGTAGAATGTATGGGCTCCTGGTGGTATATATTAGTGAGGACATCAGAATGTAGAATGTATGGGCTCCTGGTGGTATATATTAGTGAGGACATCAGAATGTAGAATGTATGGGCTCCTGGTGGTATATATTAGAGAGGACATCAGAATGTATGGGCTCCTGGTGGTATATATTAGTTAGGACATCAGAATGTATGGGCTCCTGGTGGTATATATTAGTTAGGACATCAGAATGTAGAATGTATTGGCTCCTGATGGTATATATTAGTTAGGACATTAGAATGTATGGGCTCCACTATACTGTATATATATATATATATATATATATATATATATATATATATATTAATTAGGAGATCAGAATGTGTATGTATGTGCTCGGTCTATGCATGTGTGTGTTATGTGTGTGTAACATGTAGTGTTTGTGTCACATTCTGTGTGTATGTGTCGCCCTAGACAAGCCAGGGGCCACAGAGAACAACATCACAACACACCCCACATTCCCTGCAGGCACATCAAGGTCAGACACAAAACCCTTGTTGCCCTCCTCCAGGGGCTGATGTCCACACCAGGGGGTGGAGCCAGGCGGTTGGTCTCCACCCACCGAGGAGTTCACAGTCCTGGAGGCGGGAAAACCAGGCAGATAGAGTTAAGCTAGGGAAGTGAAGGAGTGGAGAGATTAGTTCAGGAGTTGGAGGAGTGAGGAAGTGAAGTGGTACTTGAGCAAACAAACAGTCTGAAGAGCGTCCGGGTTTGTGCCCCAGGCGAGACAGCAAGGTTGGCAGACGGCGGTGACCGTCTGCAGGAGTGGCCGATTGGAGTCTACCGTAAGGACCGCGGACGGGTGGTGGCCCGGCGGTACCGGACCGGTACACAAAGAGAAGCCAGCACCAGTGGCAGGGGCCTCTCGGACCCCGGCAAGGCTTGGAGTCGCCTTGAATTTGCCAAATCCGTCAGTGAAGGGGACCTCCTGGGCTTCCAAACAACTAAGTCCCGATTGAAGGCAACAGTCCGACCGAGTGAGAGGGACATCGCCACCGCCAAGGCACCAGTTCCTCAGGGCCAGCGCCTGCGGGCAAAAAGGGGCTCCTCCGGCCCATATCAAAGTCAGGGAGCGGGTTAGCGGTGGGAACCCATCGATACCAACAACCGTACTTAGGTGCATGGAAGAGACAGTCACCGCTAACTTGCAGGGAACAACAACACCGCAGCCGTCCGAGGGACCCGTCCAACCAGCCGCTTGTTTTACCGTGAACTGTGTCATCATCATTGGGCTGAGTGAGTACCTCCGTGCCGTGTGGCACAGCGCTGCCCCTGCGACCCTGCACCTCATCAGGTCCCGCAACCCGCCTGCCATCCATCCCTACCCCATCACCGGGGCCCCGGGACAACAAACCCCCTACCCACGGAGGGCAGAATAACAACCCAAGCTGCTCCCTGTCACCGTCCCCGGGATCCCCATCCGGAGCAGCGGTAGTGTCACCAAAAATCACCACAACCGTGGGTGGCGTCACGGACAATATTCCCAAAACCAAACCACCCCCTTTTCACTCACGGGCGAGGAGAGCTGCTCGAGACCCCGGGATCTGGCCCACCGCTCGAGCCACCGCCGAGCAGCAGCCGCAGCAGCAGCGGCCGGACCCGAGCAGGGGGGTGTGAGCGCAGCGTTGCCATCATCCTCCCCGCCCGAGACAACTTGGCGTCACGAACAGGATCCTACCGCTCTGCCGTTTGGTAGAGGTGCGCCTTGTTACCGCCGGAGGTGTCCGGCCGAAAAATTTCAGAAGCCGCCATCTTTGGCGCGGAAAGTTCCCGCTCGAGCGTCTCCTCGAGTAGTGGAGGCGCGAAGGCCAAAACCCCGCCCCGATAAAGAAAGTAAGGGGGACGAAATGGTGGCTGGCTGCATGTGAGCGCGGCTATAAAAGCAGGGACGCCAGGACCCTGTGTCCATCTTGTTCCTGGGAGAGGCCGCCAGCAAGATGTTTATGCCGTCCCGAAGCACCGTGGCCCCCGCGCCTGGAACAGTGGCGTGGGTGGAAATCCAGACCGCTCAGCTCTACCAGAGGCTGCAGGTCAAAATGCAGCTCCTCTTGGAGGAGTGGGAGACCGACATGGCGGAGGTCATAGCGACCGTGCGGAGACGCGAGGAGGAAGCTGCGGAAGGGAGGGTGAGTGACCCACGCCCCGATGCCCTTAAAGGGCCGGTCATCGCGGCTGCGGGACCCGGTCTAAACCCTCTCACCCTGCTGCCTCCCTCGCCACCTGTCCCGGAAACCGTGACCCCGCCACTAGGCCCGCTGCCACCGCAACCAGTAGCGATACCCCGCATGCCCGCCCTGGCGGGCCGACCTGTAGCCGGAGCCCGTAGCCGACCGGAGGTGCTCCCATGGAGAGCCCCGAAGCCAGAGCCGGAGGCATCCCCCGAGAGATCCCCCGAGCCGGAGCCGACTGACCGCTTCGTGAAAAAGGCCCAGCAGCGGAAAGCCCCTGTGCCCATCCCCCACACCTCGGCTGAGGTTGCGCCGGGTTGCCGCTGCAAGGCGGCGCCCAAGGCCAAGTCACCGCGGGACCTTCCGCCCAGGTTACCAGCAGTGGGCAGTGTTCGACAGGTTTCGCGGGGCCCGACCCGTGCGCCGGAGCTCGCAGCAGCCCCGTACTGGGACAGGGAGCCGGTACCGTTGGGCCCAGAAATTGAAGAGAGGGAGAGGAAGAAGGCGGAGTTGGTGGCCCGTGCAATCCGGGAGAAGGAGAGTCTAAGGCAAGCGACTTTCCGTGTCCGGGGCCCCCTGTATGAAGGGCAGGTGAGGCGGTTTGATGTCCGCCGGGGCTATGGATTCATTTATGAACCGGGCCTGGAGGCCGAAGTGTTCATAGCCCGACGGGATGTGAATGCCCACCTGCCAGAGGAGCATCCGGGCTGTAACCTAATGCCGGGCGACCTGGTGCAGTACACCCGGCACTGTGGGGAGAGGGGGTGGTTCGCGCTGGATGCGAAGCTGAGGGGCAGCCAGGAGGCCCGTGTAAGCGCCGCACCCCCTCCCTCAGGTGATGCCGAAGAATCGGAGTAAGGGCAGCGGAGCACCGTTGTCCCTGTCCCTGTTGGGACCACCTGTTTGTGTGCTGTAAAGTTTTGAAAGTTTTCTGGCAAAATGATAAGTGAAATGAAACCGTGAAAGTCACCTGATTGTCTACCGTGATTTGAAACCGGCCGTTGCCGGCACCGTTGTCCCCGTGGGGACCGTTTAAAAAGCTGCATAGGAACTACTATGGACAAGCCTGAGAACTTGCAGGGCAACCACAAACATTAGTGGCTTGTAAATAAATGTGTTGTTGCAGCTTCCAACCGTTGCCGCCTCCGGAGAGGCAGACTGGAGGAAGGGCCCGCAGTGGAGCAGGCTGGGGCCCAGCCACCACCGGAACCGGTGGCTAACCTCTGGGGGTTCCAGGGGCTCCCATGGACGTGGGTCCCCTGGAAAGGACAGAACCCGCTCGGGCAATTTGTGCAGGACTGGGGTCAAGGGGTGCTGCCTGTTTCTTAGGGGCAGCATCAGGGCCAGGTTGCTTGGGTGGGAGAGAGCGGAAGCCGCAACCGTTGCAACGTTTAAGTAAGAGTACCTCCCGATGTGGGAAGATGTTATTTTAATTGTATGTCTGTCACCGTTTTAAATTTTTCTACAGTTGGTGAAAATAAACCCGGTGTTGGACGGGCAGCCCGAGGATGGTCTGCATTAAACTAAGGGGGAATGTGTCGCCCTGGACAAGCCAGGGGCCACAGAGAACAACATCACAACACACTCCACATTCCCTGCAGGCACATCAAGGTCAGACACAAAACCCTTGTTGCCCTCCTCCAGGGGCTGATGTCCACACCAGGGGGTGGAGCCAGGCGGTTGGTCTCCACCCACCGAGGAGTTCACAGTCCTGGAGGCGGGAAAACCAGGCAGATAGAGTTAAGCTAGGGAAGTGAAGGAGTGGAGAGATTAGTTCAGGAGTTGGAGGAGTGAGGAAGTGAAGTGGTACTTGAGCAAACAAACAGTCTGAAGAGCATCCGGGTGTGTGCCCCGGGCGAGACAGCAAGGTTGGCAGACGGCGGTGACCGTCTGCAGGAGTGGCCGATTGGAGTCTACCGTAAGGACCGCGGACGGGTGGTGGCCCGGCGGTACCGGACCGGTACATAAAGAGAAGCCAGCACCAGTGGCAGGGGCCTCTCGGACCCCGGCAAGGCTTGTAGTCGCCGTGAATTTGCCAAATCCGTCAGTGAAGGGGACCTCCTGGGTTTACAAACAACTAAGTCCCGATTGAAGGCAACAGTCCGACCGAGTGAGAGGGACATCGCCACCGCCAAGGCACCAGTTCCTCAGGGCCAGCGCCTGCGGGCAAAAAGGGGCTCCTCCGGCCCATATCCAAGTCGGGGAGCGGGTTACCGGTGGGAACCCATCGATACCAACAACCGTACTTGGGTGCAGGGAAGAGACAGTCACCGCTAACTTGCAGGGAACAACAACACCGCAGCCGTCCGAGGGACCCGTCCAACCAGCCGCTTGTTTTACCGTGAACTGTGTCATCATCATTGGGCTGAGTGAGTACCTCCGTGCCGTGCGGCACAGCGCTGCCCCTGCGACCCTGCACCTCATCAGGCCCCGCAACCCGCCTGCCATCCATCCCTACCCCATCACCGGGGACCCGGGACAACAAACCCCCTACCCATGGAGGGGAGAATAACAACCCAAGCTGCTCCCTGTCACCGTCTCCGGGATCCCAATCCGGAGCAGCGGTGGTGTCACCAAAAATCACCACAACCGTGGGTGGCGTCACGGACAATATTCCCAAAACCAAACCACCCCCTTTTCACTCATGGGCGAGGAGCGCCGCTCGAGACCCCGGGATCCGGCCCACCGCTCGAGCCACCGCCGAGCAGCAGCCGCAGCAGCAGCGGCCGGACCCGTGCAGGGGGGTGTGAGTGCAGCGTTGCCATCCTCCTCCCCGCCCGCGACATGTATGTATCATCCATGTATAAGCCCCGGATGCACAGATTAAAGTTCCTAGGTGTAAACATGACGGCAATCGTCTAACAAATTAGCAAAATGCTGCTCATTCATTGGGTGATTGGATTGTTTATGGCAGAACACAAATCCTTGTTCTCGGCAGCACATTGCCTGGTGCAGACTGCTAAGACCCCAACAAACCCATAACTGATCGTCCCATGTAATGAAGAATCCGACTCAGGTATATACATCAGAACTATCTTTATTTTGGAGATTTAATAACCAAATCTCATCTTTTAGTGGATGGTGGTCGGTCACAGCCCAAAATATCAAAATAAAACTACTGTAATAAATCACAGTAAGCCAGTACAAAGCGTTGCGCTGCAGCCGGACTCCCGACGCGGGTGGCTTTTGTTCCAAAAGACCGCTACTGAGACTTAATACAATATTATGAAAGCCAAAACCCGTACAAATCATTGTGTCACAGCGGACTCCCGGCGCAGGAAAGCCAAACCAATGCAAATCATTGTGTCACAGCCGGACTCCTGGCGCAGGAAAGCCAAACCAGTACAAATCATTGTGTCACAGCCAGACTCCCGGCGCAGGAAAGCCAAACCAGTACAAATCATTGTGTCACAGCCGGACTCCCGGCACAGGAAAGGCAAACCAATCGAAAACATTGTGTCAAAGCCAGACCCCCGACGCAGGAAAGCCAAACCAGTACAAATCATTGTGCTGGAGCCGGGCTCCCGGCGAGGGTAAGCTTTTGCACCAAAACCATCACATCAACACTGACAAAGGGAGGGAGGGTGGCACAGCTGCCTCCGGGTCCCACAAAGTGGGGAGAGTCCGGAAGAGGCCGGGAAAAGGTTTCTAAAGAAAGGAAGCAGGAGGAGGAGAACAGAACCATTGGCTGCAATAAAACAGGGAGGAGGGAGAAATTACAAGGGATGACTGGATTAACCCCTTATCACGGGGCACAGCAGTCAGGGGGCTGTCAGTCAAATACTGGAATGCCCCACAGACTGCAGAAGAGCTGCTGATAACATGATACTATACAGGGACAGATTGATCTGCTAGTGATCGTTCTGTGCCCATCATAAACAAGTGCTAAACGGCTTCAATATTGTCGATCTCACTTTTTTAATGGTCTCAACTCAGCACATGTAAATGTAGCCTAAATGATTGACTGTGATATGACAATATTTGAGCATTTAGGGCTCTGCTTTAAATCTGTACCCATGCCCCACTTTGTCCCAAACTGTCCCTAGTTACATTAATACTTCAGTATACATTAGATAAATGGGCTCCAAGGTGGGCTGACAATTATGGGGCTGGATTTTACTACCCGGTACAGAATGGTTTAGCGGCGGTCACCCCTTTATGATCTTTTCTTGTCCCATGTGCCAATTCCACATCTAGTTCCACTATCAGTTTAGGAGAGGGGAGTATTCAATTTCTGACCACTCAATAGAAAGGAAAATTGGACTCCTTTATGGTATGTCCCCCATTATGGTACAGCTCATCTTCATAGTATGCGGAGGCGGACGGGAGCTCTGTAACCAGATATTAATACATTGATTACAATGTAGCGCAAAGCAATCGCTCTTCTCCTTGGCGGAATGTTCCTTGTGCTTCAACCCCTGGTTTTCACTTTTAATAATCTCTCTCCAATATCCCCTGCTTCTTCATACAGACATTAATGAATGCGTGACCGGCCTGGCCATGTGTGCACACAGCTGTCTCAACACTCGAGGTTCCTTCCACTGCGGTTGCAGTCCTGGATATGAGTTAGGAGCTGATGGGAAACAGTGCTACAGTAAGTGTTCCATGGGGGGGAACGTTCCTAACATCTGCACAGAATCTGCTGCTTTGGCTGTGAAATATTTGGTGTCAGTCGTTGCCAGAAAAACACAATTACAGAATGTTTGGTTGGATTGCAACTTCACTTTCAGAAGTATATATAGATTTAAAGGGGAACTCCACTTTGGAGTCATGATATACAACAATCCACAGATAAAATCTACAGAGCATATTGAGTAAATTTGTAATTTTTTTTCCTTAAGACATTTTCTCCTTTTAAAGTTGAAGATCAACCCTCCTAAGCCATCAATATGGGCATGCAGGTCATAGGAAATTTAATAAAATCATACCTTAATATCTGCAATCCAATGTCTTATTCCATAGAAATCCACGTTTTTCTTATCTGTATATGAGATGTTAAGATCTTTGGTCCAGACACAGATCTCCCTGAGAATCTGCCTCCAGAGCTTATTGTTAATGAAAGGAGGTGTTACCTGTGTGAGACATGTGGATCAGGAGAGCAGACTGTCAGTCATTACAAGTCTCACACCGGTAACGCCTCCTTTCATTTAAAATAATCTCTGGAGGTAGATTTTGAGGGGGATGTGTGTCCGGATCGTAAATCATAACAGCTCATTTACTAAGAAAAATATGGATTTCTCCGGAATAAGTAATCAGATAACAGATAGCAAAGTATCATTTTATTCAGCTTCCTATGACCTACATGCCCATATAGACGGGTTAGAAGGGTTGAACCTATTGCCAGATTCCCTTTGAACTTGCCTCTAGTGATGAGTGAGCACTACCATGCTCAGGTGCTCAGTACTCATAACTAGTGATGAGCGAGCACTACCCTGCTCAGGTGGTCAGTACTCGTAACTAGTGATGAGTGGGCACTGCCATGCTCGATACTCGTAACTAGTGATGAGCGAGCACTACCATGCTCAGGTGCTCGGTACTCGTAATTAGTGATGAGCGAGCACTACCAAGCTCAGGTTCTCGGTACTCGTAACTAGTGATGAGTGGGCACTACCATGCTCGGGTGGTCAGTACTCGTAACTAGTGATGAGCGAGCACTATCATGCTCAGGTGGTCACTACTCGTAACTAGTGATGAGTGGGCACTGCCATACTCGATACTCGTAACTAGTGATGAGCGAGCACTACCATGCTCGGGTGCTCGGTACTCGTAATTAGTGATGAGCAAGCACTACCAAGCTCGGGTTCTCAGTACTCGTAATTAGTGATGAGCGAGCACTACCATGCTCGGGTTTTCAGTACTCGTAATTAGGGATGAGCAAGCACTACCATGCTCGAGTGCTCGGTACTTGTTTAGAGCAGTTAGATGCTTGGATGGGCTCTATTCGAGTACTCAAGTTTAATGGAAGTCAATGGGAAACTCAAGCTGGAAGAGTTTCCCGTTGACTTCCATTATACTTGGGTACTCTAGTCGCGTCCATCCAATCATCCAATTGCTCTTAACAAGTACCGAGCAACCGAGCATGGTAGTGCTCACTCATCACTACTTGCCAACTTTCAGGCAAGAATGGGAGAATACATGATCTTATCCCTTCCTCTACAAATCTTTTCCATGCCCCTTCATAGAAGAGATCTTTCAGATGCTCTTCCTTTCAGAAACTTTTCTGAAGCCTCAGTGGCACCTAGGTTTGCCAATTCATCCTGGAAATTTTTTGGACATTCTTGGACAGCTCACAGATATGAGTTAAGGCCGCTTTACACACTGCGATATCGGTACCGATATCGCCATCGTGCGTACCCGCCCCCATCTGTTGTGCGACACGGGCAAATCGCTGCCCGTGTCACACAGCATCTCCCGGACCCGTCACACTACTTACCTTCCCTGCGACGTTGTTGTGACCGGCGATCCGCCTCCTTTTTAAGGGGGCAGTTCGTTCAGCGTCAGAGCAACGTCACTGCAGCGTCACTGAACCGCCGCCCAATAGAAGCAGAGGGGCGGAGATGAGCGGGACGAACATCCCGCTTATCTTCTTCCTTCTGCATTGTGGCCGGGAGGCAGGTAAGGAGAGCTTCCTCGTTCCTGCGGTGTCACACAGAGCGATGTGTGCTGCCGCAGGAACGAGGAACAACTTTGTTACTGCTGCAGTAACAATATTTGAGAATGGACCCCCATGTCACCGATGAGCGATTTTGCACGCTTTTGCGACGATGCAAAATCGCTCATAGGTGTCACACGCAACGGTATCGCTAAAGCAGCCGGATGTGCGTCACAAAATCCGTGACCCCAACGAGATCGCTGTAGTGATTTCATAGCATGTAAAGCCCGCTTTACACTGTTGTCTATTCCTAAGGGCAATCGGCAGAATCTAGAAATCAGCTATGGATAGGATTTGACAAAAAGACCTGAAATGACACTAGAAAACCTGAATACGGTCAGATTCACATACTGGTAATACATGAACTACCATATCTCTCACCCAGGAATGAAATTCTCTTTGATCAGTAGAAAAGATTAAAAAAAAACAAAACTAAACCTAATACAGGCACGTTGTTACAGCCCATGCTATTGTTCTGATGATAGACGAGGGCTTGGGGTAGGGACCATCTACAGGAGGATGAGCCGTTTCTACTTTTCTAACTGTGAATTATTTCTTTTTATTTTATCTTTTCCTCCAGGGATAGAAATGGAAATCATCAACAATTGTGAGATAAACAATGGCGGCTGTTCACATGAATGCCGCCACAGCAGCACGGGGCCCGCGTGTACCTGCCCACTGGGGTTAGATCTGGACTCTGATGGAAAGACATGTGTGGGTAAGAAGGAGTGTTTGTCTATGTTCTGCTCCCTAGCCATCGGTGGAAGGGCGCCCCTACTTCCTAAATTCAAAATGGTAAATTGCTGAATTGAACATACAGTCTGCCAGAACGCTGCCCCCGCAGTATGGGAGGGGTGCTGCCTGAAGTTAAAAATTCCCACCTATACTCATCGATAGGAGTCATAGTTTGCAACAGCTGGAGAGGACAGGTTGGAGATCAAGAGTGAAGAATCTTGCCAATTACACATGTACCGGGATGATGGCAGGCTGTATAGACCATCTATTCTCTAGTACATAATCCACAGATGCTTCTCTGTACAGAAATGGTTTATTGTGTCCAGGATCAAACGCTTGCTGCAGCTTTACACTCCAGTCACGCATGAGCCGGACAGATACAAATATTGCCAGCAGCAAAATTAAATTGTTTAACCAAGAATGTCCAATAAGTGGTCAAAGAGCCTAGAAATCTGCTGCGGAACAAGGAGCATCGGGAGCGTCAGAGAGGAGATCTAGCAGCTCAATCTTAAAGGGAGTGTTCAGTGTTTATGCTAATGAAGTTCTGTAACTTTCTTGTAGTAATAATTACTGTACAATCCTTAAGAACACTGGCCTATCTCTGTCCTATCCTGATGGGATAGAGATCTACCTGATGAAGGCTATTTCAGCCGAAACGCGTTGTACTTGTATATGAATTTTTTTTACTATTTTTAATGTACCTCAAGTTTGTTATTAAAACACGTTCAATATTACACCAAGTTCGTCAAGGAAAAACGTCTTTTTCCTAAAGTATTGATTGGTGCTAATATTGGTGAATATATTTCTATCCTGATGGTTTGTTACAATGTATCACTGCAGGCAAAATGTTTTATCCTAGAGTCCAGACTGTCAGCTCACTGTGGGCATATAATATCCACTAAATCTTCAACCCAATTTGAGACTCATCTGTCCTGTTTGTTTATGACTAAGAGGTTTACAAATGTGTCAGGCTCAGCCCCAAGCTATACTTAAAGAGAACCAACCACCAGAATTTTCCTATATAAACTAAAGCCAGTGCTATACTGGCGCTATCATGCGGATTCTATACATACCTTTAGTTGTGTGATCGGATGTATAGTTTCTGAAATATAGACAAGTAAAGTTTGTGAAACTGTTATTTGATTGATAGGTGCTACAGAATATCTAATAGGTGGGTTGGATTTTGCTAGTTATTCCTGTCCCTGTATGTCCTTCCTTCTCCTGTCTCTGTTATTACAGGGGGAGGAAGGAGGGAGGAAGGACAGGCAGCAGACAGGGGTGGGAATAACGAGCAAAACCAGACCCACCTATTAGATATTCCGTTGCACCTATCAATCAAATAACAGTGCATTTCACAAACTTTACTTGCCTGTATTTCAGAGACTATACATCCGATCTCACAACTAAAGGTATGTATAGACTCAGCATGATAGTGCCAGTATAGCACTGGCTTTATTTTATATAGGACAATTCTGGTGGTTGGTCCATTTTAAGTTGTTGCAAGGTTGGCCTCAAAGTTGTGCAGCCTGTCCCACTACAAAAGGGCCAACCACAAAAAGGGCACTATAAAGGGCCAATGTCAGCACCCAGCAATATTAATCTGTTCTCTATGTCCCATGTATTTTCTGGTATAAATAAACACAATATTGGCTCACCTCCCCATGTGTTCCAGTAGCCCTGATGCAAAAACCGGAGCTTCATTGGTAACATGTCGGCTCATACACATAGTATTTGTAAGGTACAGTAGTTCCACAAAAGCTCTTCTACAGTGAAAAAAACCCACTTTTTTAAATTTAATCTTCATGAAAGGCATCGCTGCACATTGGTCGTTTTGATCCAATGGTCTTGGTTATGGCTAATGCCATTTTTTTTGTTGAAGCGCGTCAAAAGTGTCACTTTCTGCCATTGTGCTGCAATGCCTTTACTGTAGATTGAATAAAAATAATAATAAATATTTTTTCTATTGGACATTGTGTTCAGTATGGAAGGCAGAAAACAAAAGAGGCGAGCCACAAATTGGATTGTCACCAAATAGAGGGCTTTCTTTTACCAAAAACCTCAGTAGTAGTTTGCTTCTTTATAGGCAAAATTTCTGGCAGCCAGGCCCTCTCATCAAACATCTGTGTCTGTCCTCAAAAATCAATAGGCAGAACAAATGTGGCGCCCTGGACAGGCCAGGACGTCACAGGTACTGCAACAACACACCCCACACCCCGGTTAGGCACATCAGTCACACACATAAATCCTTGTTGCCTCCCTCCAGGGGCTGATGTCCACACCAGGTGGGGTGGAGCCAGGCGGTTGGCTCCACCCACCGAGGAGTTCACAGTCCTGGAGGCGGGAAAGGACAGGAGTGCAGTGAGGGAAAGTGAAAGGAGAGGAGTGAAGTGGTAGTGGAGCAGACTGACCGTGTCCGGGTACATGGCCCGGGCACCTTAGAGCAAGGTTGGCAGACGGTGGTGACCGTCTGCAGGCGAGGCCGATTGACGCACAACCGTAAGGACCGGGGACGGGCGGTGGCCCGCCGCTACCGGACCGGGGAGCGAAGAGAAGCCAGCACCACTCGGCAGGGCCTACGGACCCCGACTAGGCTTGGAGTCGCCGTTAAACCGGTCAAATCCGTCAGTGATGGGAACCTCCGGGGTTTCCCAGCAGCAAAGACCCGACTGAAGGCAACCGCTCAACCGTGAAGGGAAATACAGCTACCGCCACAGCTAGAGTTCCCAGGGCCAGAGCCTGCGGGCAAAAAGGGGCTTCTCTGGCAAATACACCGCTAGGGAGCGGGTTACCGGTGGGAAGCCATCGGAGCCGAAGACACATTACTGGTGCAGGGAGAGACAGTCACCGCCAACCTACCGGGAGTGACCATCGCAGCCGGCTGCGGGACCCGTCCATCCAGCCGTTTGTTTTACCAGAGACTCCGTCTACATCATTGGCTGAGTGAGTACCATCGTGCCGTCTGGCACCGCGCTGCCCCCGCGACCCTGCACCTCACTAAACCCCGCCATCCACCTTTCAGTCCCCATCACTGGGCCCTGGGACCACCAAAACCCCCTACCCACGGAGGGGAGAGAAACATCTCGACTGCTCCCAGTCATCGCTCCCGGGATCCCCGTCCAGAGCAGTGGTGGTGTCCCAACCTCACCACAAACCGTGGGTGGCATCACGGACTGACTTCCCAAACCCAAAAATTATCCCCTTTCACTCACAGGCGAGGAGCGCCGCTCGAGTCCCCGGATCCGGCCCACCGCTCGAGCCACCGAGCAGCAGCAGCAGCAGCACCAGACCCGAGCGTGGTGAGCGCAGCGCCCTCCCCGCCCGCGACACACACACCTTATTGACTTTCGTTTGTGCACTGGGCACTGTCCTAGGGATCAGAAAAGGGTCTTCTAGATTGTCCAAAATGTCTTGGTTTTCTGAAAGATTAAGATGTATCTTCACTGGAACTAAGAGGCAGGGGAGAAACGATGGAGGTTGCAGGAATTGCGATCGGGCCCGGGGCCCGCTGCCCCCAGTGTCTGCTTTATCTGGATGTATGTTCGAGGCCGCACATCCAGCTGAAATGCATCGCGGTTCAGAGATCTGTTGGGGCCCTGCACTGCGATACACACTGCCGGCCAAACAGAAGCCAGCAGCTTTCAGCGGCGTCCCAGTGACTGAGGCGACGCATGAAAATGATGTCATGTGTTGCCATGGCACAGACGCCAATGAATATATGAATATATCTGGAAGGGAATCGTATATACCAGAAGTTGCTCATGTGGAGGACAGTATATACCAGGAGGGGGAGAGTATATACCAGAATTTGGGACATATTTACCAAGATGGGGGACATATATATCAGGATGTGGATCATATACACCAGGAAAAGGGGACATATTTATAAGGAAGGAGCCCAGAATGGGGTACAATAAAACAGGATGAGGAACATTACTACATAATAGGGGAAGGGAAACTCGTATGTCTTTATAGGATTTAGAATGTTAAATGTATACATACATACATCTGACCAACATGCGAGGATGGATGGGGCCCAGGTCCAAAGTTTGCACTGGGGCCCATTGAACTCTAGTTAGTTGCTAAGAGGCATAGACTACCCCTGGAATAATAACTCTATAGCATTTTAGCTTCTCCACCAAACAGGTGGCACAGTGCTGTCACTCTTAAGAGTGGCTAGGGGAGACAGTGGTAGTTGTGTGTGCAGGGGTTGCCAGGCCGCATCGCAGCCACTCGGTAAGCCCTTTCCTCCCAGTCGCCACTTCACTGCAGTGATGCTTTCACCACAGTTCATGCTTGCTCTGAGTCAATAAAGCAGACAGTGATATACTTTCTTCAAACCTCTGAACTTTACTGGTCTTCCTTACAGGTACTTTTTCCACTCATATAACACAGGCACCGCTTGTGATTCCAATGGGATTCCCTCCAGACTCCAATCCAACAATTAATTTGATGGCCAACCGCTTTCCTGGCACCTGAGCTCCATAGGACACTACTAGGCCCGTCATTCACCTGCCTGACGTCATGCTGTATAAACCGACTCAAAAAGTCCTTAAGCCTTTTTGTCCCACCCACTGGGATTAGCTTGCGCTCTGGAAATGGCTCAGTGCGACAGCACTCCTTCGTTCGTGCTTCTGGCCAGGATTTATACTTCTCGTTTAAGGGCCCACTGACCTTCGGCCTCGCAGGGGATTTTGTTGAGTGTTCTTATCCAGTAAAGAACGGACAGCACCCTGACTGACCGGACTCAACCCCTCTTCTGGGGACGCAGTTCCAAAAGTCCTCTCAAGAGCAGGACCCCGCGTGTCTGAGATCAAAGGGTTGACCCTTAGGATCTCTTATTAAAGTATATTTGGGCTTGTTCTCTCTAACTCCTACTGGGGACTCTCCTACCCTCTTTTTACATCCTGCCCTATTTTTACACTACACTCCTCCTTTCACTTAACCCTTTTCCTATCTAACTAGGTGCCAGGACAGCTGTTACTAAACCAAATTGCCACCTGGTGGCCATTTACAAAATACATATTACAATTATTACATTTGATAAACCTTTCAGTGTGCCGGGTACTTCTTCAAGGGGTGGCGGAGCCTTGACTCCCCTAAAACTGCACAGAACACATTTTCCCTTCTCCAGAGTCCAATGGTAGTGGCTTTACACCACTTCATCCAAGACTTGGTAATATGCTTGGAGATGTAAGGCTTGTGTGCAGCTACTTAGACATGGAAACCTTAGCAATTATACACCCCGACACATGTGAAAGTCATAACTTGACTTGTTTCACCAGTGTGGCTTCTATTACCAGACCGCGCTGGTATCAGGGTGCTCGTCACCACCATCTATGCTGTCACACATGCTCTTAAAGGCAGACTGCATGGTTGGAAGCTGGATTTTATACACGGGGGCAATAAATCAACAAACTTGAATTTAAAGGGACTCAGAAAAGGACTGTTCAAATAAAGTAGAGGCACTCGGTGCATCGTGGTGGGGCCAAACATTTAACTACACCTTCCCACCTGTTTGTTTTGCCAGTTTCTCTCCCCCCTCTACTTTGATTGACAGCCCTGGCTTCATAGCGCCAGAGAAGGGCGGAGATAGATGGGAAACCAGCTGGTGGGAGAGTACACTAAAAGGTTTGCCCCGCCATGATGCACCGAGCATCTCTACTTGTTTTTTAAAGTCATTCTGTTCTAACAGAGTCCATTTAATGAGTAAAGAAATGTGTCCCAATACTTTTGTCAATAATTGTATTTATCCATGCTATTAACTGAGAAGTAGAAGAAGACGTAAATGAAAGAAGTCGTGTTTGCTAATAGCAATAATGAAGAGAAACGGACCACATCTGTAGGATATAAATATGTAAATGATATAATTTATAAATTCCCATTTATCTTTCCAGACACTGATGAGTGCGGCAATGGTGCGTCCTGCTGTCAGCAAGAGTGCTCCAATTATGTCGGGGGCTACGAGTGCGTCTGTTACCCTGGATATCGACTCAGCCTTGACGGCTGTGGATGTGATGGTGAGGGGTTTAGGGTATTTCATTTTGGTACTGGAATCTAAATGTAGATGTGTAGGGTGAGGGCAGCAGGCAATGGTAGCTGTGTGTGCAGGGGTTAACCGGCCACAGCGCAGCAGGCGGTTAACCCCATACCTGCCAGACATCACGCCACTTGCAAGGGATTTTCCATACCATTCGCCCGTTACCTCCTGTATACGGCACGCCTGGGATATAGTTTCAAGGATCACACCTTCACTCCATGGCTCCAACAGAACTTTAACATTTATTGCATTCACAGGCACTGTTAGGGCACCGGCATTGGGCCCATAGGGGTTCTCCTTAGTCTCCACAATAACAGATATACGGTATACATTGGAGACTAGCCGCTTCTCTGGCACCCGGGTACCTCCAGGCTCCATTAGGCCCCTCATCCCCCTGGCCAGCATCAGACACGCAGAGTCCGGATCATTCCAGCTCCTGAACCCCTTCATCCCACCCACAGGGACTTGCAATGTGCCTGACAGGGTCCACAGCATCTTCTTCCCCAGGCAACTGCTTCTGGTCAGGACCAGACCTACCCTACTCTGGAGGGCGCAACTGACCTTCGGCTGCCAGAAGGGTTCTTCGGGTAATTGCGGCAGGGGAACGGTTGCGTTCCCGACCGGCTGGACTAAACTCAAAGCAGGGGACGTGGTTAGACACGATCCTTCAGTTCCAGGATCCCATGTTCCACCGGTCGTCCAGGATTAACCTTTAGGGTCCAGCAAATTACTCTACTTGGGGGCTGCACTCCACACCTACCACAAGTGTGGTGTCTTTCTCTCCTACCGGGACTCTCCTGCCCTTTGCTCACCACTCCTACTTTTTGTGTCTCTTGCTCCGCAACCACTAACCCTTTCCTGTCCCACAGGATCAGGGAAGCAGCTGAGCACACCGGGGCCATCTTTTGGCCGTTGTGACCAAAATACAGTTACACAATAAAGCAATAATCATACAGGTTACAAACAGTCTGCAGGTCTGGGGTGAGCCAAGCCCTGTGCCCTCCTACAGATGTTCTGGGCCTTGTAGGGGTTTATAGCCTATATATCAGCCCCATCCGATTATTTAGCAGAAGCCCCAGATTTTGTGTACTTCTCATCTTTAAATCCAAGGCAGGAGAGAAGCACATTTGACCCTTGAAGCAATTACACCATTCTATGTTTAGGTACTTGTGGAAGATATTGACCCTTCACATGGGAGAGTAAAGAGGTTTAAGGGTCGCTTCATTGGGGGACGCAAGAACCATGGGTTAATATGCTGCCATCTAGAGGCTCTTGTGTCCTCCAATAAAGAGATTTTAAGGGGAGTACCAAAACGTTTTTATACCCTAAGCACCCTCCACATATATACAGCTCTCAGAACATGGAAGTTATATCATACCTCTAACCCAATCTAATCTGCCTACAGATGTGAACGAATGCTTATCAAACAATGGAGGATGCCACCAAGTTTGTGATAATCTTCCTGGATCATTCCAATGTGGCTGCAATCCTGAATACAGACTGAACGCCGATGGAAAAGGCTGTACCGGTAATACTCACACCTTGAAATAAACTGGTGCACTATATATATGGACCTTAAATCTATGTCAACCTTTGTAAACAGCTCTTAGCTTTAAATTATTACTTAGAAATTGTAAAACAGTTTTGTGTCTGCAGCTCCTATCCTGAACTATAGGTTTCCATGGTTACAGACTACAACCAAGTGTAGTCTGATTCTACAATCATACTTTCTTTCTACTTCTTGCTAAATGCAGACTCTTGTCCACTTTTTTCCTATTCTTCTCAGGCATCCAAGAATCGGATCCCAGGCCGCTTCCTGCGGAGCAATCTCTTCCACAAGTGACGTTATTGCGGGATGAATTCTCACAGATATTTGATGACGATTATGATGAAGATGAAGAAGCAGAATTGCGAGGAGAGCACACACTGTCTGAGTCATTCGGTAACCAGACACACGCACGTTACCATTACCATACATCCATCAGCACCGCGCTCATTCTCTCCTCTGCTTTATGAATTGACCCATGAAAACGGATCCACTTACTGGTTATTACTGGAATTAACCCCAATTAGTTTCTACCAGGGATCCCGTCTCTTTGGGGGATTACGGTGCCACTACATGGTAACATAATCCCTCTATACATTGACTTATTAGCACATATGGTTCTCATAATACAAAAAAGTGAATATTCTTCATTTTTGGTATCGGGGGGGCTCAATTATACGACAAATATAAAGAAACACCCACACAAAAAAGGGCTGTATATCCTTTGGTTCCAATTTTATTTTTTGCATACGCTAATGTATTTTTGGCTAAAAAAAACCCACATTTTTTTCAGTTGTGTTTTGTAAAAGATTTTCTCCATTTTCTGTGTAGCTTCTGTGTACTTTGCTATTCATAGCCAGCTGCTGAATGAGTTATTTGAGAATCTGTCAGTGAGCTCCCAGTTTGATGGGAGAGCTAACTAATTTTTGCTTTGCTTGGCCCTTACAGTTTGTTTTGATGGCACGTTTGGCCCAGACTGCACGCTAACCTGTGACGACTGTCAGAATGGCGCCACCTGTACTATAGAGGAGGACGGCTGTGCGTGCGCTGCAGGGTGGACCGGACTCGTTTGCAACCAGAGTAAGTTGACTGATATTATTTAGTAATGAAGAGCATATAATCCCGTACCTTATGGTTCTGTTATCATAGAAGGATCCAAATAATCTTCTATAAGACATTTCTTTATGAGTTTTTTAAAGCAGATCTGTCACCAGACTCCATAATACTGCAAACTTTATTTTAGATCTGTACAGGCTGCTGTGTGGAACAATCCAGGTCACAATGCCTACATAATCCTATTAGATGCCCTACTAAAATGCTCATTTAAATATCGAGGTATTGGAACTTTAAAAAGGGTTTAAACATGCAGTTGAAAGCAAGTACACCAGCCTCATCAGGACTAAGATATATACACAGGAAGTATTAGCGGAGTTTAGCCATGGGACATGGATGCAATTGTAACTTCTGCACCGATACAACTTCTTAGTACAGATTAGGATCTAAGGGGTAATCCTTCTCCTTGTGGAGAGATACATGCCAGTGTAAGGACGCTTATAAGCAATGCAATGCTTCTCTGGGAAATTAAATATGCAAATTACCTCTTCAGAGAGATGGAGGATTTGAACTTTAGTGCCACCTTATTGTATTGGCAATCCTAAAAATTGGTATTGACCCAAGGCTTGTTAAAGGACATGCATTGTATGGCCTATAAGCCTCCTTATGCTGGAATGTCAGGGATGTCACTCACCACAAGGAGAAAAATTATTCCTTAGATCCCAGTCAGAAGCCTATATTGTAACCAAATCAGATCTCATACTTTGAACATGCAAGATAAAATTAATGCAATCAATTATGACCTCTGCCTGGACCAGTGCACTTCAGTATGCAGCTCCATAGAAATACATGCAGCCGCACACTCCACTCAACTAAGTAAAGAGAAATGAAAATCCATGATTACTGTAAGACATAAAGAATCCAGAAAATTTCTAGGACCTTGGAGGTATCTTCATAAAATCATAAAATGGTAGAGTTGGAAGGGACCTCAAGGACCATCGGGTCCAACCCCCTGCGGTTGCAAAGATTTCCGGGTGCTGGATCCGAATCCGGCACTGGGGAAAATAATTAAAAGATAAAGAAAACCAGAGATAAAACAGTGTTTCATACTTACCGAGACTCGGTGTCATGGCGGCACACTGCTTCCGGGTCGCGCATTCACTTCCTGTACTGTCCATCATATACACACAGCTTTCTGTGTTTTCCCCGCCCACCGGCTGTTCTCTCATCTGTGATTGGTTGTAGGCAGACACGCCCCCAGCCTGTGACAGTGTCTGATTGCCGTGCAGTCATCGCGGCTGTCAGTGTCTGCACAGCCTGCAGTCTTGCTCTATGGCTGCTAGCTGTGTTATGTAGCAGAGCTGAAGTGGCGTGGGACCTCATGTGGATTACGCTGGAGCTGCAGGATGTTGGGGGTTAATAAAGTGGTGAAGGAAGGTGTGTGTTTTGTACTTTATTCCAAATAAAGGATTTTTCTCTGTGTCTGTGTTTATTTATTTTCATGTACTGGTTAGTGTGATGCAGGTAGCTCATAGACGCCTGTGCTATCACTAACCTAGGGTTTAGTAGCAGCTGTGCGCTTTTATCAACCCCTTATTACCCCGATTGCCAGCACTCCAGAGCAATCGAGAAGAGCTGGTATTGCACTTGGATTGTCACGTCTAATAGATGCGGCAATACCGGGTGGCTGTGGGCTGAGAATACCAGCCCCCAGCCGGCATTATCATGGCTGGGGATAAAAGTTAGAGGGGACCGCACATCGTTTTTTTTAAATTATTTATTTAAATAATAAATTAAAAAAAAAGTCGCATCCCCGGCACAGCCGCGCACACTTCTGACAGGAATGTGCATGTGTTTCTAGGTACATGCACACTCATGCTCAGAGTGCGGCAGGCCATGCTGGCCATGCCGGCTGATGTCATGTCAGACTTGTACGAGTTTGACAGGGCATCACCGGCACAGCTGCACACACTTCTGACAGGAGCGTGCATGTGTCTCTAGGTACATGCATGCTCATGCCCAGAGCACAGCAGGCTGTGCCGGACGATGTCATGTCAGATTTGTACGAGTCTGACAGCTCATCACCGGCACAGCCACACACTTCTGACAGGAACGTGCACTTGCATGTGTTTCTGAAAGACATGCACGTTCACCATAGTGACCCGCAGACTCTTGTAATGCTTTCCCCGCCCACCGGCCATCCTGCCGCCTGTGGTTGGTTGGAGTCAGCTGCCACGCTGCCACTTAGGGTTGGGGTGCGTCTAGCTGCAACCAATTACACGCGCTGGTGGGCGGGCAAAACAATAAATATTGAATTGTCAGCTCCGAAAGGGAAAAGCGTGACCCGGAAGGAGTTTTCTGCCATGACACAGCCTCGGGTGAGTACACTGTGCGCGCTCCTACCCCCTGTCCCCTCCACAAACATTTTTAATCTCTGGATTCTGGTCTCATTAGACTTATATGGGCACTGGAATCCGAAGCAGATCCGTATTTATTGTTCAATCCGGCAGGGATCTGCAGATTCAGGATTTTGGCGGATTTGATCAGTCCTATACAGCACTTTGTTCAACTACAGTCATGAAAACCATCAATTGTTATGATGAATTTGACTTTCATGAGGACCATCCCAGAAATGGAGGATCAAGAATTTCCTCTGCTGCAGATGATAAGTTCATTAGAGTTACCAGACTCAAAAAATTTAAAATTTACAGCACCTCGGATAACAGTCCTTTGTAAAAGATGCATAGACATAAAAGTACCAGACACATCTCAACATCAACTGTTCAGGTTTTTCTGGTCACATTGCTGCAGAGAAGCCACTACTGAGGACAGGACACAAGAAAAAGAAACTTGTTTGAGCCAACAAGCACAAGGACTGAACATGCGATCAGTGGAAATCTTTTTTGCTACCAACCACCATGTGTTTCTTTACTCCTAGTATTTGTGGTTTTACTCCCTTCAGCCTGAATCTACAACGTGCACAATACAATAAGAGCAAGGAAAACCATTGAATATACAGTTGTGTCCAACCTTTTGACCGGTAGTGTAGTTGCAATGTGTATTGATGACGCTTCACCCTGGCACCCATCACCCAGAGGAGGACACGTCTTGCCAGGTGACTCATAACTACAGTATGTCCTTCTGGCCATCTCTGCCAATTTTCCTGGATAAGCTCAGTTGAATAGAAAACCATTGGAAATTCCATTTCAGTTTACAGAGCCATTGTGCTCTTTAATATCAGAGTGATACAAGGTTATTTATTGACTTTGGTATTTCATGCTATTGACTTTATTTGTTGCGGTAGAAGTTTCCACAGCACCATCCTGAAGAAGCCAAGTCCCTGGTGGATGGAGCATTTGTTTGGAGCTCTGGATTGTATCAGTGTGTTGCTTTGGTTTGGACACAGAACTCAATGAATCCAGTCCTGTCTCCTGATTGGTGCGTCACCTTGGCATCTCAGCGCTTTCCACATTTATAAATAGGAGTGATATCATATTCTGTTTCTTGGAGCGGCTTTCTGGAGACATTGCTAGAACTGCAGATTATTTTTACATTTCAAGTCGTTGGTTCTTGTTCAATGTAAATTTCCTCACTGCCAAACCCCAGAGACCTGGATTTAGGCTCTGGTCTTGGAAAGTGCTGCCTCTTTGTACTATCGATGTTTGGTTTTTCAGGAATTTTGTGAACTATTTTCTTTCTCTTACAAATATTTTACTTTTTATCCAATCTTTATTTTATTTCCAGACAACTGCAATTATTGCCCCTTTGGCCCATGATCTTCTACCAGGTTTTTCTTGGATTCCTCTAGGCACAGATACAGTTCTACAGAATAGGGCAATCCTGGCAATAACAGTCTTCTGCATTGTCTTATGTATATTTGGAGGTACCTGAGCCCTCACATATATAAGTTACACTTGGCTGCAGACTGCATAATACAGAGCTCAAAATCTCTTGTAGTCATTAGTTTCTGTGATACAATTTTGTCCACCTGCATTCACCACTAGATAAAGCATTGGGGCTCACAGCATACTGCATTACTGAGTCCTATGGAGCTCCCTCTAGTGGTGGCTGCAGGAAGCATTCACCACTAGAGGGAGCGTTGGAACTCACGCTATACTCTATCACTGAGTTCTCTGGAGCTCCCTCTAGTGGTGGCTGCAGGAAGCATTGTCCACCTGCATTCACCACTAGGTGGAGCATGGGAGCTCACAGCATACTGCATTACTGAGTCCTATGGAGCTCCCTCTAGTGGTGGCTGCAGGAAGCATTGTCCACCTGCATTCACCACTAGGTGAAGCATGGGAGCTCACAGCATACTGCATTACTGAGTTCTATGGACCTCCCTCTAGTGGTGGCTGCAGGAAGCATTGTCCACCCACATTCACCACTAGATGGAGCATTGGAGTTCACGGCATACTGCATTACTAAGTTCTTTGGAGCTCCCTCTAATGGTGGCTGCAGGAAGCATTGTCCACCTGCATTCACCACTAGAGGGAGCATTGGAGCTCACGGTATACTCCATCACTGAGTTCTTTGGAACTCCCTCTAATGGTGGCTGCAGGAAGCATTGTCCACCTGCATTCACCACTAGAGGGAGCATTGGAGCTCACGGTATACTCCACTGAGTTCTCTGGAGCTCCCTCTAGTGGTGGCTGCAGGAAGCATTGTCCACTTTAATTCACCACTAGAGGGAGTGTTGGAGCTCACAGCATACTCCACTGAGTTTTCTGGGGCTCCCTCTAGTGGTGGCCGCAGGCAGCTATAATGTTATTTCCCTTTTTGTAGCAGATTTGAAGCTTTCTATCAGAAAATTGTAGCTCTATCTATAAAGAGGCTGATTGCATTACAGAATATCAACTAAATCTTAGAAAATAGTTTATAAGTGCTGTGAGTATAAGTGTGCAGCTTTGGATGTGACTGGAGTAGCGCACAGACAGTAGCAGCAGAGGCATGGAGAACATTATACAACAGTGCTAAGCAGTGCAGCTGTGAATCCAGTTATGAGATAATGCAGAATTTGCATGATTTGTTTCTCTCCCTATTACTGTGCTTGTTAGGTCTCACTTACACGAGCATATAACACAGACGAGTGCTGTCTGGTGTTTTATCGGATAGCTTATAGACCGATGTTATACTATGGAGCAATGCCGATCAGTGCTTTTTATCTCATGCGATTTGGCTTGAGAAAATAAAAACCGTGCATGCTGCGATTGGCAGTACATTTCAGGTAGTGCACTCATTCAAGTCTATGGGTGTGTGTGGAAGATCGGACTGCACTAATGTCATCCCACAGACCCACAAAATGGAGAAGATGGAGAAATGTTGTTCTCTATCTTCTAACCGGTGTTGCAATTCATTCATGTATTAGAATTGGCTCCTTCTAAGGCTACTTTCACACATCAGTTTTTTGCCATCAGGCACAATCCGTTTTGTGCCTGATGTGATGGATACGTCGCAGATTGTGTCAAAACTGATGCGACGGATCCAGTAACAAAACGGATCCGTCTCATTCACCTGTGGTCACATTTTTTGTGACCAGAAGTGCATTTACACAACTTTTGGGCATGGCCAGAAACAAAAAACGGATCCGTTTCCTGATTCCGTCATTTGACGATTGAAGATTGTTCCGACGCTCATAGGCTTCCATTGTAAAAAAGACGGACGGCGCCGGATCAATTGCCTTCCGTTTTTTCGACGCACACAAAAAACGTTGCATTGTGCATTGCTTCCGGCAGCCGCACTCACAATTTTTGCCGGATCCAGTGGCCTCCGGATGAAAAGCGAGGCCATGCGGCACAATCCGGCAGTCATTCTTATCCTGGGTAAGATGCATTAAAATTGCTTCTTCAGAGTAAAAGGTGAGATCAGGAGGTAGCGGGAGGGAAGAAGTGGCTCATAAGTGAAGAAAAAGCATATTTCTCCATAAGATACATTGCAAAGTTTCTTATATTTACTTGTACTATTGATTTACGTAAAGTTTGTTAAAGTTCCCATTTAATTATGGTTTTCCAAAAACATTATAATTACCATGTAATAGTTACCACCCCTTGCATTGTCTTTCCATTGTTACTGGCTCAAATGTAATTGTCCCACTGACTGATGAGCCGTGTCATGGTCCGGAGGGGCTCGTCCCTGTGTCATTTCATAAGGAGATTCCAAGTGTTAAATTTCCATTTGGCAGCTGTTTGTAGGAACTCAATATTTGGTGCGAAGAGGTGTAAATGTTGATGAAGGATCCACCATTGTGCTGAAAAAACAAATCTATTGGAGAGAGCAGAAAATTTAGGATAGGCTACTCAACAAATTGGTAACAATGGGGAATGTCCAAAACCTGAAAGACAACAGATAATTAGTGCTAATTATAAACTTAGTAAAGAGAAAACGTTTCACAACTTCAATGAAGTTGGTGTATCACTGGCAAGTGGTAGAATTACGAGGAGCTTCCATGGATGGAAATCCCGATTGTTTATCTCAAGATGCAAACCATTTGTAACCCTCAAGATCAGAAAGGCCATATTATTAGAATTTGCTAGAAAATATCTAAAAAAGCAACTTGTTCTGGAACAAGATTCTTTGATCATATGAAACCAATAAGGAAAGTAAGGATTTATTTTGAGGCAGAAAACCAAATTTCTGCTGGAGGTTGCGTCATGGCCTCGGTATGTATAGCAGAGAAGGAACTGGGTCACTGGTGTTTACCGAGAATATGTCTACAGATAGGAAAAGCAGGATGAATTGTGAAGTGTACAGAGCATGCTTTTTACTTAAACGACAAAACTAAAGTCCGAAAGACCCAAAAAGGACCATGAGCTGCAAGAGAGGAAAATGAGATGAGGTCCATGTATTCCGGATTTCAACCCAACAGCGCCTGTAAAGTACTTGCATCCAAGTCTTAAAAAGTCATGCTTATTTTTAGAATTATATTACTTTGTTCATTTACTTTTACATAGTTGGGGGAAAAAAAACAAATGTCCATCAAGGTCAACTGAGGGATTGGAAGCCATAAAGTGAAGGGGCACAGGCACAAATACTGTAGATGATCCAGGCTGCCACCAAAAAAAGCTAATTGTTTCCTCCTAAACCCAATTGTTGATTAAGTGAAAAATGGCTGTAGTTTCTTAGTACTTAATGCAATATTTATGAAAAACACATTAAAGGGATTGTCCAGGACTTTTACATTGACGACGTATCCTTAGGATAGGTCACCAATGTCTGATCAGTGAGGGTGCGACATCCAGCAACCCTGACAATCAGTTGTTCACGGTAGTGTCCAGAAGTGCTGAGCTTTGGAGCTGCACAGCTCTGTCAACTGTATAGGGTCCGCAGCTGGGTACTGAACATCGGCCCTCCACTGATTTGACTATACAGTTGGTGGAGCAGTGCTGTGCAGCTCCGCAACCGAGGACTTTCGGCCACCACTTGCACCAAGAACAGCTGATCAGTGGATGTCATACCTTCACTGATGAGACACTGATGACCTATCCTAGGGACACACCATCAATATAAAGGTTTAAATCTGAATGTCTACATTTCAATCATATCATGATGGCGAACAAAATTTAAAAAAAAAGCATCACTGTCCAAAATATCGGGGCCAACTCACAAATGCGTATGTGGAGAGTGGCATCCAACGCAGAGTGACCCTCTCTATTCTGCGGCCGTCACATACACACTTAGAATTTCACATGGATGTCATTGTTTTTCTATTACACCAGACTCATAAATTAAGAAATCATGACGAGAGTTTGCTTTGATTGGCCCGGGTTCCCTACACTTGGTGTCGTGTGTATGGGTTATTAGTCTGCTTTAAATAATTGGCGGAACAGCTTTACGCTCTGTTTAGCATGAAGGCGATTATGACATTTAAAGTGTTAACATCCGTTTGCTGATATATGAATTACTGAGGCCTAATGCCACCACGAACAATCGTTTTCAGTTACTACTTATATACTGAGCTGAATGTGGGGCATGTGCAGAGTTCCTCCTGGGAAATATTTCTTAAATTATAAAAAAATAAATAAATAATCAGAGCTAGAAAGTAAATTGGATTTGACTGCGAACTCCAACTCCGTTGCTTATAACAAGAGTTCAGTTGTCCCCTTTACACGGCACTGTATTATTACTTACGTACCTTCACCCTATGTGTACCGCTCCAGCAGCGGTCGAACAGCTCGGATCCGGATGCCACTGCTCGTGGCTCGAGGGTCTCTGGACCCGGGGGCTAAGGGTCACACCCGAATGAAGAAGGGGGCTATTTACAGGGGGAGATATAAAGTTTGTGACGCCACCTGTGGTGTGCGGTAATAGGGAGTACCGCCGCTGCCGTTGGGAGTAACCGAGGTGATGGAGTGGGGCAGCTAGATGATGTTACCCTCCACGGGTAGGGAAAGGCCCCGGGACTCTGGATGGGGGGATGGAGTGCAAGAGGAGTGCAGGTTCGCTGGTTGCAGGGGCTAATCAGGTACTCACTCAGCAAGAAAGCAGACGCTGGCAACGTAGTAAACCAAGTCTCTGGGTGTCACTGCCCTCTTGGGGAGCTCATCCGGGTCCCGTACCCTGCAGCATTGCCTGGTGGTCCGTGGCCTGCCTCCTGGCACAGAAATTTTAGAGTGTCCAAGTGACCCGTCAGCTTGGAGCTTTCCAGGCCCCGCCCCCCTGCCAAGAGTAGCAGAGGAGATTGCTCTTAGGAGCTCACGCTTAGGATTTCAGTGGGCTGCTTTGCTTGGGAAGCCCTATCCCCCTCGTTGCGCTAGTGCCCCCGATCTCTGAGCTTCATGGGAACAGTCCATATAGGCCCTGTCTTCCGCAGGTTAATTGCCGGGTCGCTTGAAGCTTCTTCCCGACGTAGGATCCATGTACCCCGACGTGCCTTCGACCTCAGCCCGGCTATTGAGCTGCGGCTACTGGCTATCCTCCAAGACTAGCCAAGTACCCAGTCCCAATCTCCCGTGACCTGGTCTCCGACTCCTCCGGGTCCAGACCACCGTCTGCGACCTAATCTGCTTCTCCCCTGGGAGCTCCAACTCCCAGCTTCCTCGAGCTCCTGACTGCTCGAGGGCTACCGCTGAACTGAACTTGTCACCTCCCAATTCCCTGCCTGACCCCTAGGTGGGCGGCCTTATTCCAGCTTAGCAGCCCACTGGTGTACCTGACAGGGTGTGGTGCGGGGTGTGATTAGGATTTGTAGATGCTGATGGAGGCAGTACTTCAAGATGGAAACCCAGAACCATAGGGGGTTGAGTCCTGCACTGGGAGAGAAAGATTGTGCAGTACCCTGTGACGACCTGACTAGTCAAGGGGCGTCGCATATGTAACTTCAAGGATCTATGGTATATGTCATCATGATTGGCAGGCGCTGTCAGTGTGCCCACACTATGACCAGTGGGAGCATGGCTGTAGAGCTCCTGCACAACTCATCAGACAAGACTTGCCTCCTACAGCCCACAAACTCATTAGATTACTGTCGGTTGGTTTTGGTCTCTCCTGTTTTTGCCATACACAGGAACATTTTTCTGTACTGAACCCTCTTCTGTTCTCTATCCTCTTCTCTGCAGGGAGGAGAGAAGGATAAGCCACTGAAATTCAGCCAGACATGTCCTTCTCTACCATGACATTGGAAGGAGACACCCAAGACCACTGTACACATTCTGTTGGCAGTTCTTGCCAATATCGGCGAGTTCCTCCAACTTTAGTCAAATGTGTATGGGGCCTTGAGCAGTGGTGTAACCTCAAGCTTGGAGGCTCCAATTCAAAATCTGCAAAAGATTCCCCAAACTATCAGGCATTTATACAAGTATTGATCCCCTCAAATTGGCTAAAGCGACATTTATGGACCTCCAAAGCTTGGGTGAAACTGCAACCCCTGGAACTAGTAATGAAATAACTGCAGGTTTAAGTCTCCTAGACTTTTTTTATTTTTTTTTATAAATATATATATATATATATATATATATATATATATACTGTATATATATGTGTGTGTGTATATATATATATATATATATATATATATACACATATACATGTATATATAGATATATATAATCCAATCATGGCTGCTGTTTCAAATGTTGTACTTACACCAAATAGAGAGAGGACTTTACAAAGTAGGGAAGAGTGCGGAGGATCCAACTGAAAAAGGTTAATCCAGGCGGTAAGTATAAAAAACGTCTAATTTAAGCAACGTGTTTCGGAGCAGAACTGACTCCTTCTTCAGGCATCTTCTCAGTTGCTTGAGGAAGGAAATGTGTTGCTATGAACTGGACGTTTTTTATACTTACCGCCTGGATTACATTTTGTTATTGGCAGTGCCTGGGATCCACCACAGTCTAATCTCCTTTATTTATGCAAACCACTAGGCACTGACATGGGTTTTCATAATTATGCTAATATCTGGAAAGGTAAAAACACAGTGTGAAGTTTAATGTCTCTCCACGGGAATAGAAAAATGTGCAATAAACTTACCTACTTATAAACTGTAAAAGGCAAATTCTAAAAAAAAAAAAATGTGTTTACGTTGCCCCCACTATAGAGCTTACCTTCTCTCATTATAGCATACCGCACTATTGCTTTATAATGAGGATTTCTAGCCGTCCGTATCTGTATACATTGGGCTTTGATGAATTAATCCTTTCTCGCTTGGATGGTCTTAAAAAATAAATAGTTTCATGATGGCCGGTGTGTACCGTACAGATGCCGCTCATGGCGCCTCATCATTATACTTGTTACTTTTTCCTTTCTTAGCTTGTCTGGAGGGAACGTTTGGTCTGAACTGCACTCAGAAATGTAACTGTAAAAATGGTGGAACGTGTGACGCCATCACCGGCCAGTGCCGCTGCCCCCAAGGAGTGAGCGGAGAGTTCTGCGAGGATGGTAAGGTCTACACATGGGAAACTTGGTATTGTCTAGCATATTCTAGTATTCCAGGAAATACTTCTGGGCAGTACAGGAAAGATATGGTCATCAGATAGGGCAGTAGTGGAGAAATTTAGATGACGCCATTCCTAGGGTCCATCAGCGGAATACAGGCCACCATTCGCTACTTTCTCCTACGTACAAAAAATGTAATATATATATATCCCCTAGACTGTTTATTGAAATATTATTCTTTTTTTCCTCTCCTATAGGTTGCCCTAAAGGGTTTTATGGTAAAACCTGTAAGAAGAAATGTAACTGCGCCAACAAGGGCCGATGCCACAAGATCCATGGAGCCTGTCTATGCGAAGCTGGCCTCTACGGGCGTTACTGCCACTTAGGTGAGGGGTTCATAATGATATTTGGTTAGTTTGACTTATGTTGACTCCATCTTCACATCACTTATATGTCATGTAAAGGTTTTGAAGGAAATCATCTTGTCGGATTTGGCATGCTGAAAATGTTATGTCTTGTAACTGCTCAAAAAGGAGAAGGAACCCATCACATTGCACCTATTATTCAGTAATGCATATACTGTATATATCCTACATTTCCTTAAAAACTAACCTTTTTTCCGCCCATAAACCAACAGTATACAATAACCTGTAGCCTTTGTAATATATCTTATCAGAGAAAGACTGATCAGTCGTTCTAAAAAATTTCCCATTTATGAGTAAAATCTCTCTTAAAGGGGTTGTCCACTACTCGGACAACCCCTTCTGATTGCGCGCTTCCCCCAGGTAATACTATAGCCTATACTCCCCTCCTGTATCGACGTGGTGCAGCCGTTCTTGTTCCCAGAACATCATGTGAGCCCGTTGTCCAATCAGCGCAGGCTTCTGTCTCTCCCCTGCCTTTGGACCAAACGACCAATCAACAGGAAGTGAGCAGCAACTGCAGCGCTCACTTCCTGTTGATTAAGTTGTTTGGTCCTAAAGCGGTGAGAAGGAACCCGACACTGATTGGACGTGGGGCTCGCATGACATCACGTGAGCCCTGGGAACACAAACTGCGGCGCCGCTGGAATGGCGCCAATATGGGAGGTGAGTATAGGCTTTTTTTATTACCTGGTGTGAGGGGTTGGTCCTATTAGTGTACAATGCCTTTACGTGAGTTCAGACTTTCAGATCTATGAGATAGGAGGTGACAGTTGGTGCTCATAAAGTTCCATGGAGAACTGTAACTGTGGTTTCAGATTAATTTACAACAGAATGTGTCGTCTTGTTGCTCCTCCCTCTTCTATAGAATTTTAAAAGTACCAACTTTCATCTCAGCAGTGGGAACATCTGTATTCACCAAATTTGATAAAGATATTATCCATAAATGGAGATTAAAAAAATAAATCCAGGAGGAGAAAGAAGGTTTTTCTGATTAGATATATTATAAAGTTGCTTATTTTCATACATACTATTGATTATATTGATTATTTATTAAATAAAAATTAAAATAATGGTTGCTCTTTAATATGGAGAACAACCAAGAGCCAAAATTACCAATTCTGGGTAACTAAACCAGAAGATCATGTACAGTATACGGGAAGAAAACATTCTGTGACGGTTGGGAAGCCAAATATGTTTTGTATCTGTTCCCACTGGGATATAGACTAGCTCTCATCATAGACATAGGATTGTCACAATGTCCCACTGAAATCGACAGAATTCACTGAAGAAAGTTTATCGGCTACTCGTGGACTGATATCTCATTGTGTGTGAACATTGGCCGCTTAAAGGAACATGACCACTAAAAATCAATAAGAAAAAAAACTCCATTCATCAGTTTTCTACGGCACCTGCAAGATCTGGAAATAAATCTAATAGAAAAAATAAAAGGTTATAAATAATTAGCTTTTTGAAGTGATTTAGCTGGTGTGTCTGAAGGGGCGGGGTTTACCCAAGGGGTGTGGTTTCATTTTATTTTAGCTACACTTTAGGAAAAATTTCAAGGAGAATATAGAAAATGTTATTTCTTTTTTTATATTTCAGCTTGTCCAAAGTGGACTTTTGGACCCGGCTGTTCTAAAGAGTGCACCTGTGTGCAAAGCAATGCACTGGAGTGTAGTAAAAGGGATGGATTCTGCACATGTAAACCCGGCTACCAGGGAGCATCCTGCGAAACTCGTACGTATGAAGGGGTGGAATTACAATTTTTAACAACAGGTTCCCTGTTTGTGTTAGTAAACCATGCATATGTTTAAGCTACACGCGTTTTTAAAGCACGTACATTTTTAAAGCCACACCTATTTTGTTAACCAGACCTATTTTCACACAATTTCCTCACTCACAAAAAAACAAGTAATGGTAGATAAAAGAAAAAGCACGTGACCCTTCTTACCCTATTTATTCCTTCATGTACAATCTCATTGCCTCCTGTCCGATCCACATTGTTCCTGTCACTGTCAGTCGCTTCTTAGTATGGTGAATAGTTTTTTATGAGATTTTAAAATTGGTACTAAAGGAACCCTGATCAAACTGCAAAGGATGACCACCTGTCCATCTGTAACCTCTACGGTCTGCTGCACCTAATCTCTGGCCTCAGCAGTCATAAGCCAAATATGTGTGAACTATGGCCACACCATTACCAGACCACATATTACCACCACATAGTGACTGACTAATAACACATGCGAGGGAGAAACACCTCCATGCTATGACCAGACCCAGTGGCGGACATATAATAGGTGCAGCTGGTGCAACTGCACTGAGGCCCAGAGGGGAGGGGGCCCCTCACAAGCAGGGTATGACCGGCTGGGTGGGACAGCGGGGGATCCCCCTATGTCCCCGAGTCCTCGACGGGCACCCTGTGCTTGATATATATATACACTGGCAGGTGAGCTGACTTGGTTTTTGTTTTATATATTTTATATATAAAATAGTTTATAGTGTACAGGTAATACTATGACTTACCAGTGACATCTGTAGGTGAAGTCATTCATCTTCGCTTTTCATCTTCATCTGGCACTGATTGCCATCACTTCTTCCAGCCAGGACTCAACTCTGCAGAAAATAACACACAGTCTTCTATATCAGATCGCTTCTAAACACATTCACGACTTTTTATCCCTATTTCTACACTGTGCCACATGAAGAAAAAAATGTGACGCTAAGCTACCCTGCACAGCAACAACACCTCCCTTTTGTTCCTCTCATAGAAAACAGTATCCTCAAAAGTAAAATATATTCTAGCAGTAATAACGTTTTCTAAGTGGCCCCTACAGTAATTATGTCTCCCACTTGCCACCATAAAGCAATAATCCATGTTCCTTATTCTGGCCCCCATATAGAAATTATGTCACCCGCCTGGCCCCTTCCTGTAATAATTTCCTCTGTACTGGCCCCCTTCTGTAATAATGACCCCCAAAATGTAACATGTTTCTCTGTCCTGGCCCCATCGTGTAATCATGTTGTCCATTCTGGGCCCTTTTTTATAATGTTCCCCATCCTGACCCCTTTATGTAGTAATGTACCCCATCCTGGTCCCCATATAATCCCCTGTCCTGGTCCCTGTATGTCATATATCCTGTTCCACATATATCAGCCATCATGGTCCCCATATAATCCCCCATCCTGGTTCTCATATATCCTCCATCCTGGTCCCAATATAATCCCCCATCATGGTATGTCCTCCATCCTGGTCCCTATATAAACCCCATCCTGGTCCTTATATGTCATCGATCCTTTTCCCTATATGTCATCCTCCTGTACGTATGCCTTTATACATAAATGGTACTCAGTTTCAAAATAAGAAATATGATGGCTCCTTAGCTTTTAATATTCACCATGGAGCACAATGACTTTCTTGCCGTAAGAATTAGGGCAGCATTTCCCAAATTTAGAGAAAAAGCAGCTGCCAACTTGTCAGCTGTGTCTGCCAGCCTGCCTGTTACTGCTGCCTTAGTATATTAGTGTAGCACCACCTGCTGGCCAGAAATGTGTAATAAGCCTGCCTTGTCTGCCAGAGGAGGAAAGTGAGTGCATGCCCTTATTTCTTTATACAGCTCATGATGAATTGTATTTATAGGACACGGCTGATTACTGAACAGCTTCTTTGCTTTTCTAGAATGTGACTCGGGATTTTATGGTGTTGGCTGCAAAAGTAAATGCGTCTGCCAACAAGGCATATCCTGTGACCACACCAATGGGAAGTGTCTGAAGCAATGTCCGCAGGGATACCACGGGGAAAACTGTGACCAAGGTAACATATAAAGAACAATGACGGGAAAATGTTCAAACCTTCAAGGGATTGTCTAGTTAAAGAAAAAATACTAAATGAGCTTAAAACAGTAAGTGAGACAATTTTTAATATTACAGGTGTTACCACAGTTGTACCCTCTGGTCCCCAACTTTGGCAGCTGTACTTAATAGGAGACTGTTTTTCCACTGTAGAGAGCAGTGTGTGAAGGGGGTGTGGCTGAGCTCCTAATTTGAATACTTCAGCCGCTGCCCTTCTAGTTAAGGACCAATGAGCAGACAGAGGAGGGGCCATTGACATGAGCAGTATGGTCACACAGCAATGCTCATTTTCTCATTTATGGATCCCAACCAGAAAGCGGAGTTGTGGGGACTAGAATAGATGGAGGATAAGTGAAGGTTAGAGTAGAAAGAATTATATTAGTAAGTTCTATGACTTGCAGGTTAAAGTGATTTAAGTATATTTTTCTTCAACTGGACAACCCCTTAAAATTGCATAATATTATGGTTGATAGTGATGACTTACAATGGCCCTTACATGTACAAGGTATTTCCTCCTTAATTTTTTTTTTTTTTTACTGTGTCTATGAATTTAAAAGTCTGCTACAATTTTGTGTATTTAGATCCTCTTCATTAGGATTCTGACGTTACATTCTCTTCTTTTTATCCCCTCCATCTTCTTAAGTTTATAAGACAGATCGCTCTGCATAGGAGCTGTGTGCACAAAACGACAGGAGATTTTTAATGAAAACTGCAAAATTGCTTCATTTTTTATTGCAGATGCTAGGGAGTAATTAAAAAGTTTGTTGTGGAGGAGCTCACAGTTATTAAAGTGGTTAACATTTTGGAGATACAATAAGTAATGATCAGGTCCTCGCTGCCTTGAACCTTTAAGCCGTAAACTATGATAAGCTCTCGGTAACATAAGAAAAGTTTTGCAGATACTTTACTTTTACGGCGCATTCAGGGAGCATTGATTGGATTCAGGCATCAGTAATGCAATTTCAATTAAAATGCTTTAGTGGCGTGTTCACATAAAGCGGATAATTGATCTAGATCTGGACTTCATTTATCATGTACTAAGGACGACGCGGAGGCATCTTTATGGCTTAATTGTGTAAGTTTGCAGAGGTGGATTTCTCGTATGGACTCGGCATCCGGGTCAGTGGACATTAGAATATATAAAGTGGGATAAAGTATGTTGTATAATATATTATTATATTATGATAATTATTTTTGTTTGCGCACAGCATGTCCCGCAGGGACCTACGGCCTGAGCTGCTTACAGTCCTGCACATGTGGAGGCGCTCCGTGCAACCATGTGGATGGAACATGCATTTGCCCAGCTGGTAAAACTGGATCAGACTGCTCCAAAGGTAAGCAAGACGCAAAAGACCCTACAGGACTCAATATAGGGCGATGTCCTTCTTTGGGGACATTTTTTTTTGTACTTTAAAGCACCACTCGGGCATTGTTTTCTATTTTACCGCTGGGGTGGTGCTTCAAACTCTAAGTCCCCTTCTCCCTGTATTATAGTCACCTACCGCCGTCTTCATCTTCTGGCATTGCTGCTCCATTCGGTCTCCTGCGATTTTTGATCTGTCAGCTCCATAGAGCGCGCCGGAGGTCACAACTCAATACAAGTCTATGATAGCCTCATTCTGGCTCCCATAGACTTGTATTGAGCGCTTCTGACATAACTCCTGACTTCCCACCAAGATGGCACCGCGGGACCAGAGTGATGCCAAAAAGAGATGAAGACACCAGAGGGTGAGTATTAGCCAGGGGGAAGGGGACTTACTATAGATTAAAAGCAACCACTATAGCGCTGAAAACGCCCCCCAAAACACTGCAGTGGTGTCTAACTGTATTTTAGGATAACAAAAAGGAGACAATTGCACTCTGTAGTGCTAAGATATATGGAACAATGAATATGGGAATGTAGATATGAATTACTGCTATGAAAACATGTAAAAATTCAGCTACTTAGCACACAAAAATGGCCAGTGTTATGTGAGCCCAACAGCCATGGCAAGGCAACCTTTTTTTATTGAGCCCCTATCAAACTAATACCTCTCTTTGGATTTAAAAACCTACAATTTATGGGCGGACTGGAACCTGCAAATGTAAAATTAAAATAACCCAAGGCTGAAGAGCAGGAGTGCTCAATCAGAAGGCATAACCCTGTAATCTAAGAAAAAGACTGATGGCACTTCCTAACTTTCTAGTGTGAGCAGGTGCAAACTGAACATGAAACACGGTAACAAGAAAGAGACAGTAACATAAAGAGGTCACCTTGCCATCGGCTGTTGGGCTCACATAAAACTGTCCATTTTTGTGTGCTAAGTATCTCAATTTTTACATATTTTTTCATAGCAGTAATGCATGTCTATATTCCCATATTCATTGTTACACATATCTGAGCACTACAGAGTGCAGCTGTCTCTTTTCTGTTACTATGTTTGATGTTCGGTTTGCATGTGTTCACAGAAAGGTAAGATGTGCAATCAGTCTTTTTCTTGTATGTTGGAATAAAACATTATTTTTGCTATTGGATATCAATAAACATTTTGCACCCATTGCTTTATGTGGCCTCTGTGTTGCACTGTTTATTGCTGGTTGCAGAATGAGATTTATGAGAATCTGCCATGACGGTCTGGCAGGGAGTTTGCACTGCTTTTGCCTCTTCTTTTTCTGAGCTCCTCTTAGTGGATGTATGACCACAGACCACATTAAAGTTGAATGTACAGGGAAACAAAGATCGTTTAAAAGCCAAACTGGGCAAACTTCCTAATGAAACCCAATTGCAAAAATGATTTTTGGCCCAAAATATTTGCATTATTTTTTTGGTATTTTATTTAAAAAGGGCCCCAATAGTGGATGACCTCTGTAAGTTCCAGGGTTGATGTACATTTGGGTTCTCTGTGACTACATTACTGATGGCATTATCTAAACGAAAAAAAAACTGACGGTACTCCCAACATGCAGTCTGAGCAGGTGCAAAACTGAACATGACATATAATAGCAAAAAGACAGCTGCACTCTGAAATGCTAAAACATACAAATCATGAATGTAAAAATATAGACATGCATTATTGCTTAAGGAAATCTAGGAAACATTGAGATATGTAGCATACAAAAATGGCTATTTCTCTATCTGCCCAGTAGCCACATCAAGGCTACTCTAACGCCTCTCTCTGGGTTAAAAAACTCCTGTGTATGGGCATGTAGGTACCTGCTATTAGGTAATAAAATCACCTGTGACTAATGAGGGCAGGGTGCACAGTCAGAGGGCATGACTCCATAATCTAGACAAAAAATCTGATGGCACTCAGTATACGAGGTATGCCTTGACGTGGCTACTGGGCAGATATAGAAATGGCCATTTTTATATGCTAAAAGTCTCAAATTTTTCTAGATTTCCTTAACCAGTAATGCATGTCTATATTCTTACATTCATGGTTTGCATGCTTTAGCATTTCACAGTGCAACTGTCTTTTTTTGTACATTACTGATGGCATCCTAGCACCCCTGCTAATCAGCTGACAGAAGGGACCCCATCTCCTTTTTTGGGTTATCATCACAGCGCTGCATTTTTAGTAGTGGCTGTGCCTGGTACTGCATCTCTGGCCCATTTAAGTGACTAGGACTAAGCTGAAATACTGGTGCTGCATTAATGGAGTCCTGGGGGCAGCGTTGTGTGCTACATGCCCCCTATATCCTGCTGCTTATTGGCTGGCCAGTGTACAATATATACACTTTGTGCATTAATGGGTTCATTCCAGTAAGCACAAAAAGAAATAAATGAAGGAAAACAGTGGCGTGTAATTGGTGCTGAGCCGCAAGACAAAGTATACTGCGTATATACCCCCTCCCCCGCAGTGTACAGATAAATGTGCTTATTTCTTTTTTGTCGGTTCTATCATCTCCTCCAGTTTATCAGGAAATTAGCAGAGGTAGCTGATATCTGAGCTCTTAAAAGTGATTTATTGGAGCCGACAGGTTGTATATCACTTTCCTGCCACAGTTGTGGAATGGAAGGAAAGTTTGGGTTTTATAGAGAACAAGGATCCTTAGTAATGTAATGTAACGGAGGAGTCTCCGGTGCATCATTCATTTCATCATAAATATCTTGTGAGAATCGCTGCTTAGGTAATGTCTAATACCAGTCACATCACCAGAGAGAATGCCACTCTTAGAACGTCTTAAAAGGGCGCTGAAGTTGAAAAAAGTGTTAGAATCCAGAATATCATCATCTTCCTCCTTGATCCTATTCTTCCCCATATCACAATCCAACAAAGGGAGGATAACATCCCTCGCTATGCTGTCTGTCTCCCCTTGTGAGGGCTTGGCTTAAAGGGGATGCCCAATATGGGATGGGGTGTAAAAGTTATAGACACTTTCATAAGAAATAAAAAAAGATTATTACATGTTTATGGTTTATTAAATGTTTGCTATGTTGTTTGCAGACTCCTGTGGGAGTCTTTCCACCAGTAATTGTCACGGGTGTGTCACATTTGACAGATAGTCCTGTAGTTTCTGGCTGTAGACGGTCACATCGTTTGGCTACACAAACTACTCTCTGACTTTCCCTTTTCCATGCTTGTGGTTTATCCCTTTCTCTTTAGGACCCTGCGGATTTCCTCATCTTTTCAGCTGGTTTTGTCCACTTTTCCCTTTGTGTCTATAACACTAGAAGTCCCAGAATTTTTGAGATCCCCCCTGAAGTCCCGAAAGAGGGTCAAATGACCCTTAGTCCAAACTGAATAGAACTAACTAGAAACTAAATGGCTAAACTCAATAGAAAACAACAACCTCCTGTGGTGCGACAGTAATGGCCTTAATTACAGAACAAAAGACGGTGATTATAGGATGTTAGCTAAAATCCTTCAGGTCATTCGACCCGTCTCTGGGTTCCAAAGGTAGAAATGTTAAATGACCCCTCTCTGGGACTTCTCGTGTTAAATACCCCCATTCCCCCTTACTCTGTGCCAGTGATAGGTCTAATACCCTTTAACAAGTCTTCAGTGCAAGCAGTCAGCTTGTATTCATCTGGGGAAACTTTGTGGTTTTTGCAGTTCCTCTCATTGAGTCATCTGGAGATAAGTTATTCATATACTTTACCCTGTTTGTATTCCCTGTGTGTTCTTTAAAGCTTAGTAGGGTTGACTAAGCGCTCATACCATCCGTTCTCTACCTAGGACCTATTTTGTGTTTGTTGCTTATGGCAACAGTGTTCTACACATGCAAGAAAACTAAATGGTGGAGTCTAATGTGATATTCACAGCAACTGAGAGCAGAGGAGTGATAAAATTCTTGTTTCTGCAAGGAGAGTCCGCAAAGGATATTCATGGTGATAGGTCACAGACATTGGGGGATCAATGCCCTTCATATTCCACAGTTAAGAGCTGGGTTGCCAAAATTAAAACGGGCCACTGCAGCCCCAATGATGAGGAAGGTCCTGGACGACCGAGAGGGGTTGTTGTTCTGGAGATCGTCGATGCTGTGCACAACCTCATACTGGAGAATTGAGGAGTTTCAGCTAAAGCAATAGCAGACGTCATGGGGATTTCCTGTGAACATGTTGGTGTCATTATCCATGAACATTTGGACATGATGAAGCGATCTGCAAAGTGGGTCCCCAAATGTTTGACAACAGATCAGAGAAGTATGCGAGTGAAAACTTCTCGGTCCGTTTGTCAGCGTTTCCGGACTGATAAGAACTTCCTGCATCGACTGGTCGCTATGGAATGACTTGGATGTATTTGTATGACCCTGAAAACAAGGAGCAGTCAAAATAGTGGAGGCACAGTGGTTCTCCTCATCCAAAGAAGTTCAGGGTGCAAAAATCAGCAACTAAGGAGATGGCATCTGTGTTCTGGGATAAGGAGGTTGAGCTGCTAGTGGACTACCTTCAAAAGGGTTCCACCATCAATGCAAGGTATTACATTGAACCTTTGGACCAATTGAAGGGCGAAAGGCACGGCAAGCTGTCCAAAGGAACCTTGCTCCTGCAAGACAACGCCTCCACTCACACTCCACAAGCGACCACGGCAAAACTGGCAGAGCTGGCCTTCCAGGTGGTTGACCACCCACCTTATTCACAAGATCTAGCTCACTCTGACTATCATCTGTTTCCAGACCTGAAGAAACACCTCAAGGAAACCAAATTTCACACCATTTCTGATGCCATGGCTGCTACAGATGCCTGGTTTGAGGCAGAACTGAAATCCTTCTTTTTGCTAGGCCTACAGAACTTGAAATACCGATTTAAGAAGTGTGTTCATATCAGTGGAGAGTATGTAGACTAAATGTAAAGTTTCATCATCCTATCTCGTTTCTCTCTGGGTAAATCCAAAGACTTATCAGCAGCCCCTCGTAGAATGTCCTGCTGATTCTTAAGGCCACGTCTCACTAAGCGACATCGTTAGCGACATTGCTGTTGAGTCACGGTTTTGGTGACGCAACACCGATCTTGCTAGCGATGTTGCTGTGTGTGACATCCAGAAACGACCTGGCCCCTGCTGTGAGATCGCCGGTTGTTGCAGAATGTCCTGGACCATTTTCTTCAAAGGCGATGTCCTGCTGGGCAAGACGCATTGCTATGTTTGACACTGTGTGACAGGGTCCCAATGACAGCAGAGATCGTTATACAGGTTGCTACTGCGACCTGTATCGTTACTGAGTCGTTGGTAAGGTCTGACTGTGTGACATCTCACCAGCGACTTACCAGCGATCCTTATCAGGTCGCATCGTTTTCGGGATCGCTGGTAAGTTGCTAAATGTGCGGGTGCTTTAGTCCTGTTTTATTCCATATTATAATCTGAAAGGAGACGAAAAACTGCAGGACGTAGCCCTTTTATCCATTACCACCATCTCTTTTTGCTGTTAGTGTAATTTAAACTTTGGTTGAGGGGTGTGGCTCACCATGCCTATAGCTCCACCTCTCTATTATGCAGCCAAAGATATAGATGTCCTATATGTGAATGTCCTTGTGAAAAAATAATTAACAAAATTAAGAAGTTTACTGTAGGTGATGTACTGTGCTTTTAAGATTAATATTCCATTCCCAGAAATGAAAAGGAATCTGGCAACAGGTTTTTGCTATATAATCTGATAGCAGCATGATGCAGGGACAGAGACTCTGAGTCCGGTGATGTATCACGTAGATTACTGGCTGCAGTAGTTGGGATAGAATCAGCTGTCTCTGCTGAAGATTTAGTAGAGCTAAATAGTAGAGCTCGGAATGTTGAGCTCTGTATAACCCCACCCACAATACTGATTGGCAGCTTTCTATGTACACTGTGCATAGACAGAAAACTGCCAATAATTGCTTTAGGCGGGCATGGTTGGACTAGGAGGAACAAGGCACCTACGCCTCTAGAGTTAGTGAGACACATGGGCTGAGCTGACATATCACTGCCATCAGCTGTACTCCAAATGACTATGTACTGATATCAGTGCAGCTGAAAGCAGGGAAATAAATGCTTACATGACATTTTTTTTAGCTATAAACCCCTCTAATGAGGAACGTCATTCAGATCCAGACCGTAATGTCTCTGACCTGCAGGTGACGGCTCCATCTTAACTGTGTTGTGAATGCAGCGTCTCCCCAGCGCCTCCAACGTCACTTCTGCAGCCCTTACGAGCGAGTAGTTAAAAAAAGAGTCCTAGTAAATTCTTCATTTGGCTCTGGCACGATTCGGGATTTACAAGCAGTAATTTGGAGCCCGGATATGAGCTGAGGAATTAACAAGTGGCCCTGTGGTTTGTGCTTGTAAATACTTTCCATTCTTGTGTGTTTGTTGCAGATTGCCCCATAGGACGCTGGGGGTCCGGCTGTCTGGAGATCTGCCCAGTGTGTGACAATGATGGCCGCTGCCACCCTGCCACCGGGAGGTGCATCTGTGAGCCTGGCTACACCGGAGACCACTGCAAAGACCGTAAGTAACACACTGTAATAAAGCCGCACATCTGTAAGCTGTCATCTTCCTCAAGTATTATAATGGTAAATCCCTCTTCCCTTGTTCATCGTATTCTTTCTGATGAATGAATACAATTCCAGAATTACAATAATAACTAAAACTTATATAGAGCAAGAATAGGTTTGGGGGGGGGGGATTGAGACTTATATGATACCGTCTGTGCAAACCCAGTGATAAACCCGGTATGACTTTTGTTTTATCTGTAGGATGCCCCAGTGGTTGGTTTGGGCATGGCTGCCAGTCACGGTGCCTTTGTCAGGAAGATAGCCAATGCGACCCCTTAACCGGCCGGTGCGCTTGTCCACCTGGATTTACTGGACACAACTGCAGGAGAGGTACCGTATATTACTATTCATTGTTATTTATTATTATAGCGCCACTTATTCCATTGCGCTTTACATGTGAAAAAGGGTATATATAATAGGGACCAGTACAATAATAAAACAATACAAGGCAAAGACAGGTACAGGAGGAGAGAGAACCCTGCCCGCGAGGGCTCTCAGTCTAAAGAAGGAGAGAGGACATTGCCCGCGAGGGCTCACAGTCTAAAGAAGGAGAGAGGACACTGCCCACGAGGGCTCACAGTCTACAGGAGGAGAGAGGACACTGCCCACGAGGGCTCACAGCCTACAGGAGGAGAGAGGACACTGCCCACGAGGGCTCACAGTCTACAGGAGGAGAGAGGACCCTGCCCGAAAGGACTGACAGTCTACAGGAGGAGAGAGGACCCTGTCTGCGAGGGCTGACAGTCTACAGGAGGAGAGAGGACCCTGCCCACGAGGGCTCACAGTCTACAGGAGGAGAGAGGGCCCTGCCCACGAGGGCTCACAGTCTACAGGAGGAGAGAACACTGCCCGTGAGGGCTCACAGTGTACAGGGGATGGGTGAGGACACAGTAAGTGAGGGTAGAGCTGGTTGCGCAGTGGTGTACTGGACTGAGGGTTACTGCAGGTTGTTGGCTTGTCGGAAGAGATGGGTCTTTAGATTCCTTTTGAAGGTTTCCACAGTAAGCGAGAGTCTGATATGCTGAGCTCGAGAGTTCCAGAGTATGGGGAAGGTGCAGGAGAAATTTTGTATGCGATTGTGAGAAGAGGGGATAAGAGAGGAGTAGAGAAGGCGATCTGGTGAGGATCGGAGGTTGCGTACAGTTAAGTACCAGGAGACTAGATCACAGATGTAAGGAGGAGACAGGTTGCGGGTGGCTTTGTATGTCATGGCTAGTGTTTTGAAATGGAGTCTTTGGGCAATGGGAAGCCAGTGAAGGGAATGGCAATGTGGAAAGGCTGGGAAAAAGCAGGGGACAGATGGATTAGAATAGATTGTAGGGGTGTGAGAGTGTTAGAAGGGAGGCCACAGAGCAGGAGCAGGTTGCAGTAGTTGAGGCGGGAGATGATGAGGGCATTGACTAGTGTTTTTGCAGATTTTTGGTCAAGGAATGTATGGATCCATCCAGGTATTTCTGAGTTGCTGATGGCAGGAGGTGGAAAGGGCTTGGATATGTATCTTGAACGAGAGAGCAGAGTCAAGGGGTACCCCCAGGCAGCGAGCACCCGGGACTGGGGAGAGTGAGCAGTCATTGACTCTGATGGATAGGACATGTGGAGAGGTAGAGTGAAATGGGGGAAAGATGATGAATTCTGATTTGTTCATGTTCAGTATTAGAAATTGAGCAGAAAAGGATGAAATAGCGGACAGACATTATATAGAATTATAAAAAGATTTTCCAGCCCTGCACCATACTGACAGCCCAGCACCCAATAATCTGAAAATATCTTGTGCCATCACAGTCTTCTTTTTCTGATAAATACCTTTCCAAGGCTTATCATGTTTCTTTTACAGCTTGTGACGGCGGTTTCTGGGGAGCGGACTGTGTCAGCAGCTGCAACTGCAGTAACAGTGACTGGGGCTGTAACCCCGTATCGGGGGACTGTGTCTGCGAGTCCGGCTACACGGGGCGGCAATGTGATCACAGTAAGTCCATGGTATTATCCTCCCTCATTAACACTACATGTCCCAGCAGATGTGGACAGCATGGCTGACTCTACATCCTGGGAACTAATGCCTTAGGGAGGCCTCACACATTGTGCACATGTATAACTGGGAGCCTCTATATTCCAACAGAGTGTCCGGCCGGCTGGTACGGTTCAGACTGCAGACACCAGTGTCAGTGTGAGAACGGCGCCCTCTGCGACCACGTGAGTGGGGCCTGCACATGTGCCCCTGGCTGGCGAGGGACCTACTGTGAAATTGGTAAGTATGCCTATGATTACTGCCACGTTCGGATGATAAGATGGGGATCTCAGGCCTGGTCTCTGGCTTCTAGTCACCGGCAGAATGATAGACACTGAGAATGATAGTTACGCAGAGTTCCTTGGTTTTGTATATAAAAGATGTCATGCACATAAATGCTGAGTTACATATAAAAACAAAGTGTTTCTCCTGTGGCCTCCAGCTGCTGCAGAGCTACAATGCCCAGCATGCCCCCATAGCCCCAAGCAGGAGATGAGGCCAAAGAGAGGAACTTGTGGGTTATATTCATCTTCATAGATGAATTTTGTATATTACAGCTTCTTAAAATTTGCAGTCATTCTTGATGTATTAAGACTGTTCTTTTATTTAGGGCTCGTTGCCTAGGAGACCGACCACCGCTACTGTTTAGCTTGTAAGCACTGCACTAGAACTGGCCATGATTAGGAGGTAACAGTGCACTCCAGCTTCAAAGCAGTACTTACAAGCTCAATTGAAAAGAGCGTGTGAGCCCTGCACATGTTCAACTGTCCAGCAGAGGTGGTTGGGTCTCCAAGGCCGTGAGTTGTAAACAAAAGAATATTGTTAATAGCTTAAAGGGTGCTTTACACGCCGCGACATCGCTAGCGATAGCACCCGCCCCCGTCGCCCGTGCAACATTTGGTGATCGCTGCTGTAGCGAACATTATCGCTACGGCAGCGTCACACGCACATACCTTTTCAGCGACGCGCTATGACCGCCGAACAATCCCTCCTTCAAGGGAGAGGTGCGTTCGGCGTCATAGCGATGTCACTGCGGCGTCACTAAGCGGCCGGCCAATAGCAGAGGAGGGGCGGAGATGAGCGGCCGGAACATCCCGCCCACCTTCTTCCTTCCTCATTGCCGATGGATGCAGGTAAGGAGATGTTCGTCGTTCCTGCGGTGTCACACATAGCGATGTGTGCTGCCGCAGGAACGAGGAACAAGCAGCGGCATGCACCACCAACGATATTATGAAAAGGAGCGACGTGTCAACGATCAACGATTTTTGACGTTTTTGCGATCATTGATCGTTGCTCCTTGGTGTCACACGCTGCGATGTCGCTAACGGCGCCGGATGTGCGTCACTAACGACGTGACCCCGACGATATATCGTTAGCGATGTCGCAGTGTGTAAAAAGTACCCTTAAGAATGGTTTAAAATTATAATGATCAACAAATTGCAAAATTTCTGTTAATTACAAGCATCAATATCTGACGATGGGAATAACCCTTTAATAGGAATGAGTACATGTGTCATGGTGTACTGTATAACATAGACAGCACATACAACCACATTCCAAAGACAATACTAAGGACCAGGGGCACTCACTGCGAGTGGAAGAAAAGCGATTCCTGCAGCTAAATAGGAAAGGGTTCTTTACAGTTAGAGCAGTCAGACTGTGGAATGCCGACCACAAGAGGTAGTAATGGCAGATACTATAACAGCTTTTATATCAGGGCTGGATGATTTCCTCAGTACACAACATCGTGGGTTATAAATGACTTAATGAGAAAATGTAGAATTGGTGGAGGAAGTTGAACTAGATGGACCTAGGTCTTTTTTCAACCTATGTAATTATGTAACCCCATGGCAGTTGCAGCCTATAGGAGCATGCTGGGGGGTGTAGATTTTCAACATTTGAAGTTCCTCGAGTGGGAGACGTGCCAGGAAGTCAGAGGGACAGCTTAGATTAAACCCATCACCCCTCTAATGGGCACATATTGCTAAACGAGAAAGAAATTAAAGAATGGCTCTTCATTCATAAATTTGACAGTGTAGTCAGAGGGTCAGCGTCGGGTGCCCTCCTATACTGGGGTAGGACAGTATGGTGGCTGGAGCTTTCACATGTCTCACATTACTTTTACTATGAATTCACACTTCTGTCTTGTTACTCTTTTACAGTGTGCCCAGAAGGATTCTATGGCACAGACTGTGCCAACAGCTGCCAGTGTGCCAATGGTGCCAGCTGCAACCGTGTCACCGGGGCCTGCCTGTGCCAAGATGGTTGGTTAGGACCTACATGTAACCAAAGTGAGTTGTTAGTAAATACGCTGTGTCTTATTTATACTAGCCAGACTATTCTGGTCTATGGTGGCCAGGGCATGGCCGGATATCCACTGTGCCAATATACTCTGCATTGAGTGGTGGCATATTCTACAACCTAATGTGATTGGGAAACATTTTTTCTTTTATATTGGTACTAGGGAGGGTTGGATGACCGCCAGTATAACAATGGTTATAGGACAGAGAGCGAGTAAAAAAAATTCAGATTATATCTAGAAAAATTCACATTCTGCCAAAGTGACTGCATCGGGAGAAAGGATTCAACAGCCATACTGATTGCTCCCAAGGCTTATCAGACACAGAGTTTATATAAGTAGAAACAGTTGGAATAGAGGTTTGTACAATATAGAAGAAGACGACTCAAGAACTTACATTCTATACAGTAGAGAGCCCCTTAAAGAGGATCCATTACCACTCACTTATGGTTTCCTATCAGGTCACTAATGCTTTATATTGGAAGGTTTCCTATCCGGTCACTAATGGGTTAATGAAATTCTTGTTTTAGAATGTGAAAGCAACAGATATGGAAGAGGCTGCAAGGAGACATGTCTGTGCCATAATGGCGCCAAGTGTAATCACGTCAGCGGGGAGTGCATCTGTGCGCCAGGATGGACGGGACCACTATGCGAGGATGGTAAGTCAGGACTCCTTAAAATACTGTGTGTGTGTGTGTGTGTGTGTGTGTGTGTGTGTGTGTGTGTGTGTGTGTGTGTGTGTGTAGATATATATATATATATATATATACAATTTTCAGAGTCAAAAAAATAAATAAAACTCTTTGAATGAGAGGGTGTGTCCAAACTTTTGGTTTGTACTGTATATATATATATATCTATATATATATATATATATCTATATATATATATATATATATATATATATATATAGATATATATATATATATATCTATATATATATATATATATATATATATATATATATATATATATATATATGTATATATATACACAGTACAAACCAAAAGTTTGGACACACCCTCTCATTCAAAGAGTTTTATTTATTTTCTTGACTCTGAAAATTGTAGATGCACATTGAAGGCATCAAAACTATGAATTAACACACGTGGAATGAAATACTTAACAAAAAAGTGTATAATGAAAATAACTGTGGAAAAGAAAGCGCAATAGGGTCTTACCCCAATAGGGAAGGGGTTAATTAAAATCAAACGTACCTAAAGAAGTTGTGCCAGTCACAACTCCTATATAAGCATGTACACTCCAGGTCAAAGGCTGCAGTCCCAGGATTGGCAGATAGCAGAAAGTAATAGAGATGGGTTTTCAACACCGCGCCAATGACCAAAAAGGATTGAAGATAGGATTAATGTTTCTTTATTTTCATGCACTGGTCAACGCGTTTCAGGAGTCTCAGCTTCCTTCATCAGTACAAACAGGCAAAAGAACATCGATTTGATGTTCTTTTGCCTGTTTGTCCTGATGAAGGGAGCTGAGACTCCTGAAACGCGTTGACCAGTGCATGAAAATAAAGAAACATTAATCCTATCTTCAATCCTTTTTAGTCATTGGCGTGGTGTTGAAAACCCATCTCTATTACTTTCTGCTATCTAACAAAAAAGTGTGAAACAACTGAAAATATGTCTTATATTCTAGGTTCTTCAAAGTAGCCACCTTTTGCTTTGATTACTGCTTTGCACACTCTTGGCATTCTCTTGACGAGCTTCAAGAGGTAGTCAGCAGAAATCGTCTTCCAACAGTCTTGAAGGAGTTCTCAGAGATGCTTAGCACTTGTTGGCCCTTTTGCCTTAACTCTGTGGTCCAGCTAACCCCAATGCATCTCGATTGGGTTCAGGTCTGGTGACTGTGGAGGCCAGGTCATCTGGCGTAGCACCCCATCACTCTCCTTCTTAGTCAAATAGCCCTTACACAGCCTGGAGGTGTGTTTGGGGTCATTGTCCTGTTGAAAAATAAATGATGGTCCAACTAAACGCAAACCGGATGGAATAGTATGGCGCTGCAAGTTGTTGTGGTAGCCATGCTGGTTCAGTATGCCTTCAATTTCGAATAAATCCCCAGCAGTGTCACCAGCAAAGCACCCCCACACCATCACATCTCCTTCTCCATGCTTCACGGTGGGAACCCGACATGTAGAGTCCATCCGCTCACCTTTTCTGCGTCGCACAAAGACACGGTGGTTGGATCCAAAGTTCTCAAATTTGGACTCATCAGACCAAAGCACAGATTTCCACAAGTCTAATGTCCATTCCTTGTGTTCTTTAGCCTAAACAAATCTCTTCTGATTGTTGCTTGTCTTTAGCAGTGGCTTCCTAGAAGCTATTTTACCATAAAGGCCTGCTGCACAAAGTCTCCTCTTAGCAGTTGTTCTAGAGATGTGTCTGCTGCTAGAACTGTGTGTGACATTGAGCTGGTCTCTAATCTGAGCTGCTGTTAACCTGTGATTTCTGAGGCTGGTCACTCGGATAAACTTATCCTCCACAGCAGAGGTGACTCTTGGTCTTCCTTTCCTGGGTTGGTCCTCATGTGAGCCAGTTTCTTTGTAGTGTTTCATGGTTTATGCCACTGCACTTAGGGACACTTTCAAAGTTTTACCAATTTTTCGGACAGACTGACCTTCATTTCTTAAAGTAATGATGGCCACTAGTTTTTCTTTACTTAGCTGCTTTTTTCTTGCCATAATACAAATTCTACACTATATGGAGAGAAGTTATGTACACCAGTGACTATGTAAGGGGAATATTTGAAAAGCAGAAACTGCTGTGTGAATACTGACATGAAAAATCCAATAGCTATATGTAAGAAATATGAAAATAGAATCTGCATTACTGCCATGAACATATGAATAAAGAGAAATTTAGCTACTGAATTGATCAATGCAACAGAGCCCCAACACTACGCCAAAGTATTTCTCTACGTTGGGGTCCCTAGCTTGTGTGTGTCCTCTCATGCAGTTAAAAAACTTACCGTGTATGGGAAGCTGAGACCCAGGCTATATATGCGTATAATGTGGACTGGCAATAGGTGTGGAGGGGCCGGGTTCACAAACAAAAGACTACAAATCAATTAAGAAATAACGTCTGGAACACCAATTCTGAGGATTGTTTTGCTTTTCATATACAGTTAGGTCCAGAAATATTTGGACAGTGACACAAGTTTTGTTATTTTAGCTGTTTACAAAAACATGTTCAGAAATACAATTATATATATAATATGGGCTGAAAGTGCACACTCCCAGCTGCAATATGAGAGTTTTCACATCCAAATCGGAGAAAGGGTTTAGGATTCATAGCTCTGTAATGCATATCCTCCTCTTTTTCAAGGGACCAAAAGTAATTGGACAAGGGACTCTAAGGGCTGCAATTAACTCTGAAGGCGTCTCCCATGTTAACCTGTAATCAATGAAGTAGTTAAAAGGTCTGGGGTTGATTACAGGTGTGTGGTTTTGCATTTGGAAGCTGTTGCTGTGACCAGACAACATGCGGTCTAAGGAACTCTCAATTGAGGTGAAGCAGAACATCCTGAGGCTGAAAAAAAAGAAAAAATCCATCAGAGAGATAGCAGACATGCTTGGAGTAGCAAAATCAACAGTCGGGTACATTCTGAGAAAAAAGGAATTGACTGGTGAGCTTGGGAACTCAAAAAGGCCTGGGCGTCCACGGATGACAACAGTGGTGGATGATCGCCGCATACTTTCTTTGGTGAAGAAGAACCCGTTCACAACATCAACTGAAGTCCAGAACACTCTCAGTGAAGTAGGTGTATCTGTCTCTAAGTCAACAGTAAAGAGAAGACTCCATGAAAGTAAATACAAAGGGTTCACATCTAGATGCAAACCATTCATCAATTCCAAAAATAGACAGGCCAGAGTTAAATTTGCTGAAAAACACCTCATGAAGCCAGCTCAGTTCTGGAAAAGTATTCTATGGACAGATGAGACCAAGATCAACCTGTACCAGAATGATGGGAAGAAAAAAGTTTGGAGAAGAAAGGGAACGGCACATGATCCAAGGCACACCACATCCTCTGTAAAACATGGTGGAGGCAACGTGATGGCATGGGCATGCATGGCTTTCAATGGCACTGGGTCACTTGTGTTTATTGATGACATAACAGCAGACAAGAGTAGCCGGATGAATTCTGAAGTGTACCGGGATATACTTTCAGCCCAGATTCAGCCAAATGCCGCAAAGTTGATCGGACGGCGTTTCATAGTACAGATGGACAATGACCCCAAGCATACAGCCAAAGCTACCCAGGAGTTCATGAGTGCTAAAAAGTGGAACATTCTGCAATGGCCAAGTCAATCACCAGATCTTAACCCAATTGAGCATGCATTTCACTTGCTCAAATCCAAACTTAAGACGGAAAGAACCACAAACAAGCAAGACCTGAAGGCTGCGGCTGTAAAGGCCTGGCAAAGCATTAAGAAGGAGGAAACCCAGTGTTTGGTGATGTCCATGGGTTCCAGACTTAAGGCAGTGATTGCCTCCAAAGGATTCGCAACAAAATATTGAAAATAAAAATATTTTGTTTGGGTTTGGTTTATTTGTCCAATTACTTTTGACCTCCTAAAATGTGGAGTGTTTGTAAAGAAATGTGTACAATTCCTACAATTTCTATCAGATATTTTTGTTCAAACCTTCAAATTAAACGTTACAATCTGCACTTGAATTCTGTTGTAGAGGTTTCATTTCAAATCCAATGTGGTGGCATGCAGAGCCCAACTCGCGAAAATTGTGTCACTGTCCAAATATTTCTGGACCTAACTGTATTCCCCTTACATAGTCACTAGTGTGCATACCTTCTCTCCATATAGTGTAGATTTTTTAGGTTTTTGCACCCAGTTCAGACTCAGAATTGGTGTTCCAGACGTTATTCCATAATACAAATTCTAACAGTCTATTCAGTAGGACTATCAGCTGTGTATCCACCAGACTTTTGCACAACACAACTGATGGTCCCAACCCCATTTATAAGGCAAGAAATCCCACTTATTAAACCTGACAGGGCACACCTGTGAAGTGAAAGCCATTTCCGGTGACTACCTCTTGAAGCTCATCAAGAGAATGCCAAGAGTGTGCAAAGCCATGATCAAAGCTAAAAGGTGGCTACTTTGAAGAACCTACAATATAAGACATATTTTCAGTTGTTTCACACTTTTTTGTTAAGTATTTTATTCCACGTGTGTTAATTCATATTTTGATGCCTTCAATGTGAATCTACATACATATATATACAATGTATGAAAACCCGGCATTCTATAGAATACCTAGGCAATGTATACAATCCCTGTCATTTTCAGGCAAGGTATGAAATCTCTGTGTTGTTCTATACTTTTCCTAGGCATTACATAAAATGTCTAAGTATTACAAAGAGTGACAACAACTGATCAGGCAAAGTGTGATATAATGCCTAGATTGGAAAAATCTTTAGTAACAAACAGTCAAAAAAACTAATGAAAGAAGAAATCCAAAATGAACAACAGGATATCTTTACTGGGAAAAACACAAAGAAACAGAAGTGTCATTCCCGACTATTAGTTTTTAGTAACAAACAGTCAAAAACATGAAAGAAGAAATGCAAAATGAACAACGGGATATCTTTGCTGGGAAACAAAAAGAAAAGGAATCAGAAGTGTCATTCCTGACTATTTGTTGCAGCACGGGAGGCTAGAATGGCATTTTGAATTGCACTTCATTTTTTTTTTACGCAAAGGCATTTGTTAGTTTGGCACTTAGGTGTACTTTGCACGCTGTGACATCGCTAGCCAATGATAGCGATGCCGAGCACGATAGTTCCTGCCCCCGTCGCAAATGCGATATCTTGTGATAGCTGCCATAGCGAACATTATCGCTACGGCAGCTTCACACACACCTGCCCTGCGACATCGCTCTGGCCGGCGACCCGCCTCCTTCCGAAGGGGGCGGGCCGTGCGGTGTCACAGCGACGTCACACGGCAGGCAGCCAATAGAAGCGGAGGGGCGGAGATGAGCGGGACGTAAACATCCCGCCCACCTCCCTCATTCCGCATAGGCGGTGGAGGCAGGTAGGAGATGTTCCTCGCTCCTGCGGCTTCATACACAGCGATGTGTGCTGCCGTAGGAACAAGGAACAACATCGTATCTCCTATTGGTGCGACATTATGGAACTGTCCGACACTACACAGATCACCGATTTACGACGCTTTTGCGATCGTTTATCGGCGCATCTAGGCTTTACACGTTGTGACGTCATTACCGGCGCCGGATGTTCATCACTTTCGATTTGATCCCTATGATATCGCAGTAGCGATGTCGCAACGTGGAAAGTACCCCTTAGTCTTGCACATACACCTCAAAAATCCTTGGCCACTTCCTGTGGACTGAGCAGTAGCAGCAGATCGAAGAGGTATTTTGTGGTCAGGAACATCTTGAACCTTGAACAAGCCTTTTTGACAAACACTGAATTGTGATCATGCATAGAGTCCACTTTTCATTCCTCACAGACTCTTTGGAAAATGAAAGGTGGAATCTGATTGGTTGCTAATGCTAAGGGCAACTGAGCCAGTGTCACAGATCTGCTGCTGCCTGCTCTGTCCACCCACTTTTAGACGGACCACCCCTGTAGTATACTACACTCCGCCTATTTGTCATTTAGGTATTCTATAGAATGACTAGGAAAAGTATTAAAATCTGATGTATTTCATACTTTGATGACCCATTTCCGGCATTGTATACATTGCCTAGGTATTCTATAAAATGCCTGTTTTTACACATTGCTGGTAACATATATATTAGATAGATATAATCAGTATGGCCAAAAATGTTGGCACCCTTGAAATTTTTCCAGAAAATAACATATGTCTCCTAGAAAATTATTGCAATTGCACGTTTTGTTATACACTTTTATTTCCTTCGTGTGTATTGGAACAACACAATCAAAGTGAGAAAAAAGGCAAATTGGACATAATTTTCCACAAAACTCCAGGGGCAGGACAAAATTGTTGTCACCCTCAGCTTATTATTTGGCTGCACACCCTTTACCCTTTGGAATCAATAACTGCAATCAATCACTTCCTATAACCATCCACAAGCTTCTTACTCCTCCCACCTGGAATCTTGGACTCTTCTTAACAAGCTGCTTCAAGTCTCTCATATTTGAAGACGTCTTCACCCAACAGCAATTTTCAGATCTCTCCATAGGAGTCAATGGGATTTAGATCCGGACTCATTGCTGCCACTTCAGACTCTCCAGTGCTCTGTTTCCATCCATTTCTGGGGGCTTCTTTAAGTATGTTTGGAGTCATTGCCCTGCTGGAAGACCCCTGACCTAGGATACACACCCAGCTTTCTGACACTGGACACTACATTACCACTCAAAATCCTTTTGGTAATATTCAGATATCTTGATGCCTTGCACGCAGTCAAGGTACCCAGGGCCAGAGACAGCAGAACAAACCCACAACATCCTTGACCCTCCACCATATGTGAGTGTAGGAGCTGTGCTCTTTTCTTTGTAGGCCTCATTCCGTTTTCGGTAAACAGTAGAATGATGTGCTTTACCAAAAAGCTTTATCTTGGTCTCATTTGCCTACAAGACTCTTTCCCATTAAGATTTTGGCTTAATCGCATACATTTTGGCAAACTACGGTGTTTGTGTTATCAGTGGGGCCCTTCTGGGTCTTCTGCCATAGCATTTCATTTCAAATATGGACAGATAGTTTGCTCTGACACTGATGTACCCTGAGCCTGCAGCACAGCTTGAATTTCTTTGGAACGTGATTGGAGTTGCTTGTCTACCATCCGGACTATCCTGTGTTGAAACTTTTTATCAATTTTTCTCTGTCGTCCACATCCAGGGAGAGTTACAGTGCCATGGGTTTTAAACTTCTTGATTATGTTGCGAGCCCTGAACAAGGGAACATCAAGATCTCTAGAGATGGACTTGAAACCTTGTGATTGTTGATAGTTTTCAACAATTTTGGTTCTCAACTCCTCAGACAGTTCTCTTCTTCTCTTTCTGTTCGCCATGCTTAGTGTGTCACACACAGACACACAATGCAAAGATTGAGCCAACTTTTCCCCTCTTTATCTGGTTTCAGGTGTGATTTTCATATTGCCCACACCTGTTACTTGCCATGAATTTGAACGTGCATCACATTCTGTTGTTAACCCAAAAATTTTGGAAAGGTGGTAACAATTTTGTCCAGCCCATTTTTGGGGTTTTGTGTGAAATTATGTCCAATTTGCCTTTTTTCTTTTGTTGCTCAAATACACATAATAAACATGGAAATAAACATGGAAATAAACATGTGTATAACAAAACAGGTTATTAGTAGGAGCTGTGAGTGGTTGCTATAGGAACAAAAGACATTCATAGTATAAGAAGCTTATATGTGATGTAATAAGATGTCGGTGGGGAGACGGATACAGAGAGACAGACAGAGAGACAGACAGAGAGACAGACAGAGAGACAGACAGAGAGACAGACAGAGACACAGACAGAGAGACAGACAGAGACACAGACAGACAGACAGAGAGACAGACAGAGAGACAGACAGAGAAAGAGACAGAGAGATAGAGACAGACAGGGAAAGAGACAGACGGGGAAAGAGACAGACAGACAGAGACAGACGGTGAAAGAGACAGACAGAGACAGATGGGGAAAGAGACAAACAGGAAAAGAGACAGACCTGAAAAGAGACAGACCTGAAAAGAGACAGACGGGGAAAGAGACAGACGGGGAAAAAGACAGACAGACAGAGACAGACGGTGAAAGAGACAGACAGAGACAGATGGGGAAAGAGACAAACAGGAAAAGAGACAGACCTGAAAAGAGACAGACCTGAAAAGAGACAGACGGGGAAAGAGACAGACGGGGAAAAAGACAGACGGGGAAAGAGACAGACGGGGAAAGAGACAGACGTGGAAAGAGACAGACGGGGAAAGAGACAGACCTGGAAAGAGACAGACCTTCAAAGAGACAGACTGAGCACATTACTTGGCCAATTTAGTTAAATCTGTGTGGTATTTCTGTGGTGTTGAAATATATGTTGTGAAATGCTTCTATTAGCTTAGTTTTTGCCTTTTAATAATTACATATCTATCTATTTGTTTTGTGGTTTTTGTGTGCAGAATACATTTTTGTTAATACATTCTATTTTGTTAAAAACAGTTATTAACCCGGGCAAAGCTGGGTAGTATATATATACAGTACAGACCAAAAGTTTGGACACACCTTCTCATTCAAAGAGTTTTCTTTATTTCCAGGACTCTGAAAATTGTAGATTCACATTGAAGGCATCAAAACTATGAATTAAAACATGTGGAATGAAATACTTAAAGTTTGAAACAACTGAAAATATGTCTTATATTTTAGGTTCTTCAAAGTAGCTACCTTTTGCTTTCATTACTGCTTTTGCACACTCTTGGCATTCTCTTGATGAGCTTCAAGAGGTAGTCACCGGAAATGGTTTTCCAACAGTCTTGAAGGAGTTCCCAGAGATGCTTAGCATTTGTTGGCCCTTTTGCCTTCACTCTGCGGTCCAGCTCACCCTAAACCATCTCGATTGGGTTCAGGTCTGGTGACTGTGGAGACCAGGTCATCTGGTGTAGCACCCCATCACTCTCCTTCTTAGTCAAATAGCCCTTACACAGCCAGGAGGTGTGTTTGGGCTCATTGTCCTGTTGAAAAATAAATGATGGTCCAACTAAACGCAAACCGGATGGAATAGCACGCCGCTGCAAGATGCTGTGGTAGGCATGCTGGTTCTGTATGCCTTCAATTTTGAATAAATCCCCAACAGTGTCACCAGCAAAGCACCCCCACACCATCACATCTCCTCCTATATGCTTGACGGTGGGAACCAGCCATGTAGAGTCCATCCGTTCACCTTTTCTACAAAGACACGGTGGTTGGATCCAAAGATCTCAAATTTGGACTCATCAGACCAAAGCACAGATTTCCACTGGTCTAATGTCCATTCCTTGTGTTCTTTAGCCCAAACAAGTCTCTTCTGCTTGTTGCCTGTCCTTAGCAGTGGTTTCCTAGCAGCTATTTTACCATGAAGGCTGCTGCACAAAGTCTCCTCTTAACAGTTAGTTGTTCTAGAGATGAGAAAGTGTATCCAAACTTTTGGTCTGTACTGTATATATATATATATATATAAAAGGACTAGAAGGTGGCCCGATTCTACGCATCGGGTATTCTAGCATTTACGTATTGTGTAGTTAATGTATGATTTTTGTTATATATATATATATATATAGATGTTGTGTGTAGTTACCAATTGTGTAGGGCGCTGTACATGTTCTGGGTGTTGTCTGGGTGTGGGGTGTGGCGGGGGGTGAGAGCAGTGTTGTTTGTGTGTTGCGTTGTGTGTGTTGCATTGTTTGTGGAGCACTGTGTGTGTGTGTTGCGCGGTGGGTGTGGGGTGTGTGTGTGTGTTTTGGTGGGAGATATGTTTTGTGCAGTGTGTGTGTTGTGCGTTATGTGCGTATATTTGTGTGTGCCGCGCTGTTTGTGTGTTGGGTGTTGTGTGTGTGCGGCGTTGTCTGTGTGTGTCTGTGTAGGGCGGTGTTTGTGGTTCCCAGTGTGTGTGTGGTGTGTTGTGCAGTGCATGTGTGGGTGTGTGTGTTTTGGGGGGAGGTGTGCACCCCCCATCGTGCTCCATCCCCCATGCTGCGCACCCCCCATCGTGCTCCATCCCCCATGCTGCGCAATCCCCATCGTGCTCCATCCCCCATGCTGCGCACCCCCCATCGTGCTCCATCCAACCATGCTGCGCAACCCCCATCGTGCTCCATCCCCCATGCTGCGCATTCCCCATCGTGCTCCATCCACCATGCTGCGCACTCCCAAATGTGCTCCATCCCCCATGCTGCGCACTCCCCATCGTGCTCCATCCCCCATGCTGCGCACTCCCAAACGTGCTCCATCCCCCATGCTGCGCACCCCCCATCGTGCTCCATCCCCCATGCTGCGCACCCCCCATCGTGCTCCATCCCCCATGCTGCGCACCCCCCATCGTGCTCCATCCCCCATGCTGCGCACTCCCCATCGTGCTCCATCCCCCATGCTGCGCACCCCCCATCGTGCTCCATCCCCCATGCTTCGCACTCCCCATCGTGCTCCATCCCCCATTCTGCGCACCCCACATCGTGCTCCATCCCCCATGCTGCACACTCCCCATCGTGCTCCATCCCCCATGCTGCGCACCCCCCATCGTGCTCCATCCCCCATACTGCGCACCCCCCATCGTGCTCCACAGTCACACATCAGACAGTATACACGCACACATCTGATCGCATACACTCACACACACACCCCACTTCTCCCTGTGCTGCACGCCGTGCTCCTCTGCCGACACTCACAGATCCGATCGCATACACTCACACACACACACACACACTCACACATCAGAACACACTCACACACATCCGATCGCATACACTCACACACACACACTGACGATATCGCACATACGCGCTCACACAATCACAACATCCGGAGATACCACATGATTCCGGTCATGTGATCCTCCGGCAGGTCCTGGAAGGTCACTGCACGCACAGGATCGTCGCCGAGAAGCAAGTGATATCACTGGAAGTTGTGAGTGTGTGTATGCGATCTGATGTGTGTGTGAGTTGTGTGTGAGTGTGATCTGATGTGTGTGTGTGTGTGTCTGTTGTTATGTGTGTGCGTGTGTGTGTGTTCCGCCGCTGCAGGACGTGGATGCGATCTGATGTGTGTGTGAGAGTGAGTGTGATCTGATGTGTGTGTGTGTGTGTCTGTTCTTATGTGTGTGCGTGCGTGTGTGTTCCGCCGCTGCAGGACCTTGATGCGCTCACCTCGGGGCGAGAGGCCATTCCGTGTGGGGGGCGGAACCTCGGCCAGCGGCCAATCCGTGCGGGGGGGCAGAGCCGAGGCGAGGCGAGCGGCCAATCCGTGCGGGGGGGAGGAGCCGAGGCGAGCAGCCAATCCGTGCAGGGGGGCGGGGCCATGGCGAGCTCAGCGGTCTATCTGCTGTTTGTCACCGTAAGGACATGGCCAATCCGTGCGGGGGGGGAGGGCGGAGCCGAGGCAAGGTGAGTGGCCAATCCGTGCGGGGGGGAGGAGCTGAGGCAAGGCGAGCGGCCAATCCGTGCGGGGGGCGGGGCCATGGCGAGCCCAGCGGCCAATCCGCTGTTTGTCACCGAAAGGACACAATTTTGGAGCAAGACAGACAGACGAACAGACAGAATAAGGCAATTATATATATAGATGTGTATATTAAAGGACGTCTGTCGTGTTGTACACACAGACCAATCTGTGTACAGAGTGGAATAAGAAGCGTAGAAGGAGAAGCTGAGCGAAATGATATATAAACTTATTGGCACAAATTGGGTATGACTTGGATTTTATTCATTGAAATCCTTGGTATTTGTATGCATAGGAGTCTAGTGGACCGTCCTATTGGTGTTGCCAGCTATCTCTGCGGGTACAGTTATACAGGAAAAACTGTTCTTCACTTGTGGGACCGCCCACTGGACTAACACATACAAACAATGAGGATTTCTATGAATAACATAAAATTTTAACTGAAAATTTTCCCCACTAAAATGTATATCAGTTTGATCAGCTCCTCCTGCCTGCAGATAAGATATCAGTTTCAACAGGACAGGTTTCCTTTAAGTGTATAATATATGGTATTATAGTATAAATATTATGCTACAAAGTGAAAACAATATATTAAAGAGTATTTGTCTGCAGGTTTTTGATATGTAATCTGAGGACAGCATGCTGTAAGGGTTAAAACACAATTTGATGGTGCTGTTGTTTACTTTTATTTTTTAGCGCCAGGAAATTATAATTGCACGTACTGCAGCAGTGCAGCAGTGCAGTCTGACACGCCCCCTCTTGTGATTAGCAGCTCACTGTCTATAGACATTGCACATACAGAGCCTGGTGTGGGTGGGGGCAGCTTTCTCAGCTTTGCTAAATCTAAAAGGGAACCTGTCACCAGATTTGGGCCTATAAGCTGCGGCCACCACCAGTTGGCTCTTATATATAGCATTCTAACATGCTGTATATAAGAGCCCAGGCCGCTGTGTAGAACATAAAAAACACTTTATAATACTCACCTAGGGGGTCGGTGCGATGCAAACTGGTCAGATGGGTGGCGCCGTTATCCGGGACAGACACCCCTTCTTTCAGCCATCTTTGTCCTCCTTCTTCTGAAGCCGGCATGCATGATGCATCCTACGTCATACACCCTCGCCGGTATTGAGGTCCCGCGCAAGGTAGATAAAAGTATTGTAGTCCGCATGCGTCATGCACGCCAGCTTCAGAAGAGGGAGGACAAAGATGGCCGAAAGAGGAGGCGCCGGTCCCGGAGAACGGAGACACCCATCTGACCAGCATTGCATTCTATGCAGCGGCCTGGGCTCTTGTATACAGCATGTTAGAATGCTGTATATAAGAGCCCACTGGTGTTGGCCGCAGCTTATAGGCCCCAAACCTGGTGACAGGTTCCCTTTAAGAATGGCCGCACCCAGTAATCTAAGTGATACATCATTGGATTAAGGATCTCTTTGTCTAAATCTTGCTGCCTTCAGATTGGGTAGCAAAAACCTGCTGACAGATTCCCTTTAAATGTATTCATACTAACATAAAATATGCCGCATATAATGTTTTAAAACAGTGATAACACCGCCGGACAGCTTATAAATACTAATAAATAAAACATAATACTACCATACAGTGCGCACCTCACAATAAAACAAACATAATACCGCTGGTGTCTAAACATATCACTGTAGTATGCCAATATATTCAGTTTCCAAGTATTACTCCCAGTAAAGCGGGGAAGCGGTGTGGTTGGTTAAATCTGTGGACAGTTTTGCTTTAATTTAACGGCAGAGCACTTGGTGTTGATGACCAAGGACGATGCGGTTCCGGAACGTCCCCAGTAGGTTTCCCCATTAGAGCAATGGTATTCCAAGCTTGACATGTCTCAGATATTTCCATATGTAAAACCTACAAAAAGAGTACTAAAACTCATATTATAAAAACAACAATTTTTATTATTGAATAAGTTTTAAAAGCAATTAAAGGGGGACAATATTGTATGGGACAGAGAGTATACACAGTGAGGAAGATGTACGGTAATTACCCTGAATTGGTCACCTAATAAATATGAGTAGAGATAAAGGATGCAGGTAGTCAATACGTAAAATACTAGTGAAATCTCTGCAGTGTGGAGTGACGTGGAGTAATTCAGGTTAATTCATACAACTTGTCTATTGCTAAATTAAATCTAAAAACCTATATAAAGTGCAAAAGTGCCTAATAGATAAATATATGGTTATTAATTGCATAAACAAATTATATGGAACCTCAATTAATCCACATAAATATCTCCACAGACGCATTGGTTTGCCATATAAATGTCCAATGTTTGGTAGACAGGATGTTCAATAAAATTGATACGCTCAGCATAAAGAATTCATCATGAGAATTATATATACAGCATGTATTAGCTCAGATGTATAACAAAAGAATTTAATAAGGGCTAAATGTAAAGTGCTCAGTGCACTGAATACTATAACAATAACATTCACGTATGAAATACGTATATGTAATATATCAATCCAGATGACAAAGTATGCTGACCTGGCACCTTGCAGTGGACCATATAAAGAGAGAGACCATAGAGGAGTTATGTATAGAACACACCTCAAGTGATGTGGAATGTATCAGTACATCACAAATATGCTCAATAATTACTACTTACATGCTAGGGACCACAGGGAGGCTTCCCAACGCACGTTTCGCCGTCTTTAACAAGGGAAACGTAACGTTTTTTGCTTTTAAAACTTATTCAATAATAAAAATTATTGTTTTTATAATGTGAGTTTCAGTACTCTTTTTGTAGGTTTTATATGTTCGTGTGTACTGAAACCACTAATATGATTTTTTACATATTGACATATGTAAAACCTGTAAGAAACGTGAGTCATTAACTTTTATTTCTACAGTTTGTCAAGACGGTTTCTATGGAGAAAAGTGCCTTCAGCAATGTATCTGTAGAAACGGAGCAGCCTGCAATCACATCACAGGCCGCTGTCTTTGTCCTAAAGGTTGGACGGGATTAGCGTGTGAACTGGGTGAGTCCCCATGTAAATCCCGCTCGTAGGTTTCCACCCTATAGTAGGACCGTACACTCTGCCATAATCGTGCAGCACTCAATGGCTATGACCCAGCCAATGACGTTTACACTTATTTTTCTATTTTTGCTCTAGAATGTTCTCTGGGAAAATATGGAGACGACTGTATGCAAAATTGCTCTTGTCAAAATGGTGGACTATGTGATCGCGGCTCAGGCACCTGTATGTGCCTAGCGGGGTGGACTGGAGAGTCTTGTCAGACAGGTAGGTGAAGGTATAACATATGGGGGAGATATTGAAAAAAATAACACAAAATGAGACTGGTTCACAATTCACAACTTCTTTTTAAAAGAAGAAGAAAAGCTGGGTCACTGTAGCAGCTGTATGGGCTAGATAATGGTCAGGGGTGCAAAATGCAGGTCGAAGTTGTGAAAAGAAAGGTAAAGTAGGCAACAGCCTAAGGCGGCAAAACAGGTGGGAGTCAGCAAGTTGGATTCGCTCTGCGAATGCCTTTATTCTTTCTGCCTTCTTTTTATATTGTTGTCACTGAGCTTAGATTTACATGAACATCCCTGTTAAGCTGCATCAAACCTCATTTCTGCCTGATTACACCATGTACTTATCATTGTAAGTTGATCTGGCAATACCGAGGCCGGCCCCAGTCTTTCTGAGTGACTGGGCTGTGGGCGGAGGTTCACCACACATCACAGCCCAGCATTGCTCTTGCTTGCGGTGCTCTGTGGGGAAGGACAGAGCATGTGAGATGATGGGCTTTGATGTGCGGTGAGACGCCACCCACAGCCCTGTCACTCACAGAGACTGGGTCCTGCCTCGGTGATGCCGGGTCAACTTCCAATTCCGAAAGTTGACGTGACATCATCGGACATCAGAGGTCAATGCAGTCCGGGTCACGTGATGGGAACTGAATGGACAGGGATAGCGCCACTTACAGGCATAATTCACAACAGAAGGTATTTAGAAAGTCTTGTGTCTCAGCTTTACATCGATGTGGCCACTATGCTTTGTGGTGGACCACCTCTTTAAGGCACAAAGATTCTTGTTAGCCTGAGAAAAAAAAAAACACCTGTAAAGAGCAGCCTACTCCTCCTCCAGAGGACTCTTGTGTACCCATGCATGACATGGTCGTCTATTCATTTGAATACGCTCCATGCAATACCACACTTCTCCTGCGGGATCGCTGCATGAGAATGGTCCAGCTGCCGATTATTTTTCAAAGTGTTGGCAGCTGATCACAGGGAGTTTTAGCTGCTGATCACCATCAGGCTTTCATATACTGAACATCCTGTTTAGGCAAGACGCTGCTGATAATCTCAAAAGATTGAGGTGCCCAATCTCTTACCTGTGTACTTTTATTGATCTATTTTTCTTAGCACAATGAAAATGGCTACCATGACAGGTCCGACAGAGAGTCGCTCAGCTCTTGCATTACCTGATTTTTTTTTTACTGGCGGTTTGGTTTCTAGTAGCTTAAAATGATCTTATTGTTGTATTAGAAATTAGCTCTTTTTTTAAATCTTCTTGTTGGCTTTGTGCTGATACATGGCCACCTGTCTGAACAAGCTTACAGAGAAAGTGCATTAGGCTATGATGAGACAGGGGTGGAATTCAGATCACCATCAACTGCTACAAACAATGCAGTTAAAGAAGACCAACCACCAGGATTTTCCTAATCAGTGGAACCTTGGTTAACAAGAACAATCCGTTCTGGGACTGTGCTTGTTAACCAAGTTACTCATCTAGCAAAGCAAGATTTCCCATCATCATTGCAATGCAGACAATTCGTTCCACAACTTGTTAAATGTCCCATCCTGGTCCCCTACTGTGCCATTCCACACACACAAACACGTATAAACACACGCACACACACATATTATGCTCACCTTACCTTCCGTTCTATCGCCAGCCTCCTGGTTCTTGCAGTTCACCGTTACAGGAAGGGTATCGGATAACCATTGCGACCGATGCCGGAACTTCTGCTGTCAGAGTGCTGACGTCAAAGGCAGGAGCCGCTTGCCTCTGATTGGTCAACACGCTGCCTTTGAGTAGCGGCTGACAGCGGAAGTTCCTCCCTCGTCGCGATGGTTACCGATACACATCCTGTAGCAGTGAACTACAAGAACCATGAGGCTGGCGATGGAACGGAAGGTAAGGTGAGCATAATTTGTGTGTGTTTGTGTGTGTTTGTGTGGACTGTAAGAGCGGGTCAGAGCGCGGTGGATGTACGGAACCGAAAGTGTGTGCGGTGAGTATTTTGCTCGTACGGCAAAGCTTGCTCGTAAAGTGCGTTACAAATTTACAGCAAGCTTTGCTTGTTTAGGTTGCTTTCACACTACGTTTTTTTAGCATGCGTTATGAACATTTTTTTGCTGCAAAAGCGGATCCTGTTTTTGCAAAGAAAAACGCATGTGTTATTTTGCAGGATCCTGTCACTTTAAGTTTATGGGCGGGCATTGGAGTCATGTGATCAGGAGTGAGAGGAACTGAATGTGAAAGACTGGGAGCCGACATCTGACAGCTGCGGAGGCTCGTAACCAAGGTAAACATCGGGTAACTTGCTTGGATACCCAATATTTACATTGGTTACGAGCATCTGCAGCTGCTAGGAGCCGGCTCCCTGCACATGTAACCAAGGTAAACATCGGGTAACTTGCTTGAATACCCGATTTTTACATTACAGCGCTGCCTGCTCCCTGCACACGTAACCAAGATAAACATTGGGTAACTAAGCCCGCGGTTACCCGATATTTACCTTGGTTACGAGCGTCCTCCGCTCTCAGGCAGGGGAGAGAGGAGAGAGAGGGAGGGGGAGAGAGGGAGGGGGAGAGAGAGACTGATCACGCGAGGCTGGTTTCTGGGCATGCTCAGTAGAGCAAGCAGGGTCCTGTCTATCAGCATGCCAGCGTTCACATGCGTTTGCGTGCTGTTTAGTCAGGATCCAGGAATTTGCAGTATTTGGACGCAGCTCAAAAACGCTACAAGTAGCGTTTTTGAAAAAAGTTAAAAAACTGCAAGTCGCTGGATCCTCACTATAACGCACGCAAATGCATGTGATCGCATGTTGACGCGAGTCCATTGCAAATGCATTGAAATGAAAACGCATTTGCACTTGATCCGTTTTTGCGTTAAAAAAACTTTCATGACGCATGTTAAAAAAACGTAGTGTGAAAGCAGCCTAAGCGGAATACTCACTAACTGAGTTACACGTTAACCGAGGTTCCACTGTATAAACTAAAGCCAGTGCTATACTGGCGCTATCATGCCAATTCTATACATACCTTTAGTTGTGAGATCGGATGTATAGTTTCTGAAATACAGGCAAGTAAAGTTTGTGAAATGCACTGTTATTTGATTGATAGGTGCAACGAAATATCTAATAGGTGGGTCGAGTTTTGCTAGTTATTCTGCCCGTCTGCCTGCCTGTCCTTCCTCCCTCCTTCCTCTTACTCTAATTACAGTGACAGGGGAGGAAGGACAGACAGGCAGACAGAGGCGGGAATAATTAGCAAAACTCGACCCACCTATTAGATATTCTGTTGCACCTATCATCAAATAACAATACATACAAACTTTACTTGCCTGTATTTCAGAAACTATACATCCGATCTCACAACTAAAGGTATGTATAGAATCAGCATGATAGCCCCAATATAGCACTGGCTTTAGTGTGTATAGGAAAATCCTGGTGGTTGGTCCTCTTTAAGGTAGAGTCACTGGTCAGAAGTTTTGGAGCACCGATTGAGAAATATATAGAAAAAAAACAGCAAGAAGTTAAGAATATAGATAATATAGCCCTTTAAAAGGATAGTCCCATGTCCAAGACCCTATCCAAATATGCAGTAAGTGTAATAATAATTATAATATCAGCAAATACCTCCAATTAGTTCTAGTTTAGTTCTCCTGATTAGCTATGTCGCTTACTGTACGCAGGGCATTGCAGCTTAGGTATTCATGGTTACAACAACTCATATAATGACAGTTAGTTGCTTATGGTTATAGCCATGGATACCTAAGGTACTGTAATGCCCTGCACATGAGGTAAGAGGCATAAATCAGTAGAACTATACTACATTTCTAATTGGAGATATTTACTAATGTTATTATTATTACACCTACTACATATTGGGATAGGATCTTTGAGCATTAAGTAGTAGTGTATATATGAAATGACAATGTATCTTTGTCCTGTGTTATCTGCTGCCTTATACAGTCATGGCTGAAAGTTGGCAACCCTTGAAATTGTTCCAGAAAATGAAATATTTCTCCCAGAAAGCTATTGCAATTACACATGTTTTTATACACGTTTATTTACCTTGTGTGTATTGGAACAAGACAAAAAACTGAGGAAAAAAATGCAAACTGGACATAATTTCACACAAAACCTCAAAAATGGGCCTGAGAAAATTGTTGGCACCTTTTCAAAATTTTGTCGGTAAACAACTTTGTTTCAAGCGTGTGATGTTCATTCAAACTCACCTATGGCAAGTAATAGGTGTGGGCAATATGAAAATCACACCTGAAACCAGATAAAAAGGGGAGAAGTTTACTCAATCTGTGCATTGTATGTTTGGTGTACCACACTGAGTATGGAGGACAGAAACAGGAGAAGAGGACTGTTGAAATATAACAACAATCTCAAAGTTACAAGTCCATCTCCAGAGATCTTGATGTTTCTTTGTTCATGTTGTGCAACATAATCAAGAAGTTTGCAGCTCACGGCAGTGTAGCTAATCTCCCTGGACGTGGACCGCAGAGAAAAATTGCTGAAAGGTTGCAACGCAGGATAGTCTGGATGGTGGATAAGCCACCCCAATCAAATTGCAAAGAAATTCAAGCTGCATCAGGGTCAGTACGAGGTATCTGTTAACATTTGAATGAAATTAAACGCTATGGAGGAGTCCCAGGAGGACCTCACTGCTGACACAGAGACAGGAAAAAGCTAGACTGCAGTTTGCCAAACTGTAAATGAGGAAGCCAAAATCCTTCAGGAAAAGTGTCTTGTGGACAGATGAGACCAAGATAAAGCTTTATGGTAAAGGACATCATTCTACTGTTTACCGAAAACAGAATGAGGCCTACAAAGAAAAGAATACCGGACCTACAGCAGTCAGATATGGTGGAGGGTCAGAGATGTTTTGGCGTTGTTTTGCTGCCTCTGAAAAATACCAAAGGATTTTGGGTTGTAGTGTAGTACCCAGTGTCAGAAAGCTGGGTTTGCGTCGTAGGTCATGGGTCTTCCAGCAGGACAAAGACCCCAAACATACAATACTTCAAGAAGACCCAGAAATGAATGGAAACAAAGCGCTGGAGAGGTCGGAAGTGGCAGCAATGAGTCCAGATCTAAATCCCAGTGAACAGCCACAGCCGACCCGGAAGTAGCTGCAGCGGGGGTGGAAACACAGCAGAGCTGAAGAGTTCAGCACCATGGACAGCAGGAGCGGAGACAGGTGAGTTTATCGCCATGTGCAATCACGGATGGCATGATCACGTCTCACGGATTGCCCATGGACAACTCACATGTGCCGTTAATCACGGCACACGAAGGGACATATGTGTTTTTAACATGTTAGTGAAAAACGTCTATGTTTTTCACTGATGTGTGAAACAGGCCTAACTGCAATAATTTTCTGGGGGAAGTACTTAATTTTCTGGAAGAATTTTATGGGTGCCAACACTTTCAGCCATGACTGTTTCCACCAATAATTGATGGAATGTACCATGTAATCAATTTTACTTTGCAGCCTGTCCAGTGGGGACATTTGGAGTCCAGTGCCTGGAAAAATGTGAATGTCGATACGGAAATTCCTGCCACCATATTACTGGTGCCTGCGACTGCCCCACAGGATGGAGAGGAAAGCATTGTGATAAGCGTAAGTTCTGCCATCTGAGGTACCAGATGAATACTGCCCAAAATAAATAATGTAAAAAAGATGTTTGGTTTTGAGTGGAGCACAGATTTTACGGTCACTGTACCCTGGGAGGAGGACTCTCCCCTGTCCGGTGGGCCCCTTCAGTTCAGTAATGCTCTTTGTATGGCCTGTGTACAGAAATATAGTTTCATAGTTTTTAAGGTTGAAGGGAGACTCTAAGTCCATCTAGTTCAACCCGTAGCCTAACATGTTGATCCAGAGGAAGGCAAAAAAACCCCAATGTGTCAAACAGCTCCAATGGGGAAAAAAATTCCTTCCTGACTCCACATCCGGCAATCAGACTGGTTCCCTGGATCAATACCCTGTCATAAAATCTAATATACATAACTGGTAATATATTTTTCAAGAAAGGCATCCAGGCTCTGCTTAAATGTTAGTAGTGAATCACTCATTACAACATCATGCGGCAGAGAGCTCCACAGTCTCACTGCTCGTACAGTAAAGAATCCTCGTCTGTGATTATGATTAAACATTCTTTCCTCAAGACGTAGCGGATGCCCCCGTGTTCCAGTCGCAGGCCTAGGTGTAAAAAGATCTTTGGAAAGGTCTCTGTACTGTCCCCTCATATATTTATACATTGTGATTAGATCCCCCCTAAGCCTTTGTTTTTCCAAACTAACTAACCCCAAGTTTAATAACCTGTCTTGGTATTGCAGCCCACCCATTCCTCTAATAATCTTGGTCGCTCTTCTATCTACCTGTAAGATTATGCTATTTATAACCTTCTATACTTTTGCTAACAAGAAAAGCATCCATTCCTCTCTTAAATTTATTCAGTGAGTTGGCCATCACCACTTCCTCAGGAAGAGAGTTCCAGAGCCTCACTGCTCTTAGGCTATGTGCGCACTTACCGGATTTTGCCGCGGATTTTCCGCGGATTTGCTGCATGTTTCGCTGCAGAAAATGTTCATAACATCTCTGCAGTGAATCACCAGCAAAACCTATGGGCAAAAAAAATCCTGTGCGCACTGGGCGGAATTTGACAGCTGCATGTTTTGCTGCGGGAATCCCACAGCAAAAACAATTGCATGTCAATTCTTTTCCGCACATCGCTGCGGGATTTCACTCCATTGACTCCAATGTTAATCGTGAAATCCCGCAGGGAATAACGCAGGCAGCAAAATCTGTGCGGATCACTGCGTTTTCCTGCGTTATTCTCTGCGGTATTTCGCGGTTTACCTCCGGTAATGTGCATCGCTTGTCTGCGGTTTTGCAGGGAAGTGATGTCATTACAGGAAGAGGAAGCCGTGCAGAGAGTAAACACACACATATCACACACACAGACACATCACAGACATCACACACAGAGATCACAGACACATAGAACACACATAGAAAGAAAACGGAAGTATAGAAAAAAAAGAACGTGGGCTCCGCTGTATATTTACCGTCCAGCCGAGGTAAGCACACAGCGGCGGCCCGGTATTCTCAGGCTGGGGAGGGAGAGGGGCAGGGTTAATGTCCCCCGCCTCACTCCCCCTCCGGCAGCCGAGAATATCAGCCGCAGCTGCCCCGGGACTGTCGCATGCATTATGCGGCACTACCGGAGTGTCCCCGGCTCTTCCTGCCGCCATGTAGCAGTGGTAGAAGGGTAATACAAGGGGTTAATGGTGGTGGATCACCGCCATTAACTCCAGGCTTGATCATGGCAGCCTCGTTCTTGACAAAAGAGGTGCTGGGCGTTGTGGTTCACCAAACCGGAGTGTCACTATCACTACTATTTTCCTCGTGGTTACCCTCCTGCCATAACGGTAACCTCAATGGCCGCCCAGACATGTGGCTAGAGACTCTTTTACCTTAATAATGAATTGAAATGCAAGTATATGGTGACTTATTTATATCTTAGAGTACTCAATAATTGAGGTTGCTGCTATTCAAACCATTTGGGTTTGGGCTTGTATTAGTGATCTGTACTATGGTTATATGAATGCACGAGCACTTTATGTACATTGTGAGTGTTAACCTGGGGGGTTTTTCATATGAATTTCTGACAACCATTTATATACAATTTGGATCCACAACGCACCAGTTTGGTTCTGCATGTTTTTATGGGGTAGGGGTTTTTAATCTTCTGTGATCACCAGCACTGTATGTATTGTTACTTGTTTGAAATATGAATTATGATGTTCAGATGAAATTAAAAATAATTGGTTATTTATATAAAGTGTCTGATATATTATTGTGACCCTTCTTGGGAACAGCACTCTCCTCTTATTGGGGTATATTGATCATGGCAGCGTCTATGTGACAGCTGACATGATCAACCCGTAAGTAAAGTGAAAAAACACAGACACCGAAAAATCCTTTATTTTAAATAAAATAAACAAGCCTCGTTCACCATTTTATTAACCCCTCCCGCACCAAAGCTCCGGCGTAATCCACAGCTCCAGCATAATCCACAGCTCCGGCGTCCTGCGCTGCTTACATCCAGCCGCGACTGTCACAGACACAGCGCTGAATGAAAGCAGCAGACAGCAGAGGTAATTACCGGTCATTTCCCACGGCTGGTAATGTGAACTCACTGCCGACCGTGGGAAATGTAGCGATCTGTCCTCTGTCTATCTATCTATCCCTCTATCTGTCTGTCTATCTATCTATCCCTCTATCTATTCTTCTGTCTATCTATCTACTATCTCAGAATTAAATGACTTTTTTTTTTTCCAATGTGCTTTATTGCATTGAATGCAATAAAGCACATCCCAACCCGCACGCGGCAAAACCGCGGCAATACCGTGAACAATACCGCGGTGAAACCGCAGCAAACCGCGGCAAACCGCATGCGGTTTTCGGGTGCGGTTTGCCGCGGTTTTTTACCGCGGGTGCGGTAATCTTTGAGAGCATGCGGAATTTTCTCAAGAAAATTCCATTTCCCAGTGCGCACATTGCCTTACCGTGAAGAACCCTCTTCTATGCTGATGTAGGAATTTTCTTTCCTTCAATCAAAGAGAATGCCCCCTTGTTCTTGTCATAGTCCTTGGTACAAACAGATCATGGGAGAGATCTCTGTACTGCCCTCTGATATATTTGTACATGTTTATTAGGTCTCCCCTAAGTCTTCTCTTTTCTAGAGTAAATAGACCTAATTTTGATAACCTTTCCGTATATTGTAATGCACCCACTCCATTTATTATTTTAGTAGCCCGCCTCTGAACCCTTTCAAGTTCAGTAATGTCTTTCTTGAGCACCGGCGCCCAAAATTGCACACAATACTCCAAGTGTGGTCTGACGAGTGATTTGTACAGAGGGAGAATGATGTTTTCATCTCGTGCCCCCAGACCTCTTCTAATGCATCCCATCACCCTATTTGCTTTGGTGGCTGCTGCCTGACACTGGGCACTCCAGTTTAGATTCTTATTGACTAAGATGCCTAAGTCTTTTTCCATTTCTGATTTCCCCAGCAGTTTCCCATTTAGTAAGTAATCATAGCATCTGTTTCTCCTTCCCATGTGCATAACCTTACACTTATCTGTGTTAAACCTCATTTGCCATTTTTCAGCCCAATTCTCCAATTTACTCAAATCCATCTGTAGTTGCAAACTGTCCTCCTTTGTGTTAACTACCTTACATAGTTTTGTATCATCTGCAAATACTGATATTTTACTCTGTCAACCATCCACCAGATCATTAATAAATATATTAAATAGTAGGGGGCCCAATACAGACCCCTGCGGCACCCCACTAGTAACCCGGGCCCAATCTGAGTATGCGCCATTAATAACCACTCTTTGTTTTCTACCACTAAGCCAGCTACCTACCCATCTACACACATTTTCCCCGAGCCCAAGCTTTCTCATTTTACTTATCAGTCTTTTATGTGGGACAGTGTCAAATGCTTTACCGAAGTCGAGATAAATGACATCCAATCAGTGGCGTAACTACCGCGGTCGCAGTGGTCGCGATCGCGACCGGGCCCAGGAGGTTAGGGGCCCGGCGGCCGCCAGGCAGATCAGCAGCCAGCTCCTGTCAGTGTGAGAGGAGCTGCGCTGATCTGTCACAGACCTCGCGACCGCTATTTGACCCGCTGCCGCCGCCGACAACGGGCCCATCTGCCTGATATCAGCGGCGGCACCGGGGCCCCCTACCTGGTGTCAGCGGCTGCGGCGTCTCCCCCGTCACCGCGCACAGTAATGATGAAGCATAGTGCGGCCGGTGCCGCGCTATGCATCACCATTCTCCCCCTGTGCGATGACGTCACTCCCGAGCGACTGCTGTGCTGAGTGCACAGAGTGCAGGACAGGAGGACGCCGACCGCAGCACCGGGAGAACGAGCAGCGGGGAGGACAGCAGCGGTGGAAGGAAGAGAGAAGGTGAGTACTTGGGGTTTTTTTTAATATAAGTGAGTAAACGGTGGCCAGAGGCTTGGGAAGGCAGTTCTGGGGAAGCTGCATTATTGTACATGGAAGCCTAGAGAGGCTGCTTTATACATGGAGGTCTGAGGAGGCTGCATTATATGTGGAGGTCTGGGGTAGCTGCATTATTATACATAGAGGCCTGGAGAGGCTGCTTTATACATGGAGGTCTGAGGAGGCTGCATTATATATGGAGGCCTGGAGAGGCTGCTTTATACATGGAGGTCTGAGGAGGCTGCATTATATATGGAGGCCTAGTGAGGCTGCTTTATACATGGAGGCCTGTAGAGGCTGCTTTTTACATGGAGGTCTGGGGTGGCTGCATTATTATACATGGAGGCCTGGAGATACTGCATTATACATGGAGGCCTGAGGAGGCTGGGTGCATTGTTATACATGGAGGCCTGGAGAGGCTGGCTGCTATATTATACATGGAGGCCTGAGGAGGCTGGGTGCATTGTTATACATGGAGGTGGTCTGGAGAGATTGGGTGCTATATTATACATGGAGGCCTGAGGAGGCTGGGTGCATTGTTATACATGGAGGCCTGGAGAAGCTGGCTGCTATATTATACATGGAGGCCTGAGGAGGCTGGGTGCATTGTTATACATGGAGGTGGTCTGGAGAGACTGGGTGCTATATTATACATGGAGGCCTGAGGAGGCTGGGTGCATTGTTATACATGGAGGTGGTCTGGAGAGACTGGGTGCTATATTATACATGGAGGCCTGAGGAGGCTGGCTGCATTGTTATACATGGAGGCCTGGAGAAGCTGGCTGCTACATTATACATGGAGGCCTGAGGAGGCTGGCTGCATTATTATACATGGAGGCCTGGAGAGGCTGGCTACATTATTATATATGGAGGTCTGGGAGGGCTGCATAATACAAAATGAAGGACACCTTATACATGGAATATAGGAGTGCCTTATGCATGGAGGAGTATGGGGCTGCATAATGCAATATGAAGTTTTACGGGGTTGCGTTATAATACATATAGGACTATGGGGGCTACATTATAATATATGAAGGACTATGGAGGCTACCTTATACATGGACTATGGGGGTGCATTATAAAACATTGGGGACTATGTGGTGCAGTGTAATATATGGAGAACTATAGGGTGAATTATAATATATGGAGAACTATGAGAAATTCATTATAATAATTGGAGGGCTACTTTATACAAGGAGGACTATAGGGCTGCATTATAATATATGGAGGCCTATGTGGTGCAGTATAATACATGGAGAACTATGGGGTGAAATATAATACATAGAGAACTATGAGAAATTCAAGATAATAATTGAAGGGCTACTTTATACATGGAGGATTATGGGGGTGCATTATAATATATGGAGGATTATGTGGTGCAGTATTATATATTGAGTACTATGGGGTGAATTATAATGCATGGAGAACTATGGGAAATGCATTATAATACATGGAGGACTATGGAAGTGTATTCTAATATATGAAGGGTTATGTGGGACCCTTTATACTATTTGGAAGGCTATGTGGGTGCCATTATTGTATTTGGAGAACTATATACAAGGGGGGACAAAGATACAAGCAGGGGATGGGAACGTTTTGTGCTGAGGGAAAAAGGCTCTTTCCCTCAGCACCCAGCTTTCCCATGCTCTGCTATACATCATGTTTCAGCACCCAGCTTTCCCATGCTCTGCTATACATCTTCTCTCAGCACCCAGCTTTCCCATGCTCTGCTATACATCTTCTCTCAGCACCCAGCTTTCCCATGCTCTGCTATACATCATGTCTCAGCACCCAGCTTTCCCATGCTCTGATATGGGAAAGCTGGGTGCTGAGGGAAAGATGTATAGCAGAGCATGGGGAAGCTGGGTGCCGAGGACAAGATGGATATCAGAAAATAGGAAAGCTGGGAGCTGATAGAGGGATTTCAGATCATGGGAAATCAGGGTGCTGTGGGTAAGAGCCAAGTGTCAACATCATTATCCTGTACCCCGAGTGTCAGTGTCATTATCCTGTACCCTAAATGTCGATGTACATAGAGGGGGGGCCCAGGTCTGAACTTTGCACCGGGGCCCATCAAACTCTAGTTACGCCCTTGCATTCAATGATTCTCCTCGGTCCATGTGAGAGCTTACATCCTCATAGAAGCTGATCAGGTTAGTTTGACAGGAGCGATCCTTCATAAATCCATGTTGATATGGAGTTAAACAGTTATTAACATTGAGACATTCCATAATAGTATCCCTTAAAAACCTTCAAACATTTTACCCACAACAGATGTTAAGCTTACCAGCCTATAGTTTTCAGGTTCCCTTTTACACCCTTTTTTGAATATTGGTACCACATTTGCTAGCCGCCAATCCAGTGGAACAGACCCAGTTTCTTTAGAGTCTTTAAATATAAGGAATAGAGGCCTGTCTATCACATTACTTAACTCCCTTAATACCCGAGGGTGAATGCCATCAGGGCCTGGTGATTTGTCAATTTTAATGTTACTAAGTCGGTTCTGCACTTCTTCCTGGGTTAGGCAGGTCATACTTAATGAAGCGTTTACATTATCACTCTGCATTTCCCGTGGCATATGCTTTTCCTGTGTGAACACAGTTGAGAAAAAAGTATTTAAAACATTTGCTTTTCCCACATCGCTTTCTATGATTTTACCCTCATTGTTCTTTAAATGGCCAACACCATCAATTTTAATCTTTTTTCTGTTTATATAATTAAAGAATAGTTTGGGATTGGTTTTGCTTTCCTTAGCAATGAGTCTCTCAGTTTCTACTTTTGCTAAATGTATTTGTTTTTTACACATTTTATTTTTTTCTCTATATCTTTTTAATGCTTCTTCGCTGCCTTCTTGTTTTAGCTTTGTATAAGCCTTTTTCTTATTATTCATTGCCCCTTTTACATCCTTATTTAGCCACATTGGTTTTCTCCTGTTCCTAGCCCTTTTATTTCCGTATGGTATGGCTCGCTCGCAGTGGGTGTTTAATACCGATTTAAAAATTTCCCACTTATTTTCTGTGCTCCCATTTTTGAGGACATTGTCCCAAAATGACTACTATATAACTACTATATTACTGCCTGCTAGTTTGTATGCAGTTAGCTCCAGAAATATTAGTACAGTGATTGAATCTTCATGAAACCGGAGTCCCAGCAAACCACATAGACCTATATAAATGACTCCCCAGAACTTCATAATAAATAGATGACCAAAAGTACAATATACAAATTTTATTGATCAAATTTCTTTACCTACACAATTAAGAATTTAATAAAAGCAGCCCATTAAAAACTAGAAAAAGCGATGTGGTCAATGGCGTGTCACACTATCAAATGTACTATATTAGTTAAATATGGTACAGTAAGAAAGGAGGTTATAATGCCTGCACATAAAATAAAAGCATGATAAATACAGGGACAAAAACCCCAAATTATAATGATAAACAATATAACACCAGCGCCTGATAAAGCTTTGGGCGAAACACGCATCAGGGCACTGGGCTATGTGCTCTAAATTGTTGTCACATTGATTACGGCGCAATCTGGTGGCTATTTTTGTCCTTGCACTATTGCCCTTTGTTAGACCTGTGGAATGGTTCAGTTTTGACAAGTAATATTACTTTTTGGATCAGATTGCCTCTGTTTGGTGTATTTGTCTTTATTTGAATGGTGTTAGATTGTTTATCCTTATAATTTCCACAGATGGTAGGAGCAGGGTCACTGCTGTCACTGCTTCAATGCTGAAGTGGGTGGGCAGGGGGTGGAACTTGTGCAGATTACTGACCTCCAAAGAGTGTGTGGTGGGTGGGCAGGGGGTGGAACTTGTGCAGATTACTGACCTCCAAAGAGTGTGTGGTGGGCGAGCAGGGGGTGGAACTTGTGCAGATTACTGACCTCCAAAGAGTGTGTGGTGGGTGGGCAGGGGGTGGAACTTGTGCAGGTTACTGACCTCCAAAGAGTGTGTAGTGGGCGGACAGAGGGTGGAACTTGTGCAGATTACTGACCTCCAAAGAGTGTGTAGTGGGTGGGCAGGGGGTAGAACTTGTGCAGGTTACTGACCTCCAAAGAGTGTGTAGTGGGCGGACAGGGGGTGGAACTTGTGCAGATTACTGACCTCCAAAGAGTGTGTAGTGGGCGGGCAGGGGGTGGAACTTGTGCAGATTACTGACCTCCAAAGAGTGTGTAGTGGGCGGGCAGGGGGTGGAACTTGTGCAGATTACTGACCTCCAAAGAGTGTGTAGTGGGTGGGCAGGGGGTGGAACTTGTGCAGATTACTGACCTCCAAAGAGTGTGTAGTGGGTGGGCAGAGGGCAGTTCTGGGGCAAATTACTGACAGCCAATGAGTGTGTAGTGGGTGGGCAGGGGGTGGAGCCGGGGCAGATTACTTACAGCCAATCAATGTGCAGTGGGTGGGCGCTAGGTCAGATTGCTGACAGCCAATGAGTGTGCAGCAGGTGGGCATAGGACAGGACTGGACACTGAGGCAGTGCCATCTGTGGCTTTGAGGTTAGGTAAAGAGATGTCGAGTTTGGTAGAGCCTCAGGTAAACAAAGTGGGTGCAGGGCATTAAGTGAAATTCAGAAGGGACAAAAGGCAGAAACAAAAAACTAAATTTCTAGTGATGTTGTATTTTACAACACAGCACAGATTATCTTAAAAAAGTTTGTACATCTGGGTCGGACAACCTCTTTAGAGGGAACCTGTCACCAGGTTTTTCCCTTATGAGCTGCGGCCACCATCACCAGTGGGCTCTTATATACAACATTTTAGAATACTGTATATAAGAGCCCAGACCGCTCTGTAGAATGTAAAAAACACTTTTATAATATTCACCTAGAGAGCGGCTCAGTCAGATGGCCGTCGCTGCTCTTGGTCCGGCGCCTCCTCCATCTTGTGCAGTTGCCGTCCTCCCGCCCAGCCTCGTGTGCATGACGTGTCCTTCGTCATTCACAGAGAAGACTCCATTGCACTCCTGCGAAGGCGCACTTTGATCTCCCCGGCTGGGGGTAGATCAAAGTAGTGTAGTGCGCATGTGCGGGCGGTCTTTGACCTTTCTTTGCGCTTGTACATTACAGTACTTTGTTCTACCCTCAGCAGGGCAGATCAAAGTGCACGTGCGTAGGAGCACAATGGAGGCCTCTCTGTGAATAACGCAGGATGCATCATGCACGTGGGATTGGACAGGAGGACGGCGATCACACAAGATGGAGGAGGCGCCGGACGGGAGAGCAGTGACACCCATTGGACTGGACCGCCCCCTAGGTGAGTATTATAAAGGTGTTTTTTACGTTATACAGAGTGGCCTGGGCTCTTATATACAGTATTCTAGAATACTGTATATAAGGACTCAATAATGCTGGCCGCAGCTTATATGGGACAAACCTGGTGACAGGTTCCCTTTAAGCCCAAACTGATTATATTACTGTATATTGAATGTTTGGTAAATTGCTAAACACCAAAACTTATGTCACTGTTCAAATATTTCTGGACATGACTGTGTGTGTATATATATGTATTCACACAAACGCACTTATGCAAATGCTGCCCTTCTTGTACGAGAAAATATAGTAGCTATATTATAACACAAAGTGGAGCATTAGTAGGTTGCTATAATTTTTATTACTGTCCCATTTTGTGCAAGAATATAACTCCTATAATAATGCCCCTTTGATGAATGATATAACATTATTGTATGTACAGTCATGTGCAAAATAATAGCAGAATGTTTAAAACAACTGAGAAAAAGCTCAATCCTCATAATAGCATTTATTTCTATACACACAAAGTTATCGGAGCGCTGTACATTGAATTCCAAATGAAAACATGAACAAAACATACATTTTTAAACTGAAAATGAAGAAAAAGGAACAATAGGCTGTGTGAAAAAATAGTAGTCTGCATTTTCATTTACAAACTCGAATATGTTCATTTAATCCCTTAACGACGAATGACAGACATAGAACGTTATGATTGGGTGTCCGTTCCTACTGGGCCTGTCATGGATTAAAACTGTCACTGTGTGAAAACGCACAGTGACAGCTCAGTGCCGCTAGCATTCACTGACAGCTGACCGGCACGGGAAGAGGTGCAGGAACCGATTTCAGAAGTGCGTGCACTCCGATCGCTGTAATCAGAAAGTCAATCTGATGGGAGCTCAGCACACCTGACAGCCGAGCTCCAGTGGTAACAGCTAGCAACAGTGCCAGCAACACACCCGCTGATTAATGCTCCAAATGCCGCGATTGCAACATTTGGAAAATTGTCAAGAGATGCAAGGACCAATGATAGCGTCTTCTGCTTTCTTATCGCTGTGATTACATAGTGAGTGTAATCAGTGGCGTAACTAGAGTTTGATGGGCCCTGGTGCAAAATTTGGACCGGGGCCCCCCTCCACGTACACTGACATTTAGGGTACGGGAAAATGACACTGACACTCGGGGTACAGGATAATGACGCTGACACTTGGCTCTTACCCTCAGCACCCAGGTTTCCCATGATCTAAAATCCCTCTATCAGCTCCCAGCTTTCCCGTGTTCTGATATCCATCTTGTCCTCGGCACCCAGCTTTCCAATGCTCTGCTATACATCTTTCCCTCAGCACCCAGCTTTCCCATATCAGAGCATGGGAAAGCTGGGTGCTGAGAGAAGATGTACAGCAGAGCATGGGAAAGCTGGGTGCCGAGGGAAAGAGCCCTTTTCCCTCAGCACAAAACATTCCCATCCCATGCTTGTATCTTTCTCCCCCCTCATATATAGTTCTCCAAATACTATAATGGCCCCACATAGCCTTCCATATAGTATAAAGGGTCCCACATAACCCTTCATATATTAGAATGCAGCTCCATAGTCCTCCATGTATTATAATGCATTTCCTATAGTTCTCCATGTATTATAATTCACCCCATAGTCCTTCATATATTACAACTCACCCCATAGTTCACCATATATTATAGTGCACCACATAGTCCTCCATATATTATAATGCACCCCCATAGTCCTCTATGTATAAAGTAGCCCTCATAGCCCTCCAATTATTATAATGAATTTCCCATAATCCTCCATGTATTATAATTCACCCAATAGTACTCCATATATTATACTGTACCACATAGTCCTCCATGTTTTATAACGCACCCCTATAGTACATGTATAAGGTAGCCTCTATAGTCCTCCTTATATTATAATGTAGTCCCCATAGTCCTATATGTATTATAATGCAGCCCCATAAATTTTCATTTTGTATTATGCAGCCCCGTATTCATCCATGTATAATGCACCACTATATTCCATGTATAAGGTGTCCTTCATGTTTATTATGCAGCCCCATAGACCTCAGGTATAATGCAGCCCCATAGACCTCCATGTATCATGCAGCATCATAGACCTCCATGTATCATGCAGCCAGAACCCACAGGCCTCCATGTGTCATGCAGCCAGCCCCCCCTGGGCCTCCATGTGTCATACAGCCAGTCCCCCCAGGGCCTCCATGTGTCATGCAGCCAGCCCCCCCCAGGGCCTCCATGTATCATGCAGCCACCCTCCCCCGGGGCCTCCACGTCATGCAGCCAGGCCCCCTCAAGGCCTCCATGTGTCATGCAGCCAGCCCCCCCCCCCAAGGCCTCGATGAGTTATGCAGCCAACCCCCCCCCAAGGCTTCCATGTGTCATGGAGCCAATCCCCTCCACCAAGGCTTCCATGTGTCCTGCAGCCAGCCCCCCCACCAAGGTCTCCATGTGTCATGCAGCCAGCCTCCCCAGGGCCTCAATGTGTCATGCAGCCAGGCCCCCCCCACCAAGGCCTCCATGTGTCTTGCAGCCAGTTCCCCCCCACCAAGGCCTCCATGTGTCATGAAGCCAGGCCCCCCCAAGGCCTCCATGTGTCCTGCAGCCAGTCACCCCCCACCAAGGCCTCCATGTGTCCTGCAGCCAGCCGCCCCACCAAGGCCTCATGTGTCCTACAGCTGGCTTCCCCGTGTACTCACTGATTGATAAAAAAAAATAAAAAAACAAGTACTCACCTGTCTTCTCCTTCCACCACTGCTCTGTCCTCACCTCTACTTGTTTCACCGCTGCTCGTCCTCACCTCTGTCCTCGTTCCCCCGTGGCTTCGGTTGTTGTCCTCCCGTCCTGCGCTGCGCTCTGTGCACTCAGCACAACAGTCGCACAGGAGTGAAGTCACCGCGCGGGCGCGGGGGAAGAATGATGGTGCATAGAGCGGCACCGGCTGCTCTATGCAATATCATAGCAGTGTGAGATGACGGGGGCCCGATGCCGCCTCCACTAACACCAGGCAGGGGGGCCCGGTGTCAGCGACGGTACCGGGTCATATAGCGACCGCGTGGTCTGTGGCAGAACAGCACAGCACCTCTCACAGAAAGGAACTGGCTGCTGATCTGCCGGGCGGCTGCGGACCCCTAAGCTCCCGGGCCCGGTCGCAATGGCGACCGCTGCGACTTCGGTAGTTACGCCCCTGAGTGTAATCACATCATGTAATCATGTATCCAGTGCGTGGAAACAGCACCTCGGCTCCGATTCTCCTCATTCTGTCCGTGACGGTGTTGGAGATTGCAGCTGTGCTTTTGTCAGAAAAGTGCTATACTAAAAACTAAATCACCCATTTCTCCCAGTGTCACCCCAGTCTCCCTCTCACTTTTACCATTTCCTATGTCAGTATTTGTGAGTAGTATTTACACAACTCACAAGAGTTGGGAATATTTGGCTTTTGGGTGAAATTTATATAAAACGTGTGCGCTATAGTGATATTTTATCATGACTGTGAGGCATTTAAGTAGAAGCAGCAATGGGGATTTCCTCATCTCAAACAATTAATTGAAAAAAAAGCCAACACCAGTGCTGGGTATACACTCCCCAAAATGGTAGTATCTCAATAACTTGTCTTGTGGCCTTGAGCATCAATTACAGCTGCCAACGACACCTCCTGCTGGTCACAAGTGGAGTTATTGTCTGCGGAGGCATGCAAACCCACTCTTCTGGAAGGGCGGCCCTCAGGTCATTGAGCCTGGAGTTGTGACATTCATCATTCGGTTCTGAAGCACCTTGTTCACAATAAAATGGTCATCAGTGTGGGATGTGGCCAAAGGACGTCCACTTCTTCCTTTCTGTGACTCTTCCAGTCTCTCTGTATCTCTGTTGCAGCCTGCTGGTGACACTCTGTGACACTCTAAGCTCAGTGACCACTTCCGTCTGAGAACATCCTGCTTGAAGCCTCGCAATTGTGTGGTACTGCTGATCAATTGATAGGTGTCGTCTTGGACTCCTGATGTCCAAATGGGAACAGCACGATGAGGAGGACTGTTTAATACAATTCTAACTGAACCCCGAAATTTATTAGGCGATTTATATATCAAACACCTCTTGTGACTTTTGCCATTAGGCTGCTTGTCAGAGAACAGGAAATTGTACGAAAAGTCCCTGAAACATTGATCAGTTGGACGAGTGTAATCAAAAGTTTAGAGAAGGTCACATTAAAGGTTACAGCACATTTTAGGGTGATCCTGAAGTTTCACCAGAAAGCCAAATATCCCTAACTTGTTGTGAGCAGTGTGTATATATAATATACTGTATATACACAGTTATGACCAAAAGTGTTGGCACCCTTGAAGTTGTAACTAGAAAATGAAGTATTTCTCCAAGAAAATTATTGCAATTGTTTTGTCACACATATCCTTATTTCCTTTGTGTATATAGTAACCACATAAAAAACAAAAGGAAAAAGGCAACTTGGATATGACTTCACACAAAACCCCAAAGATTTGCAGGGCATAAATGTTGGTGCCGTTCCAAAATTATAGGTAAACAGCTTTGTTTTAAGCATGTTTTCCTAGTTTCAGCACACCTGAAACCAGATAGAAATGGTTAACTCAGTCTTTGCATTGTGTGTCACACTAAGTATGGACAACAGAAAATTCAGAAAAGAACTGTCTGAGGACTTGAGAACCAAGATTGTTGAAAAATCTCAAAAATCTCATGGTTACAAGTCTATTTCCTGAGATCTTGATGTTCATTTGTCCATGGTGCGCAACATAATCAAGATTACAACCCATAGCACTGAAGCTCATCTCCCTGGATATGGGCAGCAGAGTAAAATTGATGAAAGGTTGCAATGCTGGGACTTCTGATCATGCGCACTGAGCCTAAACCCGGTTTCTGAGGCAGGGACAATGGACACAAGTACAAGCATCACTATTGATGACGCTGGGCATTGAATAGTATGTTAAAACTCCCCTGTGGGTGTGCTAATATGCTAAGAAGACGGACTAGTCAGGGGAAATAATGCCCTTGCAACTAGTCCCTGAGCTCGTTAGCGTATCATAAAGGCTCTTTAAAAATACGTTTTCTAAAGATCTCTTTAGCTATGCTACTAGATACAGGGACAGTTAGGGAGGAAATAGAAATATCACTCAGGGACTGGTTCTGGGTTTATATTGCACCTAACAGGTTCCCTTTAAAGCTGAATAGGTCCCTAAAGGAACAGGTTTTGTAAATTTCTTGAAAAAAATCAGAAATTACTGCAAAACTTTTAACTCTTCAAACTTCCTAACTAAAAAAATCTATTTTTTGTAATTTAAAGGGAACCTGTCACCGGTTTTTCGGCCTATAAGCTGCGGCCACCACCACTGTGCTCTTATATACAGCATGTTAGAATGTTGTGTATAAGAGCCCAGACCTCTGTGTAGAATGTAAAAAGCACTTTATAATACTCACCTAAACGGTCGCTACAGTGGAGTTGGGTCAGATGGGCGTCTCCGTTGTCCGGTGCCAGCGCTGCCTCTTTTGGCCATCTTCGTCCTCCTTCTTCTGTAGCCGGGGTGCATGATGCGTCCTACGTCATCCACTCATCCACACACACCGGCATTAAGGTCCTGCACAGGCGCACTACAATACTTTGATATCCCCTGAGCAGGGCAGATAAAAGTATTGTAATGTGCCTGCATGGGACCGGCGAGTGTGTATGACGTAGACGCGTCATGCACACAGGCTTCAGAAGGAGGACGAAGATGGCCGAAAGAGGAGGCGCCGGTACCGGACAACGGAGACGCCCATATGGCCCAACCTCACGGCAGCGCGACCGTTTAGGTGAGTATTATAAAGTGCTTTTTACATTCTACACAACGGCCTGGGCTCTTATATACAGCATGTTAGAATGCAGTATATAAGAGCCCACTGGTGGTGGCCGCAACTTATAGGCCGAAAAACCGGTGACAGGTTCCCTTTAACTAGTTGAAAGGCATAAAAATGAAAACTTGGAAAATGTTCACATTTTTGTCAAATTTTCAGTATTTTTATAAACACAAATCATATCTACCTAAATTTACCACTAACATGAAGTACAATGTGTCATGAAAAAACAAACATTCTCAGAATCACTGGGACATGTTGAAGCGTTCCAGAGGTATAACCTCCTAAAGGGACTGTTGTGTAACCTTTATTTCTGATAACGGCTCTACATCTGTATGGCATGGAATCAACCAACATCTGACACCTGCGTACACATAGTTCAGGCCAAGCTGACCGGACTACATTCCACAGTTCTTATGCATTCTTAGGTTTTCTATAAAAAACCCCATCATTTTTGATGTCACTCCACACATTCTCAATACGATTGAGGTCAGGGATTGGGCTGGCCACTTCAAAACATGAATCTATTTGGTCTGGAGCCAGGATGGGGCCCACTCGCTGGTGTTTGGGGGTCGTTGTCCTGCTGAAATACCCATTTCAATAACCGTTTCAACACGTTTTTGTTTTAGCAATGGTACTTTACAAGGGTTTCTTGCTTCACGTTGGTGTCTTCTGATGGTTGCAGCACTCACAAGTAACTGAAGATCTTTTTTTGATCTCCCTGGAGAGATCATCGAATGCTTTTTTGCCATTCTTGTTCTATATTCTATTCGGATGGTAGTATTTCTATTTCTACCACGCGTTTCGGGTTTTCTTTGCCATTTCAAAGCATTGGAAATCTTTATAGCTGAGTAAGGAATTATTTTCTGCACGTCTTTATATGTTTTTCCTTCTCCAATCAATTTCTTGATCAAAGTTCTTCCTCCTTTGGTACAATGTCTGGAACAACCCATTTTACTCACTGAGCAAGGACTAACACCAGCAGGTACAGCATTTGCTGCTCTCCTTTAAATAATGGCCATAATTGACACCTTTTTTTCACAGAATGAATGATCTCACTAATTGAACTCTATACTGCTATTATTTTGTACACCCCCCATTTCATTAAATGTGTCAATTACACCCAATAAGCAGCATACATGTCATGACCGTTGATTCTATTGGTTGCCCATTACTTGCCTACACCTAGTCATTCATTTTTTTCCCATATTATATTTAATTACTAACTTTGGGAGAAAAGATCATGATGTTGGACTGCTATTATTTTGCACCTAAATTATAAATGAGCAGCATTATAGAACTCACATATTACTGCTCCTATGTACAAAGCTACAACTACTATAATACTGCCCCTATGTACAAGAATATAACTACTATAATACTGCTCCTATGTACAAGAATATAACTACTATAATACTGCCCCTATGTACAAGAATATAACTACTATAATACTGCTCCTATGTACAAGAATATAACTACTATAATACTGCCCCTATGTACAATAATATAACTACTATAATACTGCTCCTATGTACAAGAATATAACTACTATAATACTGCTCCTATGTACAAGAATATAACTACTATAATACTGCTCCTATGTACAAGAATATAACTACTATAATACTGCCCCTATGTACAAGAATATAACTACTATAATACTGCTCCTATGTACAAGAATATAACTACTATAATACTGCCCCTATGTACAAGAATATAACTACTATAATACTGCCCCTATGTACAAGAATATAACTACTATAATACTGCTCCTATGTACAAGAATATAACTACAATACTGCCCCTATGTACAAGAATATAACTACTATAATACTGCTCCTATGTACAAGAATATAACTACTATAATACTGCCCCTATGTACAAGAATATAACTACTATAATACTGCTCCTATGTACAAGAATATAACTACTATAATACTGCTCCTATGTACAAGAATATAACTACTATAATACTGCCCCTATGTACAAGAATATAACTATTATAATACTTCCCCTGTGTACAAGACTATAACTACTATAATACTGCTCCTATGTACAAGAATATAACTACTATAATACTGCTCCAATGTACAAGAATATAACTACTATAATACTGCCCCTATGTACAAGACTATAACTACTATAATACTGCTCCTATGTACAAGAATATAACTACTATAATACTGCTCCTATGTACAAGAATATAACTACTATAATACTGGCCCTATGTACAAGAATATAGCTACTATAATACTACCCCTATGTACAAGAATATAGCTACTATAATACTACCCCTATGTACAAGAATATAACTACTATAATACTGCTTCTATGTACAAGAATATAACTACTATAATACTGCTCCTATGTACAAGAATATAACTACTATAATACTGCCCCTATGTATAAGAATATAACTACTATAATACTGCCCCCTATATACAAGAATATAACTACTATAATACTGCCCCTATATACAAGAATATAGCTACTATAATACTGCTCCTATGTACAAGAATATAACTACTATAATACTGCTCCTATGTACAAGAATATGGATCTAGATGGAGAGACGTATATTGGAGTATGTTCCTTTTTACCATTTTCTGTGACTAAAGCCCGCTTTACATGCTACAATAAATCTTATGATGTGTCGGTGGGGTCACGTCGTAAGTGACGCACATCCGGCATCGTAAGTATGATTGTAGCGTGTAAAACCTCCGTACAATTGCGATTGAATGAAAATCCGTTCATCGCATGCACGTCGTTCATTTCTCAAAGATTGAACGTGCGGTTGTGCAATGTTCCCGGGGCAGCACACATCACAGTGTGTGACACCCCGGGAACATTGAACGACAGCTTACCTCCGTTCGTGGCTCCCGCGACAATGAGGAAGGAAGGAGGTGGGCGGGATGTTTACGTCCTGCTCATCTCCGCCCCTCCGCTTCTATTGGCCGGCTGCCACGTGACGTCGCTGTGATGCCGAACGTCCCTCCCCCTTCAGGAAGTGGATGTTCGCTGCCCACAGCGACGTCGTATGGACGGGTAAGTACGTGTGACAGCTTTTAATCGATTGTGCGGCATGGTAAAAAAATTTAACGTGCCACACATTCGATGGGGGCGTGTCACATCGCATACGATATCGTATGCTTAATTGAAAGGTGTAAAGCAGGCTTTATATCCATTTTATTTCTCCCTAGCTTGTCTCCCTGGCTCATACGGTGATCACTGTGAGAAACATTGCAATTGCCCCCATGGAATCCCATGTAATCACATCACTGGGGAGTGCGGCTGTCCACCAGGATTTACAGGCAATGGATGTGACCAAAGTAAGTGGGAAAATGGAAAAATTAGAATTTTATACTCAACCCATACTTCTATTCATTCCCAAGTGCCCGTCGTCCCTTGTGTATTCTGATTCTTAGTAAAGGACGCCATTGATTGAGTATAGCTGACATAGGAGCCTCCTAATGATGTATAGATATTACCAGTCTTCTGTTATGTGCTTAGTTGTAAAAGTCTTGTCTTCCTGTGTCCTCCCCCAGCTTGTCTGCCAGGAACATATGGTACAAATTGTGGCAAAATATGTCAGTGTCCCGGACAGCATCAAGACTGCCACCCAGTGACCGGGGAGTGTATCTGCGCACCAGGATATCACGGACACACGTGTCAGATCAGTAAGTGACTCGTTCTCTACAGAAATTGGACAAGGGTGGTTTCACACATCCATAACACATCAGTGCTGGAATAAATTCTCTTCTATGTGTATGGCAATTAATATCCCCATTGATTGTTATACATGTTTCCATTTCAGAGTGCACTAGTGGACTTTATGGCCGAAACTGCGAGCAGGAATGTAAATGTAAAAATGGTAGCCATTGTGAAGCCACAACTGGAGCGTGCCACTGTCCGCCGGGTTACGTGGGGTCTGATTGTGGCACTGGTAAGCCTCTGTCCGGGTGTTATACGCTGTATACTGACATTAACCTCACTGTTATGTCATATAATTAGTGGTTCTTTTACAGTGTGTCCCCTAGGAAGATATGGAAATGGGTGCACCCATGTGTGCCGCTGCGGTCCTAATGGATCCTGTGATCATGTGACTGGCGATTGTGTCTGTGCACCTGGAAGAATAGGAAAGAACTGCGAACGTGGTATGACTGATAATCATAGAGTACGATACATAGAATAATATGCATTACAGGCGCTGTCCGCTTTCAATTCAACAATTCAATTCTCCCATAAGCCATTTATGGGGGGTCTGGCTGGTGGTGGTGGGCTGCATCGAACAATGGGATCCTGATTTGTAGATGTCGGTGTACTGATTTACTCATTGTGGCAGGTATATGCATGGCCCTCACGCACCCTTTTTTGTTTTTTTACATTTCAGTCTGCACCAAAAATTATTTTGGGGCAAACTGTCAGCAGGTTTGCTCCTGTAAGAATGGAGGACTGTGTAACCCAACCAATGGGACATGTAGCTGCGGCCTTGGATGGACGGGCGTCACATGCGAGGATGGTATGTACTATGTGATGCGTGCCCCCTAGTATTCACATTGATATGAAATTGTTAATTATTTTCTCATATATAGATGTGTACCATTTGCAGTCAATAAATCAAAACACTTCTCTCCATTCAGAGGCTGGGAACACGAAAACTGGTGCCTGAGATATTTAACCTATTTTAAAGTTGTTTTTTGTCACCAATTCTAAATCTGCCCTCATATTTTGTCCATCAGGTCTAGTTAATAAGATGTGATATACCATATGTAAATGCATTCAACTGATCAAACGCTTGGACTGACGTCTACTAAACATTGTTATTTTTGCCTTCTTGGTTATTAAAACAAATTTATACATGTAAATTTATTTTATTTATGAAGAATTTATATCATAGAATATCAATTGAACATCCATAAAAAGTTGCCATTGATTCACTATTCATTTAGATTCCACGCAAAAGCGGCGCTTTAAAGATTTCTTGCAGTGAATTGCGCCAGGGCAATCACTTTGAATAGACCAATAGTAATCCGACATTCTGTGGGTAACCCAGTGCCCTCCATATCTTTCTTTTAGGGCACGCTCACACGAGCGTATGAATTGGACGAGTGCAATGTGAGAAAATCTCGCATTGCATTCGGACCAATGTTATTCAATGAGGGAGAGCAGATGGCCAGCTTTTTTCTCATACAGATTCTGGATGAGAGAAAAGTTGCAGCATGCTGCGATTGTCTGTGAGACCTGTGTCACTCGCACCAATACAAGTCTATTGGTGCAAGGAGTGAAACATGGGACTGCACTTGGATGTTATCAGAGTGCAGTGCGATAATCGCATCAGCTTGTAATGGAGAAGATGGGGAGATTAATCCCTCCCTCTCCTCCACAGCTACCGTCCTCTCCTCTGCAGCTGTAGGATCATGTCACAGTTGCATAATACTCGGCTCATGCTGGCAGCACAGCTGGAGACGAGGGTAATTAGCATAACGCATTCAATGCACTCACATCAGATGCTATACATTCTTGTGAATCCAGCCTTGTAGTTCTTAAATCTTGGTGGAATCGTTCAACCCTACTCTTCACTTGGGTTACCAAAGTTTTCTTGGAAATGTTCAAGTGGCTGTGGAGGTTGTGTATCAAGGTGCACTTTGTACAACCAATGTGACAGAAAGAAGATAGCATTCTTTCTACTAGTTTAGTGTAATTATCTGCTTTATAGTTCCCAAGAAAATTCTATACAACCATAGTGAAAGACGACCATGCATCTGCCTCAGCATCGTTCAATGAATCTTTGAAGTGTGGATCTTTCATGAGTCCTCTGATTTGAGGACCTTCAAAATTATTGTGCTGGAAATGTTCTGTATATTTAGTCGAAACATTATCTCTCCTTGTTTAGAGCCTTTGCAAACTGCTTCATTAAACCTAATTTGATGTGCAGTGGAGGTAAAATGATCTTATTCTTCTCAACCAATGGTTTTGCAATTACTTTCTTTTCTCCTACTACCATGTGTTTTCTCAGAGGCCACAGATTTCGTACCCAGTGCTCATTTTTGATCTAGAATCCTAGAAACAGGTACAACAGAGATACTTAAGGCCGTCACACACAGATCTGTGTTTGCAGTGAAATTGTGGACAATCAGTGCCAGGTTTGTGGCTGTGTACAAATGGAACAATATGTCCATGATTTCACTGCAACCACAGATCTGCCAAAGATTTATCTCTGTGTGTGATGTGGCCTTTAGTGTATCTGTGACGCCCCTGGACTATTCAGGTCGTCACAGGGTACTGCACGCTCTCTCTTTAGTGCAGGATTCAACCCCCCATGGTTCTGGGTCCCCATCCTGCAGTACTGCCTCCACCAGCATTCAAAAATCCTAGATACACCTTGCTCCACACCTGTCAGGCACACCAGTGGGCTGCTTAAGCAGGAATAGGGCCGCCTACCTAGGGGTCAGGCACGGAGGTGGGAGGAGTCGAGTCAGTCGAGTGGTAGCCCTGAAGATGTGAGGAGTTCTGAGGAAGCTGGAAGTTGTAGCCCACAGGGGAGAAGCAGACTAGGTCACAAACTGTGGTCTGGACCTAGAGGAGTCGGACCCCCAGTCGCAGGGGATTGAGGCTAGGTGCCTGGGACCTGTCTTGGAGGACGGTCAGCAGCCTGAGCCTAATCACCGGTCCGGGACCGAAGGCACGACAGAGTACACGGACCCTAGGTCGGGGAGAAGCCTCAGGCGACCCGGCAAGTAACCTGCGGAGGACAGGGCCTTTATGGACTGTTCCCACGAAGCTCAGAGATCGGGGGCACTAGCGCAACGAGGGGGATAGGGCTTTCTAAACAAGTGGCCCACTGAAATCCCAAGCGTGAGCTCCTGAGAGCAAGCTCTTTCACTTAGCCATAGTGGGGAGCGGGACCCGGAAAGCTCCAAGCTGACGGGCCACAAAGAACATTCTAAATTCTGTGCCATGAGGCAGGTCACGGACCACCAGGCAGTGCTGCAGGGGACGGGACCCGGACGAGCTCCCCTCAAGAGACAGCAGCAGTCAGAGACTTGGTTTACCCTGTTGTCAGCGTCTGCTTTATTGCTGAGTGAGTACCAGATTGACCTCTGTAACCAGCGTGCCTGTGCTCGCCCTGCACTACACCCCGTATCACCATCCAGAGTCCCGGGGCCTTTCCCTACCCGAGGAGGGCAACGACACCTTGCTGCCCTACTCCATTGCCCCGGGTACTCCCAATTACCGTACACCATGGGTGGCATCACAAAATATATACTTATTCCCTGTAAATACCCCCTCTTCCATTTGAGTGTGGCTCCTAGCCCCGGTGTCCGGAGACCCTCGAGCCACGAGTAATCACCACCCCTGGATCCGAGCGGTTCGATCCGCTGCAGGGGCGGCACATATCCACTCTGCTGTCCCAGGAGAATATTCACCATCTTTAGATCCACACAGATTGGCCACTGGTCATCATGGTATGATATTTTCTGTAAGATCAAATCAATTGCCTTTTGCTCTTCAGTGATCTTAGTTGAGTGACCTATTGGGAATGATCCATATTTGTTGCCATTGTATAAAAGCACACTTTTTTTTGTAAACCAAAAGTTTACGGGTTTCAGTCAGCTTAATCCATACAAGAGAAATGTTAGAACGTTGCAAACATTGACATGTCTTACATATCTTACAGACCATCTTTGAGTCTATGTATAATTAGTACCCCGTCGAGAGAAAAAAATCCCATTTTCATACGTGGGCAGCTGTATTTTATCTCAAAAAGTGGAGTTGCTACAAAAAAATGATATATGTAATCCAAAGGAAACGGGTGGGGAGAAAACTCACTGTTAGTTCTGCAGACCCACAGGAGCGTGGACGTGGCTGGCTACCACAAGTCAATAGAAAAAAGATAAAAGGTCCAGCACCAACGTTTTCCATATAGGCATGCCTATGAGTAAGGAGTCATTTCTGAAACGCATAAGGCGGGAGTCTTATTAGGTCCACATCATGGGACATATTTGATTTTATCATGTATGAGATTTCTCAATAAAAAAAGCAGATTTTTTTATGGAAAATTTTGGTGCTGGACCTTTCCTTTTTTCTACAAAAAAAATTACCTTTTCTGATTCAGAGGACTGAGTATACCCAAAATAAAGAATGCCTGAGGCACCCCAAAAAATGTTCTCTATTTGTTTTCCAATGTAGGCATACCCGTTCATTTTTTTTTGCAGTGTATCACAGCTGTAGTCCTATATATTATCCATAACTGCTGCTTGTAGTCTGGTCCATTTACTGTTGGGCCCCGGTGTGAATTTCTGGTCAGTATGAGGTCTTCTGTAGACCCTTTCAGTTGAACAATGCTGTGTAATATCCTCACTCAGATTACTCCTGTCATTCATTACAGAATGTCCTCCTGGGAAATATGGAGCCGCTTGTCAGATGGATTGTTCCTGCTTGAACAATGGGACGTGCGACAAAGTAACTGGGTCCTGTCAGTGCTCGGGAGGGTATTACGGAAACGCATGCCAGCACAGTAAGTCGCCCTGATATGCCAGTCAGGAGGAGGAAATGTCCGTGATAGGAGGAGGGTGGAGGTGGTAAGGAGGACATGACCTCCCTTCCTAGACCCTAGGGAAGATAGATTACAAGGTCTATGGTTTTCTACAAGGTTCGGCTGTCTTACAATGATACGGGCTGTGACCTCTGGATTTTACAATCCCCTTCAATTGTCCTTGGGGTCTCTAATCTTATCTTCTTGGTCATGACTTGTTCCACGAAAACTATGAAGTCACTTGAAGGAATATTCTGCAAACGCATGTATGGCATAGTTAATTTCCAACATTTCCATTTTTGTCATCTTCCACCATTTCTGGCATAGATTGTAGGCAGACCTTAATTGTGTATGATAGGATATAACTTTAAGGAAATACAACCTTACCACAACTGGAGAAATGACATTTTTATTGGGGAAGATGCATCAAAACTGCTGCAAAACAAAGTGGTTGCCCATAGTAACAAATTGGATCCCAGTTCACCTTTTTTTCACAGGCCCTTTGTGGTTTCAAGGGAGCAGTTTTCCATAGCAGCCTAGGTTACCTTTACACTAATTTTGATAAAATTTACATTGATCACTTGAAAGGTAAGCAGGATAAGACAATAAAGCCAGATCACCACCCCTCCCCCTGGCTGAGGATCTGACACAATAATGGGCCTTAAAGGTCCTGTTGGATACAAGTGGTGATATGTATTAAGGTACCGTCACACATAACGAGATCGCTAGCGAGATTGCTGCTGAGTCCGTGACGCAGTAGCGATCCAGTTAGCGATCTCATTATGTGTGACACCTCCCAGCGACCAGGCCCCTGCTGTGAGGTCTCTAGTCGTTGCCGAATGGTCCAGGTCATTTTCTTCAAAGGCGATGTCCTGCTGGGCAGGACACATCGCTGTGTGTGACACTGTGTGACAGGGTCACAGTGACTGCTGAGATCGTTATACAGGTCGCTACTGCGACCTGTATTGTTCCTGCATCGCTGGTAAGATCTATCTGTGTGACATCTCACCTGCGATCTCCCAGCGACTTACCAGTGATCCCTATCAGGTCGCATCGTTTCCGGGATCGCTGGTAAGTCGTTGTGTGTGACTGGGCCTTTAGATGACTCGTCACTATAGTATGACACAAAGATTGGCAATCTGATGCTGAAATCAAGGAGGGGCAAGTCCTTCAAAAACAAAAATGAACGTTTAGTTGATAAAGAAGTAGAATTTTACAGAGTGAAACTCACCGCTACACTTTTATTACTTTTTGTAGTTTGTCCCCATGGTTACCATGGAGACAAGTGCCAAGAAATGTGCGACTGTGAAAATGGAGCATCATGTGACCCAGTGACTGCGGCGTGCCGCTGCCCGGCTGGTTTCAATGGAGACAGATGTGAAAAAGGTCGGTGTAACATGTGGGACATAAATCGCTAAGATGTAAACACAAAATCTTAAACATACTACAAACTGTAACTTAACGCAATATATTAAGTGAAAATAGAGTTTCAAGGTGAACATACCCTTTAAGTACTTAACGTTTAGGGTACAGTCACATAATCAGTTTTTGCAGTGTTTTGGATGCAGTGTGTTTTAGCTATAAGTATAAGCACAATGGATGGGATTCATAGAAATCTCCTGCCCGCTGTGCTTCTTTTTGACGATGCATACACTGACCTGTGGTGGGTTTACGAGCTGCAGCACGTTAATTTATGCCACGGAGACCTGAGTGTTTTCAGCAGGAGAACATAGCAAAAATATGCTGCACCCAGAACCCTGATCGAGGGGATGGACTGCGGTGCTCTCCTTTAAACAACACTTGCCTAGGACTCTAAGCCCTATTTGTCACGAATTTCAGGGTTCTAAACATCTCTTATGTCTTCCAGGTTGCAACTTGGGATCATTTGGAGAGAATTGTGGGAAGATTTGTGAGTGTGAAGGGAATGGACCTTGTGACCCAGTGACTGGTGTTTGCTTTTGTCCACCGGGAAAGACTGGAGCGACCTGTGATCTAGGTACAGTAGACCCGACGTTCTGGATTAATACATAAAGTCTATGTTTTTTAGAGGGGTTGTCCAGTCTAAATCCATAACTCTGCAGTCGCTCTGTATGTCACTCAGTGACTGCAGACTTGTGAGTCCTCACTCACACCCGCACTGTGCGCTCTGAGGATTCTCCGGTGTCAGAGCTGGGAATGGTGCTCATGTGGCTCAATGCAAATGTATGAGTCAAGTATGAGCCCCTCTTGTCGAATTCTGCCCGGTAGTATACTCGAGACCATGTAACCGCCATTCACAGCTCTGACACCGGAGAATCTTCACAGTGTGTGCAATGGGAGGATTTACAAGTCTGCAGTCACACGGTAAATGCAGGGTTATGCATTAAACCCAGACAGCCCTTTTAAGATTTGGTTCTTTAATTGATGCAAAACTACAGAAGTTGGCAGTGGTAGTTTGTTGAACCCACAGTTTACAGGTTAATGGTCTGCAAGCTGAGGCTCTCCAACACTTATGAAACTACAAGTCTCAGCATACTAGATTGGATCACATCACATGCTAAAGCAGATTTGTGACCAACAGCCTATTGCCTTAAATAAGCTAATATTCGACTGAGCAGAGTTAGTAATAATCCAAAAAACGGCATATAGTAAGAAACATTCTACACAATGTACCTAAAACCTGGAGCACCGTTGTTAAAAAGCCAAGTAGAAGTCACTGAGCGCTTGTTCTTTACCCCAGACTGTAGGATAAATCACTATGGACCAAACTGCAGCCTGAGCTGTGACTGTGGCTGGAACGCCCAGTGCAATGCCCTGACCGGAGGATGCATCTGTCTCAACCGCTACATAGGAGCCACCTGCCAGGAAGGTATGTAGCGCCCCAGGGGGCAGGTGTTTTTAACCTACTCGTTGCCGGGACGGGGTTGCAGATCCTCTGCATCGTCACAGGGTGGCTTAATCCAGTTGCCTTGCCCCGAGGCGTACAGGAAGGGAAGGATGGCGGTGGGCAGGAGGGAGGATGAGGGGGGTAGTGGCAGTTAGTAAAGTCTTTTTTAAGATTGTGACGCCATCTGTGGTATGCGGCCAGGCACGGGCTGCTGGGGGTGCAAGTATTGGACCCCTGTGGCGTCAAGCACTTGAGGATCCCGGTGTCAGTAAATTGTCCCGTTCTCTATGCTGATAGCACGGTTCCGTTATGGGGACGATCCTCAACCCCGCAACCTATATGCTATTTCACTGCAGACTCGTGGGACGGGTCCGGTGACTGTTCTAGCCGTTCCCCGCGACCCTTGCAGAGTTGGTAGATAACGTGAAGTATATCTGCCCTAGGATTCTGTATCCTGACAGCGCCAGTCCTGTGGAGGCAGCCGCCTACTTTTCCCCAGCGGCTGTGTTGAACGCCTTGGCCCACGTCCACTCTGCTCGGTGTCTGAAGCTGTTCTCTCTCGTTTTTTTGTAGTTATGTTATGTATTCAAAGCTGTTGCCCCCAGTCGCTGCCACCGGCTGGTTCACTACTCTCACTAGGTCAACCTGCTCTTCCCACTATGTTACTGACCCCCCCTGGTGGTTGCTTCTCCCTGACCCTGAGTCCCTAGTCCAGTGGATCGGGGAGCCCCTGGTGCAGTGGAGTTTTGTAAACCCACCGCTGTAGTGACCCCCTACTGTGATCCGACCCTGGATCAGTCCCCATTGGGGAGGGCAACTCAGTGTTACTGTATGTTGTGTAAGTGGAAACCGGTACCGACCTTCCCTGGACCCAGGATAAGTACTACACCCTAATGGAGGTGTAGTACCCTGTAGTGCCTGAAGCCTCAGGAGTGCCACAGGTACATGTTTTTTCAAGTACTAAATCATATGCAATAGACAATGAAGTGGTGCAGAGGTGGTAGGCATGATTGGAAACTGGAGCCTGAGGCCGCCCATGAGCTCCTCCTCCACATAACAATCCATAAGTATTATAAATGGCACACTATAGGAGGCGATCTATCACAGATTTTGCATTCACGTTACCTATACCTTATCCATTTAGATGCATACAGTTCCACCTGTTGATTTAAAGGGAATTTTCCACTGATTGACAGCTTTCGGTGTACACTGTTTATAGGTATAAAGCTGCCAATCAGTGGTGGGTGGGGTTATACACAGCTCAGTATTCAGAGAAAAGGTAGATCTGCAGGCGATAATACAGGGATTTTATCAAAACTCCAGCAATGTCACTATACTGGGTTGTTTGATGTGATCCAGGTTTCTGCCCCTACATCATGCTGCTCTCAGATGTGGTAGCAAAACCCTTCTTTCAGATTCCTTTTAACGTAAAACACCACATCTTCAGCATTTCCAAGAGTTCAGCTTGTTGGCAGTGAATTTATCATTCTTGTTTTTATTTCTCTTTTGCAAACTGGGTAGCATTTTGGGTCACAATCATCACTCTGCAGTATTTTGGGGATTATTTTGGCCTTATCCTTAAAGAAGTTGTCCAGTTACCAAAACTGATTTTTTTTTTCCTGATAAATCTTGCTAATATGTGCCCCTCAACACATCTATTATGTTTTTTCAGCAAAATTACCTTTCATTGTGCACTAGCAGCACATGCTCATTGCTGGCTCCAGCTCTGATGGGGTTAATCTCTCCTCTGACTTCCTGTGTTCAGTTCCTACAAGTCCCAGAATTCTTTGTGGCTCTAGGGCGGTGTCTGGCTTATCTAACACACCCATTGTGTCTAATACACCCACTCTGCTCCCACCCAAACCCTCCTCCCTGCCTCTTCCCAGTGGATGTGCACTGAGATCAATCACACAGAGACAGCAGCAGCTCTACACAGCCGGGGAAGAAAGTGTGTGTGCGCGTATATACAGTGTATGTGTGTGTATATACATTGTGTGTGCGTATATACAGTGTATGTGTGTGTATATACAGTGTGTGTGCGTATACACAGTGTGTGTGTGTGTATATATACAGTGTGTGAGTGAGTGTGTATGTGTGTGTGTATGTCATACTCACCTGTCTGCAGGGTCCGGGTGCCATGCTTGCTTCCAGCCCCTGTCCCGGTCCCGCCGCTTCGGCTGTGTGCAGTCTCCCCGGGGCACGCACGAAGCTTGCAGGACCTGGCCGTGGATCACCTGATGCAGTCACCTGACGCATCAGCTGATCGATTCTCGTGGTGTCGCCGGCTTTTTCGCGCCCGGCCGGCTATCAGCTGATCCTGCCGTCAGGTGACTTCATCAGCTGATTACCGGCAGCTCCCGCAGCGATGGGACAGGATCATACTCCGGTCCAATCGATCGCTGCGGGAGCTGCCGGTAATCACACACAAGTGACAATCGCACATAAGTGAGTATGTATTTTTTTTTTTTTTTTTGCACTGATGCATCTGCTGATTGTATAATCGGCTTTTATACAATCAGCTGATGTGTGATGGGATTCAGGCACTTGATCCTGAGACATCATCTGATCGCTTTGCCTTCCAGCAAACCGATCAGATGATATTGGATCCGGATTGGACGGCGCGGGACCCTAACCCAGGATTACTGCGGAGGGGGGTTTATTTCAATAAAGATGGAGTCACTAATTGTGTTGTGTTTTATTTCTAATAAAAATATTTTTGTGTGTTGTGTTTTTTTTTTTTATCATTACTAGAAATTCATGGTGGCCATGTCTAATATTGGCGTGACACCATGAATTTCGGGCTTAGGGCTAGCTGATAATATACAGCTAGCCCTAACTCCATTATTACCCGGCTAGCCACCCGGCATCAGGGCAGCTGGAAGAGTTGGATACAGCGCCAGAAGATGGCGCTTCTATGAAAGCGCCATTTTCTGGGGTGGCTGCGGACTGCAATTCGCAGTGGGGGTGCCCAGAAAGCTTGGGCACCCTTCACTGTGGATTCCAATCCCCAGCTGCCTAGTTGTACCCGGCTGGACACCAAAATTAGGCGAAGCTCACGTCATTTTTTTTTTAAATTATTTCATGAAATTCATGAAATAATTAAAAAAAAAAAAAGGGCTTCTCTATATTTTTGGTTCCCAGCCGGGTACAAATAGGCAGCTGGGGGTTGGGGGCAGCCCGTACCTGCCTGCTGTACCCGGCTAGCATACAAAAATATGGCGAAGCCCATGTCATTTTTTTTTCTTTTTGGGTAAAAAACTGCATACAGTCCTGGATGGAGGATGCTGAGCCTTGTAGTTCTGCAGCTTCTGTCTGCTCTCCTGCATACACTAGTGAATGGAGGATGCTGAGCCTTGTAGTTCTGCAGCTGCTGTCTGCTCTACTGCATACACTAGTGAATGGAGGATGCTGAGCCTTGTAGTTCTGCAGCTGCTGTCTGCTCTCATGCATACACTAGTGAATGGAGAATTCTGAGCCTTGTAGTTCTGCAGCTGCTGTCTGCTCTCCTGCATACACTAGTGAATGGAGGATTCTGAGCCTTGTAGTTCTGCAGCTGCTGTCTGCTCTCCTGCATACACTAGTGAATGGAGGATGCTGAGCCTTGTAGTTCTGCAGCTGCTGTCTGCTCTCCTGCATACAATGAACATTTTGAATAAGGAAATGACAACAGACCTTTTTTTTTTTTTCATCAACAATCTTTAATGGCATTGTGCACTGATTAAAAACGCAGTGAGCAAAAACGCAGCAAAAAACGCACCAAATCGCAGCAAAAACGTGACATGCAGCACCGCAGGTGACAGAGCAGAGCAAGTTGGTGACATGGTGTGCCCTGACACATAGTGTGCTGCATGTCACTGTATCCACTCTGGGACTTGTTGTGCAGGTGAACGGATGATACATGTCACTAACTGTCTCCACTGTGGTACTTGTTCTGCAGGTGAGAGTGTATACAGTTGGTACTATGCAGCAGAAATCACAGAGTGGAGACAGATAGTGACATTTAGCATCCGGTCACCTGCACAACAAGTCCCAGAGGGGAGACAGATAGTGACATGCAGCACACTATGTGTCAGAGCAGAGCATGTCACTGTCTCCACTCAGGGACTTGTTGTGCAGGTGACCGGATGCTACATGTCACTGCCTCCACTCTGGGACTTGTTGTGCAGGTGACCGGATGATACATGTCACTAACTGCCCCACTCTGTGATTTCTGCTGCATAAAATAAATGAAAAATATGATATGTACTTGACTGGACTTTTTAATTATACCTGTGTATGAAAATATTAACTGTTTTAATCAATGTCAACTAAAAAAAAATATTATTAGATAAACAGATAACATTATTAACAGTTAAAGGGGTATTCCCATGTCCAAGATCCACTACTACTATGTAGTAGATGTAATAATAAGAATATTAGCAAATATATCGCATTATAAATGTAGTGTAGCTCTCGTGATAAGCCATGTCACTTACCTCATGGGCAGGGGCATTCCAACGGCCTAGGCATCAATGGCAACAAACAGTATCAACTTTCACTATATGATTGGTTGTAACCATGGATACCTTAGAGTTAATCACTTCCACATCAGGTAAGATACATGGCTAATCATGAGATGTATACTACGTTTCAAATTGCATATATTTGCTAATATTATTATTATAACACCTCATACATATTGAGATAGGATCTTGGTGATGGGAATACCCCAAAACTAAAACAGACAAAGGAAAACAGAGAAATGCTGGACAAGCCAATAGTCACTTCATTTGACTACGTACTTGTCTGTCCTCACAGCACTCACAATACACCAAGTGAGTATTTGACGTTACCGTAATGAACCGGTTATGCTACTGCAAGTCTGCTTTATTCTAAGTTTCATCCACATTATGAATACACTATATCTGGCCACAAACTACATTTTGATAGAGCGTGGACCGCTAAAGTGAAGTGACCACGTGATTGCATGTATGCAAATTGCATATTTTTAATAACACCCTCTCCTCTCCCAACAACGGAAAATCCTCTGAGCAACCAGAGCACACAATGTGAGGATTTTTACGTCTGCAGTAACATAGTGGAACATAGTACCAGTTGACTTGGATTTCAAGACCACACAACCACTTTAACTACAAACATTAGCTAGACTAGTACTTTTACACATGCAACGTTATTACATTTTAATATCGGGTTTCATGCTCTTCAACAATTTGTTGTTTATCCGGCTTCGGGATAGAAGCAATATTTGTTGGAAAATCTGGACGTTTGGAGGTCCAGGAGGTTTGAAGTTCCTGCTTCATAATTCGAATTACATCGTCCTGGATTTCTTGTTGAAAAGCTTGTGATGTTGGGTGATATAAATATTTTACAACCCATGCTTTGCGTGCTTTGGAAAATTCCACACGGTGTCTAACACTGACAGGGGACACACACTGTTCACACACTGCGTCGTTTTATTTAAGCGGTGTTTTTGTGCGTTTTTTTGCGTCAAAAAACCCAAAAAAAAGCATACGTGGCAAACAACAGACGCGTTTTTACCGTGTTTGTGCGTTTTTTGCTCTGTGTTTTTATGCTTTTTTTTATCAGAGAAAGATTGTTGAAAGAAAAAAAAAATAAACAAGTTCTGAAGTAATTTCCTTCTTCAATATGTTCTTCATTCTCCACTAGTGTATGCAGGAGAGCATACAGCTGCAGAACTACAGGGCTCACCATGCTCTATCCAGGACTGTATGCTGGAGGGAGAGGCAGGGGGAGCAGAACTACAAGGCTCAGCATCCTCCATTCACTAGTGTATGCATGAGAGCAGACAGCAGCTGCAGAACTACAAGGCTCAGCATCCTCCATTCACTAGTGTATGCAGGAGAGCAGACAGCAGCTGCAGAACTACAAGGCTCAGCATCCTCCATTCACTAGTGTATGCAGGAGAGCAGACAGCAGCTGCAGAACTACAAGGCTCAGCATCCTCCATTCACTAGTGTATGCATGAGAGCAGACAGCAGCTGCAGAACTACAAGGCTCAGCATCCTCCATTCACTAGTGTATGCATGAGAGCAGACAGAAGCTGCAGAACTACAAGGCTCAGCATCCTCCATCCAGGACTGTATGCAGTTTTTTACCCAAAAAGAAAAAAAAAATGACATGGGCTTCGCCATATTTTTGTATGCTAGCCGGGTACAGCAGGCAGGTACGGGCTGCCCCCAACCCCCAGCTGCCTATTTGTACCCGGCTGGGAACCAAAAATATAGAGAAGCCCTTTTTTTTTTTAATTATTTCATGAATTTCATGAAATAATTTTAAAAAAAAATGACGTGAGCTTCGCCTAATTTTGGTGTCCAGCCGGGTACAACTAGGCAGCTGGGGATTGGAATCCACAGTGAAGGGTGCCCAAGCTTTCTGGGCACCCCCACTGCGAATTGCAGTCCGCAGCCACCCCAGAAAATGGAGCTTTCATAGAAGCGCCATCTTCTGGCGCTGTATCCAACTCTTCCAGCTGCCCTGATGCCGGGTGGCTAGCCGGGTAATAATGGAGTTAGGGCTAGCTGTATATTATCAGCTAGCCCTAAGCCCGAAATTCATGGTGTCACGCCAATATTAGACATGGCCACCATGAATTTCTAGTAATGATAAAAAAAAAACCACAACACACAAAAATATTTTTATTAGAAATAAAACACAACACAATTAGTGACTCCATCTTTATTGAAATAAACCCCCCTCCGCAGTAATCCTGGGTCAAGGGTCCCACGCCGTCCAATCCGGATCCAATATCATCTGATCGGTTTGCTGGAAGGCAAAGCGATCAGATGATGTCTCAGGATCAAGTGCCTGAATCCCATCACACATCAGCTGATTGTATAAAAGCCGATTATACAATCAGCTGATGCATCAGTGCAAAAAAAAAAAAAAAAAAATACATACTCACTTATGTGCGATTGTCACTTGTGTGTGATTACCGGCAGCTCCCGCTGCGATCGATTGGACCGGAGTATGATCCTGTCCCATCGCTGCGGGAGCTGCCGGTAATCAGCTGATGAAGTCCCCTGACAGCAGGATCAGCTGATAGCCGGCCGGGCGCGAAAAAGCCAGCGAGACTACGATCAGCTGATGCGTCAGGTGACTGCATCAGGTGATCCACGGCCAGGTCCTGCAAGCTTCGTGCGTGCACCGGGGAGACTGCACACAGCCGAAGCGGCGGGACCGAGACAGGGGCTGGAAGCAAGCATGGCACCCGGACCCTGCAGACAGGTGAGTATGACATACACACACATACACATTCACTCACACACTGTATATATACACACACATACACTGTATATATACACACACACACTGTATATACACACACATACACTGTATATACGCACACACACTGTATATACACACACATACACACTCACTCCGCGTCCTGTCAACTGTGCTGCTGGTGGGAGTATATGATCACACTGCCGACACCGCCCGCTCTCCTGACAGCTGAGCACAGCGGGCGGGTGGACAGTGTGATCACATACTTGCGTGACAGGGGGGATTTCAGTGGAGGAAACCCCCCCTGTACTCCACACTGGAGCCCATACCTCCCACAGCTGAATGCTGGTAAGCGCGCTCTGCCTTCACCGCTCCACTGGCGTCCTCCGGATCCTCCCCTCGATGCTGGGCTGTGACGTCAGGTAGTCACCGCCCACAGCCCAGTCAATCACTGTGAGTGGCGCCGGCATCCTGTGACGTACCCGTCCAGTTTATGAGCCCGGAAATGCCGGGACGTCAGAGGATGCCGGCGGCCACAGCTCCAGGGGGTCATGTGACTGGCACTGAGCGTGCAGGATAGCGCCGCTCAGTGCCAGAAATGGAAACAGAAGCCAATGCAGAAGCTGCAGACAATGGTAAGTGAGAATCATTGGGGAAAAAAAAAAAATGGGTGAACCACCCCTTTAAGGTTTGTATCTCACTTATGCTAATGTTTTGTATCTGGTTTCTTTCCAGGAGGCCCTCCCCCGCTTATGTCAGCTCAGCTGCAGGCAGCCCTCCGTAAGTCCGGACTATAGTACACGTCTTGTCCTTACTTTATTATGACCATTATCATAAAGGCTCTTTCTTATTTTGTATTTGGGATAGATTATACATATGGAAAAGTTACAGTTTCTGTAACCAATATAAAAACATGCCTTGTCCTGGAGACTGATCTGCAATCCCGAAGAAAAAAAAAATCATGTTTTCTTGGCAGTAATGCGTAATATTCCAATGTTCACCATCTACAGTCTTGTTTTTTTCTCCTTCCCTTTACTTGAGTGCAACTGTTGTTTTAGCTATTGTAGGTCATGTTAAGTTTGTACCAGTTCAGATTATGAGATTAGGAAGTGCCGGCAATTTTTCTGATCTGCAATTCTAGACCTCACTGACGAATAAGAGTGGTGAAGATTTAGAAATAACCTTATTAATATGAAGTGTTGTTGTGTGGTACCTAAAAATAAAAAACTATCCACTGAGTTTTATTTAATTAAAATGGAGTACCTGTGCCACCCCCCGTGCCAGCAGCCGGCACTACTCGGGTCCGGGCCTTCAGGGGTGGTGGCTCGAGGGTCCCCGGACCCGGGGGTCTCGCGGACACGCCGAATAAATGGGCGGATGTAGATGTACGGGCTAGGCTGTAGCAAGTTTGTGACGCCACCCACGGTATGTGGTGAGGTTGGACACCACCGCTGCTGTTATGGGACACCTGGGGGAGATGTTGTGCAGCAAGTTGTTAACCCCTCCGTAGGCAGGGATGGTGACCCCGGGACCCAGTGGCTGGGTGCAGGGGATGGCAACCGCAGGGGGTGCTGGAGTACTCATGATTAGTAACACACACAAGTCTCTGGTAAACCAAGATGGTGGTGGCCGGTTGCGTTCAGGGTTCCCCACCCGGCTGGTGGTCTCTATCCTGTTCCTGCACCTTTTTGTGTTCAATGGACTTCCCCGGTATGGAACTCGGGAGTCCGCTCCCGGCTGGATGTGGCCTAAGGAGCTGTGCCCGCAGACGCTGGCCCGTGGGATCTCTGGGCATTGTCGGTGACCGCTTATCCCTATTCGGTGGGCTGTTGTCTTCTATGAGGGACTTTGGGTGGGACAGGACCTCTAGTCCTGGCCTCAATCGGTTAATTAACCAGCTCCAGTAGGTTCTGGCACTGGCTTCAGGGTCCGAGTCCCCCCTTTGTGCACTGTTTCCGGTCGAGTCCCCGGTGTAGGTACCGGCGGGCTATAACCCTGTCCCGGTCCACCTCGGTTCTGCCGAGCCGTCTTCCCGTCTCCTGCTGACGGAGACCACCGTCTGCCTCCTAGCCAGTGGCACGAGGTCTCTTACCCTGGTACCGTTCAACTTGAGCTTCACTGCTGGAGCTACACTTAGCTCAAGCCCACACTCCTCTCCAAACTGAACTCTAAGCAGAATTACTTGTTTTCCCGCCCCGGGCTGTCTAGACCCCTGGGTGGGCGTGTTCCAACCGCCTGGTCACGCCCAGTGGTGTGTCTGTCTGTCCCTAAGGGGGATGTGACTAAGCTTTCTGGTCGGCTGTGTGTTTCCTTGTGAGGGAAGGTGTTACGCAGGGGACTACCTAGCCCTGCCAGGGCGTCACATACCTCCTACAGTTTCAGCTGCTCCACTGATGGATCTATTTTTATTTTTATTTTGTACCCCTCCATTCCAAAATTATGCCCCCCACCCCCTTAATAAAGATGTAAATTTTCCCTTCAAACAAATAAAAATATACAACAGAACTTCCCTATGGGCATTTGGCTAGGATCAGAGAAAAAAAGGCAATCAAAACATGGCCACAGCCACAAATAAATTCTGGGGTATATGGGCAGGTAGTTGAAGGGAACATTTGCATCTATTACTGGGGGTGTAACCTTAGAAGAGGGGCACAAAAGAAAAAAAAATATCCAGTGAGCAGTCCTCTTTAGGATAAACCATTTTAATTTTTTTTCATATATCCGTACTACAAATGAAAATGAGAAACTTTGTAAGGCCCTGTACGCACACTGCGGATTTGTTTCTCCAGCAAAAACCGCATCTTCTGGCAAAAAAACCACACCAATAATGCATGCGTTTTTACCGCCGTTTACTGCGTTTTTGGTGCAGAATTACTGTGTTTTTGCCTGTGTTTTTTTTTAACATTGTCAACGAGAAAAACGCAGCAAAAGAGGTGACATGCTACATCTTTTTGCCGCAGAAATTCTGCAGCAAAACCTGTGACGCCCCTGGACTATTCAGGTCATCACAGGGTACTGCACAAACTACCATAGCCGTACAGTATTTAAACCCCCATGGTTCTGGGTCTCCATTCTGCAGTATTGCAGGGGTCACAGGTTACTACACTCACCACATACACCCCCACCCCAGTAAGGTACCACCAGTCAACCACAAAGACCTGATTTACTCTGAGGGAGGCAGACAGGCACACCAGGTGGGCAGAGTCAGGCGGAAAGACACGCCCTCTGAGGAGTCTGCTGGCCTGAGGCAGGAACACAGTGCAGTGCACAGACAGTTCAGTTCAGTACAGCAGAGTGGAGAGTAGTGGAGTATGGTTCTGCGCGGGGCCTGGGTTGGAGCCTAGGACCCCCCCAAACAGTCAGGCAGGCAGATGGCAGTGGCCGCCTGCAGGAGACCGGGAATACGACCAGTGGAACTATGAGGGACCGGGACAGGGTAGCGGCCCGCCGGAACCGAACCGGGGAGCCAACAGGATACCGGAGCACCAGGCAGGGTACTCAGACCCCGAACTAGGCTATACGCCACCACCATAGTCGAATTAACTGATTGCGGTCTGGACCTCAGGGGTTCATTCCCACCAAAGTCCCGATTGAAGGCAACAGCCCAACCCGTCTGGATAAGAGCCACCGCCAGAGGCCAGAGATCTAAGGGCCAGCATCTGCGGGCAAAAGCGGCTCCTACGACACATACACGCCGGGGAGCGGACTACCAGTGCCCAGGCACAGTGGTCACACTACAAACAGGTGCAAGAGAAAGGCGGACATTGCCAACCCGACTAGAAAGCTGCAGCTGGCTGCGGGCCCCGTCCATCCCTCCGTTTGGTTTACCAGTGACTCTGTGTGGTTTAATCGTGAGTACACCAGTGCCATCCGGCACCGCACCGCAACCCTGCGCCCTGCACCCCGGCCCTCGCACAACCGGGACCAACATCCCCCTACCCACGGAGGGGTCAACACCTAGCTGCGCCACTACACCGCTCCCGGGAGTCCCCGTACCTTCACCGCAGCGGTGGAGTCCACCATCACCACAACCCGTCGTGGGTGGCGTCACGAACAATCACCCAAAAACCAAACACCCGCATTCCCCTGCGCGTAGCGCCAACCCCCCCTTGCAGAGCGACGTGACCCCAGGGTCCATGAGAGGCTCGAGCCACCACCCGCAGTACGAGCACGGATCCGAGCGGCTCGGCGGCTGCAGCCGAGGCTGCGGGGCGGCACAATAGCGCCGCACACCTAGGGGTCAGGCAGGGAGGTGGGAGGTGTCAAGTCCGTTGAGCGGTAGCCCTTGAGCTGTGAGGCGCTCTGAGGAATCTGGGAGTTGTAGCTCGCAGGGGAGAAGCAGACTAGGTCGCAGATGGTGGTCTGGACCTAGAGGAGTCAGACCCCCGGTCGCAGGGGATTGAGGCTAGGTACCTGGGACTCGTCAAGGAGGACGGTCAGCATACTGGTCCTATCACCGGTCCGGGACCGAAGGCACGATGGGGTACACGGACTCTAGGTCGGGGAGAAGCTTCAGGCAACCCGGCAATTAACCTGCGGAGAACGGGGCCTTTATGGACTGTTCCCACCAGCTCCAGAATCGGGGAACTAGCACAACGAGGGGGATAGGGCTTTCCTAGCAAGCAGCCAACGGAAATCCAAAGCGTGAGCCTTGAGAGCAGGCTCCTTCACTTAGCCACAGGGGGGAGCGGGGCCCGGACAGCTCCAAGCTACCGGGCCACAACGGACAATCTAAAACTTAGTGCCTGGAGGCAGGTTACAGATCACCGGCAGTACTGTAGGGCGAGCTCCCCTCGAGATGCAACTGCGTTCAGAGACTTTGTTTACCCTGTTGTCAGTGTCTGCTTCATTGCTGAGTGAGTACCCGACTGACCCCTGTACTGCACCCCCACCTCTCCCACCAGAGTCTCGGGGCCTACCCCTACCCGTGGAGGGCAACATCACCAAGTTGCCCCACTCCAATCACCCCAGGTACTCCCAACAGCAGCAGCGGTACTCCCAATTACCGCACACCACGGGTAGTGTCACGAACTACACCAAAATCCCCTGTGAATACCCCCTTCACATTTGAGTGTATCCCCTGGGTCCGGAGACTCTTGAGCCATGAACGATCACCACCCCCGGATCAGAGCGGTTCGATTCACTGCTGGGGCGGCACACCTGTAAGGAAAAAAAATGCAGTGTGCACACACCATTTTGGATTTCTCTAGACTTTGCAGGGGAAAAGACTGTATGAAGCTTATGAAACAAAACCGCAGCAAAAAATGCAGTCTGCGCACAGGGCCTAAAGGCCGAGTCACACTAAACAACTTACCAGCGATCCCAACAACGATACAACCTGATAGGGATCGCTGGTAAGTTGGTAGGAGGTCGCTGGTGAGATGTCACACTAAGCGACGCTCCAGCGATCCCACCAGCAACCTGACCTGGCAGAGATCGCTGGAGCGTCGCTACACGGGATGCTGGTGAGCTGTCACACAGGCAGATCTCACCAGCAACCAGTGACCAGCCCCCAGCCAGCAGTGCCACGTGGAAGCGATGCTGCGCTTGGTAACTAAGGTAAATATCGGGTAACCAACCCGATATTTACCTTGGTTACCAGCGCACACCGCTTAGCGCTGGCTCCCTGCACACCTAGTCACAGTACACATCGGGTTAATTACCCGATGTGTACTCTGCTACGTGTGCAGGCAGCAGGGGCCAGCTTCTGCGGACGCTGGTAACCACGGTAAACATCGAGTAACCAAGAAGCCCTTACCTTGGTTACCCGATATTTACCTTCGTTACCAGCGTCTGCCGCTCTCACACTGCCAGTGCCTGCTCCCTGTTCCTTGCACTCCTAGCCACAGTACACATCGGGTTAATTACCCGATGTGTACTCCAGCTACATGTGCAGGGAGCAGGGAGCCAGCACTGACAGCTGAGAGCTGCGGACGCTGGTAACGAAGGTAAATATCGGGTAAAAAAAGGTAAGGGCTTTTTGGTTACCCGATGTTTACCGTGGTTACCAGCGTCCGCAGAAGCCGGCTCCTGCTGCCTGCACATTTAGTTGTTGCTCTGTCGCTGTCACACACAGCGATCTGTGCTTCACAGCGGGACAGCAACAACTAAAAAATGGCCCAGGACATTCAGCAACAACCAACGACCTCACAGCAGGGGCCAGGTTGTTGCTGGATGTCACACTAAGCAACATCGCTAGCAACGTCACAAAAGTTGTGCCTTAGCAGCGATGTTGCTAGCGATGTTGCTTAGTGTGATGTGGCCTTTAGAGAAATCTACTTTCTCTTCCCAAACTGATATCCACTTTAGTGATAAAGCACTGCAGGGGATTATAGAAGCACAAAAACAATTAACATGCTGTTTCTTTGTTCAGCAACAAAATCTGCAAGAGAAAGGAAAGGGAAAAAAAAAAAGCAGTGTGTACACAGCAGGTCTTTATTGCCATAGACTTTGCTGGGATGCTTTTTCCTTATACTGATTAAGATAAGCAAGGAAAAATTAAGAAGAAAAAAAAAAAGCCACGTGGGCACATAGCCTTACATTACTGAGGTAGGAGATGGCAATTTGTGCTCATAAAGTTCTATGGAGAACTGTGGTTTCAGGACAGTTTGCAGTAGAATATCTCTGTCCATGTCTGCCTTTAGCTCCTCCATAGAATTTTATAAGCACCAACTGTTATGTATCTCGGTAATGGGAACATCAGTCGTCATGGGTAAAATGTGCAATCAATGAACTGAGAATGAAAGGAGGAGGAGAATAAAGTGTTTTTTTCTGATAAGAAGCCTTGTAATATACCCTATTTCCTTGTCATTGATTTATGAAATAAAGTATAACTGTTTGAATGTTTAAGTCACATCACAAAGCCTTACTGGGAACTTGTTGGGCCATTGCTCCTATTACAGCTGTTTTAGGATTTAGTAATTTACTTATCAGACCGTTTTATAATACTCTGCTGTCTCCTTTGGTTTCTAGATGCGCAGCTGCGACCATCACATCGATCTTCAGTTAGATATTTAATACATTCAAGCAAACATCGGCCATAGTCTCATTCCTGGAGTAAAATCCATTGCAGGTGCCACCATAAAACCACTATCAATTTGGGACAATATTCATTGATGTCCATACTGGAGAACTGAAGATTCTGGAGTGATAGAATCCACTGTAGATGTCAAAGCTGAACATCATGTTCTAACACGGAGACCGCGAAGAACTCACATTTCATGGTTCGGTCTTTTTACATTTCCAATATCAAGCCACGGATCACCACTGACTTGACACTGCTGGGTTCTGCTGTGGAGCAATGGTCTTCTGCTCGGAGACAGGACCCCATAGACTTGATGGCTGTGGATACACAATCCTCATTTGTGTTGAATTAGCTGCAATATTTGAATTCGAGGCAGCAGATCCTTGAAGACTTGTTTTTTTTCGGGGGTCAAGTGACCTTGTTGTCTTGATCATTACTATTCCAGACTTGTTTGCCTAACACATAGTTGAGGAATCTATTTATGATGACTTATTTATGAGAAAGATTCTTGAAGACGTAGCCAAAAGGGTTGTACATGTCTGGTGACCATATGTCCTACAAACTACATCAAAAGAACGTCGTGTCTGAGGTTTTTGATGTCTCGCCATGTTCCAGTCCATCCGTGTAACCATGATACATTTTTAATCAGTCGCACGATCTGTTCAGAGGGGCGCTGGATGACAACCCATGTGCCTGTCAGAGCCATGAACCATTAAATCTGCACAAATAGGCAACAACATGGGAGGGGAGAACCTGGCAGATTTACATTCGGGAAGGCTGGGTGAGGTTATCAAACCAGCGCGGCCAGGCACCTGCATAGCAAATCTGCTTTTTAGAAGTCAATTTTGACCAGGGATACAAAACTATAACAAAGATATGTGACAGTGGTAGTAGTGGCCATGATGGTTTTCAGCCGGCTCGCCCAGGAACAGATCCGTGTTAATGAAGACCACAACTAACATCTCAGAACATTGAGAATAAGTTATAAAGATAAGGCATAATGTATTTTAAAACAGGGGTAGAGTCTAAAAATGTAGAAAATGTGCGGAAAAAGTTATTTGGTGCTCTAAAATACTTGAAAAATAAATTGTGACACAAGAACCAACCGAGGGAAGAAGAGTGAATCAAAGTGACCGCAGATTGGGCACGGTGGACATTATATTGCCAAAGGTCGCTGTGTGCAGAGTGGAAAAATTAGGAGGTACTAGACTTTTCCCTCTTAAATATGATTTTAACAGTGTTTCTTATAGTTGCATGATCCCTGCTTGCATTCAGTGAATCGAAACACTTTATAGTCAGAGGCTGAAAATGGATTATACTCCTGAATACAATGCAATTGTGTGCATACAAAATATGTAAGGACAGCCCACGACTCAGGCACTGGCGGTCCCAGAGCTGTAATATATGACGATCACATCGGCTCCAGTATTCTCTGTATGCTGCTAGTCATTTTGGGTAAGATAGCAATTTACCAGAAAAATGAAAAATAATAAAAAAAAAAAAATAATCATGGCCTATGCTATTCAAGGTGCTGACCCCAACTAGGATCAGTTGGAGGGGGGGGGGGGTCAGATACTTGGCACCTCCGCCATTAGCACGGACTGCACCCTGCCAGAAATACTGCATATGGGGCCAGGACACCCACCCTCGGGGCCTGCAGCCATACACCTCAGACCTGCTACAGCTGACATAGTCTGGACTAATCCTACAGGAAAATCTGTAATATCAACCTCTTTAGGATGGAGCTTCCTAAGCCTTAGAGGGCAATACAGGCTCTGACAAATGTGCACGGAGCCTAATGAGCCATTGCCCAGGACAGATAGTTGTGCTGCTGACAAATACATTGCCATAAGATGAAACACTGGATCTATATTGCACAGTTGTTATAAAAGAGTCAGCCATGGTAAATTAAAATGTCTAAAAAGGTAGAGACACAGTCAAAGAAGGAATTTACCTATTCCACTGTCAACCTGCAGGGGGCACTGTTAATTCTCTTAAAAGGAATCTAGCACCAGATTGTTGCCCCTTAATCTGAGCAGCATAAGAGACCCTGATTCCGACGATGTGTCACTTACTAGGCCACTTAAAACAATGATTTTATGAAAACTACTCTATCAGTAGGAGATTATCACTAGTATACCTGCTTTCATGTAGTGCTCTATATTTGTGAGCTCTGTATAACCACACCCTCATCCCTGATTGGAAGCTTTGTGTACACTGTGCAATCAGTGGTGGGGGTGGGGTTATACAGAGACCAAAAGTCAGAGAACGGGAGGGGGGAGGAACAAAAACCTGCTGACAAATTCCCTCTAAGGCCCTGTGCCGATGCTGCGGATTTTGACGCAGATTTTCAGAAATCTGCATGTCCATTGCTGGCTGCACAAAGTGTATGATGATTCGGAAGTGCTGAGCCCACGTTGAGTATTTTTCCCTTGCGTATTTGGTGCAGATTTCTTTTTTTTCTGCACCAAATACACAAGGGAAAAATAAGCAACGTGGGCTCAGCAGTTCTGAATTCTCATGGACTTTGCTGGCTTCACAATGGACATGCAGATTTTGCTGCAGATTTCTGAAAATACGAGTCAAAACTGCACAGCGTGGGCACTGGGCCTGACAGTTTCCACCAAACCAGGATGATAATGATCACATCAATATGTACAAGGTCAGACACAGTCACCGATGAGATCCTGAAGAGCCCATAGTCACCGCCTCGTCTTGCTTCGATCTTTCAACCACTGCATTTTCAGTATATTTCTTTAATATTATATATTGAGAGGAAGCCCTTGATGTAGATTTAGGATGCTGCGTATAACATGTATAGGTCACCACCACCCCTGATCACCATGGAACGGTCTGTATGTATGTACTGTATTTATCAATCCTGAGGTCATTACATAATTTATACTTTTTCACTTGTTTGGAATGAAGCGATTACTTGGAATGCAACGTGATCCTAATAACAACCATTTTCTGTAATACTAAAGGCTCCTGTGCCATTTTCTTTACTGTCTGCATTGTGAACTATGGTGCTGCCATCTAGTGGCAACTATGAAAATTGACATTGTACTGTTAGCACACTTGAAGAGGGATAGTGTGGCGACACAACTCCCCCAATAAAAAAGGTGGAGGGAGTCTACATTCCAGAATAAAAGTCTTCAAATCCATAGCTGGCAGTGACACCCCCGCAGGGCGGAGAAGAAGCTGAGGACAATGTAGGACTCTGTTTTTAAGGCAATTTTCACAAGAAAACTAAAATTTGAAGGACTCTTCCTATTAGGGGGCATCTGTGTCAGAGGTTGCCACTTGGAAGATTTAAAGAGAACCTGTCACCAAGTTTTTGCTCCCCCATCTGAGAGCAGCATAATGGTAAGACAGAGACCTTGATTCCAGCGATGTGTCACTTATTGAGCTGTTTGCTTGCTAGATCTGCAGCAGAGAAATCTTATCAAAATGACAGCAGTTATACAGAGCTCATGAATATGCTGGACTACCTGGCAGCAAGTAGTCCTGACTAAACAGTGATTTTATCGTTACAGGAGTAGATCAAAGCTACACTACGCAGCCCAGTAAGTGACACATCGCTGGAATCAGGATCTCTGCCCCTACGTTATGCTGCTCTCAGATTAGGTGGCAAAAACCTGGTGACAAATTCCCTTTAAACACAGATTTCAGTCAATATACCCTAAAGCAGAAATCTGGCAGCACAAAATACACTGATGACCCTAAATCAGCAGGACCGTAATTTTAGATTTTTTTTCCGCTGCTGCAAATCCACACCAATGTCTGTAGATCCTTCTATCTTTCACGGTTTCTGATTCTTGCTTGCAAATACAAAAGACTACTACTAACTAAGATACCGCTGAGTGATAAGCAGTATAATTAAAAGGCCTGTGTGTTGCATCCAAAAACTAGAGTTACTGGTACAAAACACCCAGCTAAATTATTCTTTAAAAGCACCACGCCATCGGGTGAACCCCCCCCCCCCCCCGGCCTCTGGTCTTATACTCTCCTTCAGGCATTTTCACCTTTTTCAGTGTTGCTTTGGTCCCACGGCGCCATCTTGTGTCTAACTTTTGATTGTCCGGAAGTCAGAAGTTACATTACAAGCTCTCAATACAAGTCTATGAGAGCCAGAATGAGGCTCCCATAGACTATTATTTAGTTGTGACCTCCAATTTTCCATGATCAAGCACTTGAGCTGCCGGCAGGTCACAAATCACCAAAGACAAGGGAGCAACATGAATAACAGATGAAGATGCCGGAGGACAAGTATAAGGGTTCTCTCACACTGGCGTATAAAACAGACCACTGCATTGTGAGAAAAAAAAAATTGCACTACACTAGGGCAAATGTTCATCAGTGAGGCGGAGCAGATGAGTCATCAATGCAAGCGCATGGTGCGAGAAAAAAAAAAAAATATAATTAAGCTCACTCATTTAGCATTTGCATGACAAAAAGGTTACCCATACAGATTTCACACGTCACACTTTTCAGGAGCGGAATCATACTAGATTTTTACGTGTCAGTGGGGGCAGGGGACTTAGATTTAAAGCACTATGCAAGCAGTTTAAAAAAAACAAAAAAAACAGGAGTGGTGTTTTGAATTCTAGAACAGCTTTGTATAAAAAGTGGTTTTACACTGCCATCTACTGCTTACATTTAGGTACTACATCCCATATGCATCAATTGTAAATGCCTATGTGGATTATACATGTATAACATTCCCATATCTTGCATGTGTATGGAGGTTGAACACAAACAGTTCCGTTAACAAAAAAAAAATATATATTTATATTCACATATTAAACAAAATGTTGCATTAGGTAGATCATGTCACATGTCTTAACATTGGCTGATGCTCACCTTCATATTCCGAGGGAGGTGAAGACCTCACAGGAAATTCTTTACCTAAATGAAAAGTCAGACAGTTTGTACCTTAAGATACTGCATCCTAAGAAAGGAGAATGCAGCTTGTTTCCTACACGCAAATTGTTATGAATTAAGCTGTATATAATAAAGTTCAATATTATAAAAGAGGAACAAATGTGTGATCAGAGGATTGCCTAACATTTCTAAAAAAAAACAAAAAAAAACAAAAAAAACCCCAATACAGTTTAAGGGCTCATTCATATGGCCATTCCATTTGTCCTGTTCAGTTGCTGGTTTTTTGCGGACCTACCGACAGGACCACCTTTTCAATGTCTTGTGTGGGATCGGATGGCACACGGAAGCACTTCCATGTGCGTCCGATCCTACAAAAAAACCCAACACATCGGACGCCGTATGAAAATATCGTTCCATTATGGAACATGTTCTATTCTGTTCCATAATAATGGACTGACTCAATACAAGTCAATAGGTCTGCAAAATCCCCATAAGCCACACGAGCACTTCCACGTGAACTCCATCGGGTGCCCGTGCAGTTTGTGTCCCGCTCCCGTGCCAGCCCCGTGGCTGCTCGCACTGCAGTGTGTCAGTGTCTGCCCGCACTGTAATGTCAGCAGCTTCCCGCACTTCAATGTCAGCAGCTGCCTGCACTGTAGTGTATCAGCAGCTGCCGACACTGCAATGCGAGCAGCCGTGGGTGATGATGAGCATTGCTGTCAGGAGGTTAGTAAAAGTTTATTACCTGCGGTGTTGAACACCTGCATTCCTGACGTCAGCGCTCGTCACTGACAGCCGCATTCTCACATCACTTCTCGCGGGCGGCCAGAGGCTGTGACTAGCGGTGACGTCACAGGCCGCTCGCGAGAGGTGATCTGAGAACGCGGTGGGCATAGAAGTCAGTGACCAACGCTGACGTCAGGAGTGCAGCGGCTTTAACCACCCAGGTAATGTACCTCACTAACCTCCTGAAGTCAGCGCTGGTCATGCCCTGCTGTGACCTGGGCTGACCTCATGATGTTAGCTCAGGTCACTGCACTATTCTCCCTGCCAATAGGGAACATTCTATTCATCATTGACTGGGACAGTGAGAATGGATCATCGTGGGACCCCTTATTGGATTACGCCGGACCCGGATTTGTTTTTCCTTTTCAATAAATTGGTGAAAGAGGGAATGTGTTGGGATTTTTTTTTTCTTTCAAATAAAAAAAAGACAAATTTTTCTTACTGACTGGATATCTGATAGAGGTCGTGTCATCACTACCCCCAGGGCTTGATGCCAGGTGACATTACACATCTGGTATCAACCCCATATATTACCTAGTTTGCCACCGCACCAGGGCATCGGGATGAGCTGGGGAAAGGAACCAGGATTGGCGCATCTAATGGATGTGCCACTTCTTGGGCGGCTGCGGCCTGCTATTCTTAGGCTGGGGAGGGTCCAAGAACAGCGGATCTCCCTAGTCGTCCGAGAATACCAGACCACTGCTTTCCGCTTTACCTTGACTGGTGATCCAATTTGGGGGGGGGGGTGGGAACACACATTTTTTGTTTTAAATTATAGATTTAATTTAAAATAACAGCGTGGGGTGTCCTCTGTTTTGAATTAACAGCCAAGGTGAAGCTGCCAGCTGTGGTCTGTAGGCTGCAGCTGTCTGCTTTACCCTAGCTGGCTACAGGCTGCAAAAAAATAAGGGGTCCCCACATCTGTTTTTTAAAAGTATTTATTTTTTGGCTAAGTACAAGGCTAAGCACCCTTTAGTGCCACATGAAAGGCACTAAAGGGTGTAAGATTACAAAATGCTGGCGAGTGGGAGATTATATAGGTCTTTCTCATCTATTATCTATCTAGCTAGCTATCTATCCCTCCTTCATTCATTCATCCCTCTCTTTCTCTCTCAATCTATCCCTCCATCTATATGTATCTAGCTGCTTCAGTGTTTTGCGGTCCGGAAAAAAAAAAAAAAAAAAAACAAAAAAAAACACGGAAGGCACACAGATGACACATGGACTGTATACGGAACTGATGTCACACAGATGCATCTGTGAAAAAACAGGAACTTTTTTTGCAGACCGCAAAAACGGGACGGTTGTGTGAATGTAGCCTAATAGTGTGGAACCTTCACATAATGTATAAATGAAGTAATGCTGCCACCTTGTGTTCAATTTTAGACATAGCAGGTTAACATTGTTAGGCTTAGTTCACATGTGCAGTCATCAACCATTAGAATGGACCTGGAAGAAATGCATTGGCAAAAATGTGCTGCAAACACAAAATTGTCCATTTTGGGAAAGGAAGAAAAACATTTTTTTGCAGGATCCAATTTTTTAACATTGGAGTCTATGGAAAATGAGTCCTGTTTGCTTTCTGATTGCTATTTATCTTTCATAATTTGAAACTGATCCAGTAAGAAAATAATAGATCCTCTACAAAAGCAAAAAAAATGGCTAAATAGCAAAGAATCCATTATTTTCTTACTGGATCAGTTTCAAATGAAAGATAAATAGCAATCCATTTTCCATAGTCTCCAGTGTTAAAAAATTGGATCCTACAAAAAATATTTTTTTTCTCAAAACAGACAAAAAAGTTATCTGTACAACTTTTTTTTTGCCAACAGATCGCTGCTGGATTCATTATAGGACATAATTATAGGACATGTGAACTCCCAAGTTAAATTATACTACCATAGATTGATGATAATTTCTGTACTTGATATAATAGATATCCGCTCTTTAAAACACAGACTTTATTTCAATGTACTTAAGTAGCATTCAAACCTGCAGTGTAAAGCATGGTGGATGGACAGAGCAATGGCATGAGACTACTTATGAGAGTGACTAGGAGCTAAACCGAAGTTGCTGATAATTATACACTGATAGAGCAAAGGTAAAGAGCAACAAAAACATAGAAATATCAATTTAAAATGAAAAAGCTGAAATACTGCAGCACCATTACCGGTACGTACATTTCTCCAGCCATATAGCGCTTTCCTCTCGGTTGTCCTGATGATCTTCATACAGCCGTCACATTGGTACATTTCATGGCTATTTGTCTATTTTTCTGCCATTTTGAGAGTTTATTTATACATCATGGCTTACATACATCTTACCCATCATCCCAGATGTCAGAGACACCCTAAATAGATCCCACATGGAGGAGTTCATTATCCTGGAGTGGAATGGGGTGATTTATTGCCAAAAATGGAACTAATTTTTCTGTTAGATCATAGGACCCCATAAAGCCCAATACACACCCTGATACACACGAACATATGCAGATATGTTTAGAAATGGTATGTACAAGCAGTATAGCTACAGATCCTGCTTTGAGCAGGGGGTTGGACTAGATGACCCAGGAGGTCCATCCCAACTCTAATATTCTATGATTCTATGATACACACAAAAAACTTATATGCAGCTACACCACCAACACCATGTGTTATTAACACCTTATCAATAAAGGGCTTCCTTCATCGTTTCAGATACATTTGTAGTATTTATTCATAGGATTTTACATACAGAGGTTGAATTCAAATTCTACATAAACAAAAGGAGGAAGACGCTCATTGCATGAAATCAGGGACCTTAGATAACCTCCATCATCAGCTGAAAGCAAACCAGTTTAATAGTGCAGAGAAGGGTCATGAGCCACCACTAGAGGGAGCTCACTGCATACATACAACACAACAGTGTGCAGTAAGCGATTTAGCTCCCTCTAGTGGTGGCTGCAGCCAAGAAAATTTACAAAGGTTTAGTTACTTTTTAATGTTTTTTCATATTTCATCCCCCTTCTAATTACAACAAGATCAGTGGGATACCAGATCCTGAGAGCCCATTGATACTCAACAGACCCTCCTTCCCCTCCAAACAGTGTGCCTGGAGTACACATTCAAATGGAAAGCATAAGTTACAAAGCTTATGAATGCTATTGAATCCGTGCCCCATTCTGTGTGTGCTCTGGTCCAGAGCTGAGCACCTCTTGGATATAGGGCTGGGGTGTGAGGTTATGAGGGATTGTTGGGGCTTGCAGAGTCTTAATGCAAGGAGGATAATATATGAACAAAAATATTAGAAAGTTATATGTATTGTGCAAAGATTGAGTTAGATTTCATTATTCTAAGATAAAAAGTTGGACATTATTTGATTTCTACAAAAGAGGCAACATGTCAAAAAACTACCTTAGCATTGAAGTCAAATAGGTTTATAAGGCCTGGTAGTCTTATGGAGGAGCAAGGAGCAACTATAGGGCTGGGATGCTTTCTCAAATTCCAGGAACGTTATGAGGGAAGGGATATTTAACCAGAGAGTCAGAGTTCTTTTGACATCTGTGCTTCTCCCAACCTAAATGTTACAGCCTCATGGAAATATATGAAGTGGTCACCCTTGGGTCAGTAGACGCATGGTCCGTGTATTGTGATCCGACATCACCGAAGTCTGAAAGAGCCCTCTGTCATATCTAGCGTTGCAAATTCCTAATCACCCAGGCCCAGAGACTAAATAGACTTCCATGTATAGTGGGATATAAAGAGCCTCTCACTGTGACCTCCCCAGAAGTATACCATTAAGGGGTACTTTGCACGTTGCGACACTGCTACTGCGATCTCGTCGGGGTCAAATCTAAAGTGATGCACATCCGGTGCCAGTAACGACGTCGCAACGTGTAAAGCCTAGAAGCACCGATAAACGATCGCAAAAGCGTCGAAAATCGGTGATCTGTGTAGCGTCGGTCATTTCCATAATTTGGCTGCAGCGACAGGTACGATGTTGTTCCTCGTTCCTGCGGCAGCACACATCGCTGTGTATGAAGCCGCAGGAGCGAGGAACTTCTCTTACCTGCGTTCCGCCTGCAATGAGGAAGGAAGGAGGTGGGCGGGATGTTTACGTCCTGCTCATCTCCGCCCCTCCGCTTCTATTGGCCACCTGCCGTGTGACGTCGCTGTGATGCCGCACGACCCGCCCCCTAAGGAAGGAGGCGGGTCGCCGGCCAGAGCGACGTCGCAGGGCAGGTAAGTGCGTGTGAAGCTGCCGTAGCGATAATGTTCGCTACGGCAGCTATCACAAGATATCGCAGCTGCGACGGGGGCGGGGACTATCGCGCTCGGCATCGCTAGCATCGGCTTGCGATGTCACAGCGTGCAAAGTACCCCTAACACTGGGGCCCTACAATCCACCATTGCTCAGGGCTTATAGGAGGTGAGGCGGAACAGACAATTACTATGTAATTACATTGACACAATTTGTATTCACTTGTCGGTGTTTCTATTAAACTTGTGTAAAGATTTACAAATTTCAGTCCTCATGCAAATAAGTCTTTCCCAAAAGAGTACATCTCCAGAAAAATAAATTTTTTAAAATCAGGAGGCAGAAAATCCGAGGATTTAACTGGCAATAGGCACTCTACCATGGATCCATACAAGGTGCACAGATTTTGGCAACATGACAAAATACATTTTTTATATAAATTTCTATGTTTAAAAAAACAAAAAACATTAAAAATACAAAAACTTGGAAAATGCAAAAATATCACTTGAAAAAATTCTTTCAAGAATGTGGATATCAGATGAAAAGGGAGTGCAGAAGTTGCTAATAAAGGATTGTATACAGCAGAGTGTCCCCAGCACAGAGGATGGAGGGTAGAGGATGGAGCACCATGTCCAGTGCTGGAGAGTAAAGATGAGGAATTCTTCACGTATAAATTAAATGTGAAACCTTTGGTCGATTCCGTGAACAGGGATGATATTCCCCCAGAAATGGTGAGCACGCTACCTCCCGGTGTCTGCGTGCTGTTCTCTGGAGTGTCGATGTTGTGGTCAGTCACTGTCCACGCTGCTCCTCACATCATCTACACGTCCGTTTCAAGCCTCAGTCTCTCCATCCGTTTAACGTTGCGTTCCACCGCCACCTGGTTAGTGATTTCCTTGGCACACTTCTGAGGAAACCATCCCCTTTCCCCATCTCGTAATCTCTCCCCCTGATACCAATCTAAAGAAAAAAAAAAATTGGATTACTTGGTTGTCAGAAGACTATCTTCAGTGATTCCCAAGTTCACCCTTTGTGTGCCAGATCTGGAGAATATATGCTGCATATATCACAAAGTGGGTTCTTAAAGGGAATTTGTCACCAAATTTTTGTCACCTAATGTGCGCAGCATAAAGGTTGAGACCCAGATTCCAGTGACGTCGCTTACTGGAGTGCTTACTGTAGTGTTGATACAATCACAGTTTTATCAGTAGGAGATTATCTCTAGAGTACTAGTAAACCAGTCACCATGTAGTTCTCTATATTCATGAGCTCTGCATAACCCCACCCACACCACTGATTGTTAGATTTCTGCATATGCACAGTGTACAAAGAAAGCTGCCAATGAGAGGGATGAGCAGTGTTATATACAGCTCAACGTTCAGGGAACTGGTAGATGTGCAGGAGATAAAACAGGGATTTTATCAAAATGGCAGCAAACAGCTCAGTAAGTGATATCGCTGGAATCAGCATCTCTGCCCCTTCGTCATTCAACTCTCAGATAGGGCAACACAAACTTGTGACAGATGCCGTTTAACACTAGAAGTCCCAGGAATTTCGAGCTCCATAGAGTTCCAATGGTAGAAATGTTAAATGACCCCTCTCTGGGACTTAGTGTTAAGATACTTTACTTCTTACATTATTTCTAAAAGTGGCACTCCCCCTAAAGACCTCAGTGCCATGACCAAATTGTTTACCAGGAGTTTCAAAGAGGGAGTGGGCACTTTCCCCTATGTTCAAAGTGTAAACAGGTGAGGAACACCAAAACTCTTTGCAGCCAAGGCTAGATGCTCAAAATAGAAGGAAGAAAAAGTTATTAGTCTAAAAACTCAAGAACTTTCTTTTCACCTCATCATTATCTGTACAATGGGAACTAAAAAAAGTTACAATACACAGCCGCTCCTCATTAGATCAGCGCTTCCAAAAAGGTGAATCCCCCATTGGCCATATAGCTGAATATATAAATATATATTACCATCTGCCTCCTGAAGGACCAAAACCACATCAGCTTGCTGCAGCGAGACCTCATCAGCTTGTTTAGCCATATATGCCTTTGTGATTTCTACTTGACGCAACCCTAAAAAAGAAGTAAACATTTTGTATAAATGACCATTTAAAAAAAAAAAAAAAGTTGAAATTTTGTCTCCTTAGGGAAGAATCTTTATAGTGCAGGTCAACCTTCTAGACTATCCTGCTCTTCCTGTAAGGCCCCCTTCACATGTCCGTGATGAAAACGCACGTTTTTTTCACGGTCTGTGGGTGTGTATATATATATATATATATATATATATATATATATATATATATATATATATGTGTGTGTGTGTGTGTGTGTGTGTGTGTGTGTGTGTGTGTGTGTGTGTGTGTGTGTGTGTGTGTGTGTGTGTGTGTGTGTGTGTGTGTGTGTGTGTGTGTGTGTGTGTGTGTGTGTGTGTGTGTGTGTGTGTGTGTGTGTGTGTGTGTGTGTGTGTGTGTGTGTGTGTGTGTGTGTGTGTGTGTGTGTGTGTGTGTGTGTGTGTGTGTGTGTGTGTTCCTCATGTGAAGTCAGTGTATTGACAGCAGGAACTTCTATACTCACCTTTTTCCAGCACCGCCGCTGCTTCTGGGTCCGCAGTGCAGAGAATATGCATGAGCATAATGAGCAGACCCGGAAGCAAGTGACAGCAGCGCCGGAGACAGCAGGGCTGGAGACGGGTGAATATAGAAAATCATTTAAATTCAAAGACACGTTTTCTCTGGTACGGGTCATGTCACACGGATCACATCAGTGTGCGATCCGTGTGACAGCTGTGTTGCCATAGAAAAAACGGACTTGTCTCCATGCGGAACACACGTACATTAGCAAACACGCATATGTGCACAGACCCATTGATTTTAATGGGTCTGCATATGTCAGTGTCTCCGGTACATATGAAAACGGACATCACACGTACCGGAATCACGGACGTGAGAAGGAGGCCCTAAAGGAGTTTCAACCAAATGCAGGTTCAGGTAGAATGAAACTACTTTTTTGATTCTTTTTGTTTGTTTTTTTACTGTGTGCAGAATCTAAGTTTTAGTGTGGAAACCATCAAAAAGCTGTTGATCGTTTTTTTTTTTGTATTATTTTATTTTATTTTTCATCTTTAATACATAAAGTTACACTGATCGGCTTATCAGCTATAGAATTCACTCAGAAGGAATTACTTTGCTTTACGATAACATAAGATTTCCAGGTCATTAGATGCCAAATAACAACAGATACAAGGTTAATACTTAAACGTGAACATATCTGTAAAACAATCCTGAGGCCTCTTTGTAAAAAAGTAATTTAAGAAAACTAAGAATGCAGCAAGGGTTGAATTACTCGATGTCAGATGGTTACTTATTAAGCTGAGCAATTGTGGGAACAGAGAAAGTAAAGGAACAAAGTACATCAAAGCTAAAAGTAGCAAGAAAAAGCAAAAATATTATGGAGATAAGAACTTAAATCCCAAATGTTACAAAGCTCCAATCCCCCGCTTCCCTACTAACAGTTAAACCATACCTTTACAGATGCCTGTAGAGGCCACTAGGGGGAGCTGAAGGTATTTGGCTTTCTAGAGTTCTCATTGAACTCAATTATAAAATTAGCCTTCAGTGAGCGCCCCCTGGTGGTGTCTGATGAAAGGCTGAATTTTTTTATTTTACTATGGACAGTATTTGGAGCTTGGTTTTAGAAAAAAGAAGCTTTGGTTGCTAAAGTGTTGTATCCTTACCTGCTGTCTTGGATCTACTGTATCGCTTACTTTCTTCTTTCACCTCAAGTGCTGTAATCCATCTTGCTCGGTCACTTCTGCAAAAGGATTAAATGCAAAGTAAAAAGTGAAATAGACAATATTAGATTATTTATATGGTTGGCAGTGAGCCCAGGAGATAACCATGTTAACAGTACCACCTACCCAGTTATGCAATAAATAATTTAGCGATAAAAACATCCACCACCTCAAAATACCTCCCCAACCAACACCCACCACGAATAACAACACAAACAACATCTACCATCAACAAGAACCGTACCAAAACCAACCAACAGCCACCTAACATGCATCACAACCAACATCTACCACCAACACCCATTACCAGTAGCTAACAAGCACCACTATCAACACCCACCATCAATAACCAGCAAGAAACCTACCATAACTAGTAACCAACACAATCAACATTTACCACCAAACCTACCAAAATCAACCAACACAAAACTAACATGCATCACAACCAACATACAAAACCAGTAAACAACCAAGCACCACAACCAATAACCACTACCAATAAGAACACCTAACTAACATACATCAAAACCAACACCTTCCACCAACAACCTTACCATAACGAACCACCAACATCTACAAGAACTCAGACAAAACCAACGAACACGCAACTAAGATGTATCACAACCAAAAATTACCACCAACACCCACCACCAGTAATGAAAACACCACAACCAATAACCCAACCAAAACCAACAAACACCCACCTAACATACACCACAACCAACATCTAGCACCAACACCCACCTCCAGTAACCAATAAGAACCCTACCATAACCAACCACCACAATCAATCATTAATTGTAAATAATATACAGGTAAAATAATATTGTGGGTACTCCTATGCAGTAATGGCTGATGCAAAGCATCGCTGCTCTCACCCCCTATGAACCACTTACAAGGTGTCAGCTGCCAGCACAATTGGCTCCGGTCGCCCTTCACCATTCACCGATTTTCTCATTGTGATCTGAAATGTAAACGGCCCGGTTGGACTTCGATTACCAATGGTCCCGGTCTTTGTGGACACAGACATCTGGTTGTCTCCATTGTCAAACACATCAACTTCATACTGATCAGTCTTCACGTAGTCCGTCACCATGTAACTGTCGTCACTGTATAGAATATGTAATCATTTGTTAGATCCCAAGATTAATCCAAGTAGTTCAGGTAATAAGTATTAAAAGGGCGTCTGTCACCACAGAAAGATTGTTCAAACCAAGAGAGGTGCTCGGTGCATCATGGCGTGGCCAAACAAGTAAGTGCACCCTCCCACCTGCTTCTTTTCCATTTATTTCTGGCTCAATGAAACCAGAGCTGTCAATCAAAGAAGAGGGGGTGAAGATAGATGGAAATCAAGCAGGTGGGAAGGTGCACTTATATGTTTGGGTACACCAAGGATGCACAGAGCGCATATGCTTGCTTTAAGCAGTCTGTGCTGACAGATGCTCTTTAACACTAGAACTACTGAGGTAGTCATTTTGACTACTTTGCACCATGTATTTCTATATAGGTGTCACGAGTCCAGTAGTTCTAGTGTTAAAGCATCTTAATAACGTTTGTAGTTTCAACTTATTAGGAGGAACGGATAAATCACGACTCAGAACAAGAATCTACGAGTCCAAACTGGTTGAATGGGGCTGGCTGTTAGGCCTCGTGCAGTAGGTAGTCTCCGAGAAGGGCTCTCTCAATGAGTGCACTGCACCGGGTCTACACATTACATTATTAGCCAAGTGCCAAAATGGGGGACTAATTTTGTGTTGGAATAAACCTCAGAGGGGCGGGCCCGGTGGTGAAATTGTGATACGTCACTCATGTTATAAATCACCATTTTTAAACAATCTTATATTTGGCTTTACGACATAGTAACAGAGTTTTGTATTAATATCAGAGCAGAGTTGGACCGGCATCAGTGTCTCACTGGTTTATGGATCATGGTGGCAACGTACACTGTACTTCTCTTCCTATCCAAGATAAGGTAGACGAGAAGACAAGCGTGACTGTCAGTCAGAGGCTCATCCGGCCCTTTCTATTGTTTTGCTTGTTTGGGTTATTTTACCAATTTTTGGAACCATGGGGAGGATTCACCAGAAATTGCAGTAGAGTCTGATTTTTCAACACTTTCTCACCTTTTCTTTTTAGTCATTATGAGAACATCATTAAACAAGAAGAGATAGCAGAAGGTTCTCCCGAAGCCTTTCCGGAATATTCCGGCCTCTTCCACCAGTCCGAGCTCTCCTCTCTTCAGGAGCCAGCGGGATGCAGATATCAAAGGGAAGGGCTGGGAAAAGAGAAGAGACTCACTATACAAAAACAGAACATGGCCGCTTCCTGCCAAATACCCTGTGTATAGGCTGTCAGTGTTATTACACCTCAGACCAATCCGCTACACTGGAGCGGAGCAGCCCAAGAACGGATCCATCAGACCCAGATACCTCTGCAAATTCTGCATTCAGTTTAATTTGAAGCTTTTCCTGAATCTGCTTCTTCCCCCTCTTCAGTCTCATGACCTCAGTGACCACAATTATATTCCTACAGAGGCCACAGGAGGTTGTATCATCTAGAAAAGTTTATTTACTGTAGAAATATTCTAGGATCATAACTAGCAATGAAAGGTCACTCGGGAGCAAATTATAGAACAACCCCAATCATTGACAACACACTTTCCGGACATTTTTTTTACCTTGATTTTCCCAAATTCCAGTTGTGTTTGTAAGGTGTACATCTGCTCCGTCCGCTCCATCTTCCGGGCCCCCTCATTGCACATTTTGACCAACTACAAGACAAGGAGGACATGATCACGGATAACAACAGACGACCCAAGGAAGGGGCAGATTCTATTCCCCAATGAAGAGGTCTCATATTGGAATGAAAGAGGCTATCCTGTATTAGCTGGGCTTTATTGCATTCTTACAGAAATAGCACTATGTCCATAGATTGCGTCTGCAGCTATGCTCCTATGAAATGAATAGGGGCAAGCTGCAATACCACATACCACCTGTAGACCGGTGTGGCACTGCTCAGCCCTCCTAGAGTAGATACATGCAGATTCAAAACAAAATAATATATAAAAAAGAAAAAAAAAAAAAAAAAGGGGGAGAGCGGTAATCCGGGCACTACACAGATCCAACTGCACCGACAAGGAGGTTTAACCCTTTAAATCGCACAATGCGTTTTTGGGATGGTACATCCCCTTCATCAGGTGCTGAACAGGAAGTGTTTAATCTGCCTTATAAAGATACAGTATGTTGGTAATATATTAGAAAATAATTAAAATAAATCAAAGAAATTACGGCCCTTTGTTGTTTTGAACTACGTGTATCTAATTAGCTCCCGGGCAGCAGCGTGATCCGACGTCCACGAAGCCCACAGAGGCAGCTATCACTTCTTCAGCAGAGGGCTTCGGCGGCGTGGACTTTAGTCCGAGTTCTCCCGGTTTGGATTCTCTTGTTGGCGGACCGTTGGAGGGGGATCCCGCACACACGCCGCTACAGTGTTGTGCCTACCAGCACAGCAATAAAAGGTGAGTGCATTTTGGCACTACACAGATTATTCCATTGATTGATCTATACGGGAATGCCTTTCTCTTTTTCTCCTAGAGTAGATGGGATTAGTCGTGTACAGGCTCAAAGATGTTTACGGGACCACCTACAGCTAAGCCTGCCTCTTCCCTAAAAGCAGATGGAGCATAGTACTTGACTTCATCCCAGAAGTTGTAGGGGGATTTTAGCACTCAGACCACAACTATAGAAATACATACAATACTCTGGACCAACTGTTATGTAAACAATGGGGGTCCGCCTTGAAAAATGAGTTCTCCTGGTCGTTACTAATGGGGGGGTGGTCTTTTACTACCCCAACTGATCATGAGAACAAAAAAGGGATCCATGAAGATCTTCTAGCCATGATCTGCAGGGGCATTTACCTCCGGTAGGGACCCTGTCCTATTACAAATAAGGAGGATTTCAGCTTAAGGACCTTTCCCATTGATTCCTTCTGAAGTGTCTCAATGAAAGGCCAGATAAAACAAGAGGGTCGCTTTTATATGAAAAGGGGGAAACAAGAGACTAGAAGAAGATTCTGCTTTTACTTTTCCAGTTGGAAACAGCGCCCGGTATGTGTTGTGTCTGTCACTGCACCGCAAAAACACACGTAGATGTAGACGTGCTCACCTTGCTGATGGCTTTCAATGCTCTGGTGCACGCTTCATACTCAGGAGATTCACAATCTGTTTTTTGACAAATGGTCTAGACAAAAAAAAAAAAAAAAAATTGTCCAAAAAACCAAAACCAAAAAACAAAAAAAAAAAAAAAGTTACTGTAAGTAGAAAAGAACATAATACAAAATGTGCATAATGCAGGATATTGTGGGATTTTATTTATTTATTTTTTTTTATACCCAATGCCATATAAATATACTATCCAAAATAGAACAAGTGTTTTCTATTAGATACTCAGGTGCAGAACTCACATCCATCAGTAGGGGGAGCCGAGTAACCCTCTGCATGGGAAGGATCAGGAAGGAAAACATGGGGAGACCTCCGCACTCCGGCTTCATCTCTATCTGCTTCAGCATTTCTTTGAATGTCACATTTGAGGTTCTGAAATGAGTATTGAAATGTTCAACGGCTTCTGCTATGGAAGTAATGCTTCTGTACAGAACAGAAGCATTACTTGAAGCTATTGGGACCCAGTGCAAAATCTGCAAGGACCCAACCGACCATGTGCAACTCATAAGGCTGGGTTCACATGTCCTGGAACATCCATCAAAACAGATCCAGCAGCAATCCATTGGTTTAAAAAAAAAAAAAAAAAAGTTCTGCAAACACCTTTTTTGTCAGTTTTGAAGAAATAAGATTTCTGCAGGATCCGTTTGAGCCACCAAATGATGTATACAAGACAAAATACAAGATATATGTCGGCAGACCTCACATCAGATTCAATCATACATCCGCCTCTGCCTAAAACACTAATTTGCGAATAAAAAAAAAACAAAAAAAAAAAAAACAAACTTGTGCCAATGTTCCGGAAGAGAAGGGTTAATGCCGCGCTGCTGCCAGGAATCCAGTTAGTGGATTTAAAAAAAAAAAATGGATTGTTTCTTCAGTCAACGCTTTTCAGAGATCAAGTCTCCTTTATCAGGACAAAAAAAAACAAAAACAACTTCATCAACATTGAATGTAATAGTCCCCGATATTGCCTCAAATAATCTAGCACCTAACAATAGATCTAAATACACTAGTGATACAAAAAGGCAGATAAACACCAGCACCTGGTGACTAACGGCAGAAAAAAAACAAACAATTGCAACATAGATGCCACTTCCTCATACAGCCAGTGCCCATGTGCAAAGATGGAAAACATATGTTCGGCTATGTGCCCACGTTGCATTTTTACGTGCATAAAATCTACATAAAAACGCATGTTTTGGCAAAAAAAAAGCAGTTGAAAAAATAAGCTTTTTTTATTGTGTTTGCACATTTTTTTCCCATGCTTCTTATTGTGCTTTTTCAAGATATGGTGACTGCGGGTGTTCAGGCACTGCACCCCGCGGTCACCGGCTGATCTTACAGCTGGGACCCGGTTCTCACTGCCCAGAGCGGTGCCGATGCTGCTTCTGAGATCAATGCAATTGCAGCATTCAGGAGGGAGAGGAATCACTTAAATCTTCCTAGCGATTGGGTCCCTATAATGTGATCACAGGGACCCGATCGCTGCTATGGTATCCCTGGGTTATCACCACGACGACCCCAGGTTACTGAGGTATGGATTGCCTCACAGACCAGGGCACTTACGTCACCGGAGTTCCCTGCAGCAAAGTCCTATGATAAAGACCATGAAGCCTGGGTGCAGGGAACCCCAGGGACGTCACAAGGTGAACAGAGTTCATGTCAGCGGATCTGCAGGAAACCCCAGTGATCCGCCGGCATGAACTCAATTCACCTTGTGACATCACCGGAGTTCCCAGCAGCAAGGTCCCGCGGTAAAGACCACGAGATGAGAAAATGGCTGCAGGGAGCCCCAGTAACGTAAAAAAGCACATAAAAATGCACAAAAAAAAAAAAAGCAACGAGGGGATTACACATGCGTTTTTTCCTACATTTTTCACTAACTCCATTGAAGTAAATTGGTGAAAAAAGCAGGAAAAAAAAAAAAAAGGAAAAACAATTGTACATGCTGCTTTTTCAGCAACAAAAACTGCAAGGAAAAAGGAAGCAGCATGTGCACAAGTCAGGATTCTCGTAGACTTCGCTGGGATGATTTTTCCTTGCTTTTATTAATTAAAAGAAGCACAGAAAAAGCAACATGGGCACAAGGCACTGAGGTCACATGTCCTGTAATCATCTGTTAGAATGGATCCTGCAGAGATCCGATGGGTAAAATGTTCTGCAAACACAACTTTCTTGTTCATGGTTAAATAACTGAGGTCTGTCGGATCCGTTTTTTTTTTTAACATTGGAGTCTATAAAAAACGGATCCATTGTCTGACTGCTATTTAGTCATCCGTTTTTCTTGGAATTGTAATGGATCTGTTTTTTTCTTAGAGGATTCATTTCATATGGAACACAAATAGCAATCTGTAACGGATCCGTCCTGCATTGACTGCCATGTTAAAAAAAACAAACGGATCCGGCGGGAATCATTTTGCCATTGGATCTATGCAGGATCCATTCTAACGGATGATTACAGGATATGTGAACGCAGCCTAATGCTTTTAATATAATATAAAAAGAAAACCTGTGTATATAGAATAATACCAGAGATAATAAGTTATCAGGTATAAACAAACAATCTACATTACTGGCAAAAATAAATAAATAAAATATGCAATAAATGAAGGGGACAAAAAAAGAGGATATCCGATGTCTCCCAGGACCATGGCCATATATCGTTTGCTTCTACCCCATGACATATTCGCTCTTATTCTTTTATATATACACGGATTTTCTGGTTAGGGCTTATAATGGATTATATTTGTTTCACATCTTTGCACATGGGCACCACTATATGGGGATGTAGCATCCACGTTGCCAATGTTTATTTTTGCTGCCCGGTTAGTCACCAGGTACTTGACAATGGGTATGGTCGAGTCATTAATGAACACTTTAAAAAAAAAACAAAAAAAACACCATTACCTTCCCTAAAATAAAAGAGACTGCACACCAATATGGATTTTATTGGCCACAGCAGCCAATATTGTAACAAAACAACATAAATAACAGAAATCTACTCAACAGAACCGGAGGGTGGTCCTCGAAGCCCCGAAAACCTGCCGACGGGTATTCTACCCAAACTGATGTTTTACCCCCAGCCGCTCAAGCACCGGCTCGGAGGCACCAGTTAACCAACAACCTGGCCTCATCTGAACACACGCCCCCAACCCGTGGCCCACCAGGCCTACCACTGGATTCTTCTACCCGCCGGCATGTAAAGAGTCCACTTGAGGGGTCCAGAACCTTACGGGTTACCCCCCCCCCCCCAACGTTCCGCCACAAACCCCAAATTCCAACTTCGAGGAGCCTCCTCCCCTTCGCTATGCTGCTATGACAAGAAAAGAAAAAAATGGGAGGGCGGGTGGGAGATTGTTCCGTTTCCTGTGCCCAAATGGACGACCCCACTAACTGACCACCCCTTATAAACCCATTAATTGTTCCCCGCCCCCACTAACTACAGCCCCAATGCACAATTCAAAATCCTCTATCTCCGCCCCCTCTAAATATCTTTAACCCTTGCCTAACCCCAATCACTTAATCCCCCTTTTATTCCCGTCCTAACCCAGTCATGTCGGCCTCCCTTTTAAGGCTGTGCCCAGTTTGGCCTCTCTGGAGCTTATCTGCCTTTTCGTGTAGCCGGTTTATTTATAGTGCGATGTAGATTGAGAAAATATCGGGGACTATTAGCGTCAGCAAACGTTGATTAGGGGTGCCATCTCTTGCATGGTTTTGTAGGGTGCCAAGCTTAGGCTGGGTGATATACAGAGATATATCGGGGTCACTGCTGGATGTGATTACTCTACCCATTGCTCCCTACTCACCCCTCTTTCTGTGCAATTGACGGTACATCTATACACCCGTTACCAATTACGGCTTATAATATTGTTTGGGTCTTCACTGATTGATTTGTCAGCTTTTTCATTTATATCTAATAACTCATGTCTTAGGTGGCTCGGTTCTTTACCTCCACACCCCAAAAAAATAGCGCTACACCTGTCAGCAGAATGTCTGTAGTATTGCAGTTTACTCTTTTTTTTTTACACATTAAAACCAGGTTAAAATATTAGGCCAAGTTGTCAAATTTTTTTTCAGGGACCCTGACTCCAGGTTTTCGCTAGCCCATCTGAGAGCAGCATGGTTGTTAGGAATAAAGTGAACGGAGGTAGGAACAAGATCTGCATAGGCAGAAAGCGGCCAATCAGTGATGGGGTGGGTTATGCACAGTTCATGAATATGAAGGACAGGTTTACTAGTCCTCTGGTGATAAAATTGCTGTTTTCCCTACAGGAGATTATCAAAACTATAGCAACTAGCCCAGTAAATGTCATCCCAGGAATCAGGGTCTCTGCCACAACGTTATGATGCTCTCAGATTAGGAGGCAAAAACTCAAACAACCTCTAATATAATCACATGCGGACTGTAACCACATGGCTAGAGCGTGAGGATTTTTGCACTAGACGTTCTCCTTTGTGGCAGTTCTCACAGATTTCTCATTGCCCCCTTCAATTACACCATAAGACAGGGACATGAGTCTCACGGCAGAGAAGGCACTGGAACAAGCAACAAGTCGCCATTTCTAATCATGTAGACAGCTCAACCAATCAAATCACTTCCCCAACTGAGCTGGTTTATGATTGGCTGCCATTCCCCAAAACCTAAAGATTTCCTGAACTTACACCAGCCTCTGCAGAGTCCGCTGCTGGTACATTTCATTGGAGCAATAGATGACATATGGCTGGAAATGGTTTGAGGCGTGGTTCTCCACAATGTCACTGATGTCGTGGATGAAGGGATTATCCTTGTGCCGTTTTTCCAGATCATCAAAAAATCTGAATGAAAAAAAAAAAAAAAATCTGAAATGTTAGCTGTTGGATCAATCATTCTAGGCAGAATTTATAACAGTGTTATGCCTAAACTGGCTGAAGGATAAAATATTCTCGGATGTTCTTCAAATCCATCAGTCCAATGTATTGGAAGAAGATATACAATATGGCTGGAGGTAGGGTAATCCACTGTGTCAGATCTCTCAAAAGAGCTACTGCAGTTTCAGATCACTTTTTAGAACAGGATGCATGAGAGAACATTAGGAATTGCCCTATTTCTGGCCATATATGACATGTATCCTGCATCATTAGTACAGATTCCCTCTGCACTAGAAGCCTCAGCAGTCTCTCCATGAATATTTCTGCTTTAGTTTCAATCCAGCCTCTCTCTCTCCTCTTCATAGAGTTTTTGAGCAGCAGGTGTAATTTGATAACTAGCTGCAGATAGCTTTCTAGACGGCTTAATATACAGATTTAGGCCATGTGCGCACGTTGCGTTTTTTCTGGGTTTTTGCTGTGTTTACAACTACACTGTGTCATTGACAAAGTGCATGCGTTGTGCTTCCCCAGCAAAGTCTATGAGAATCATGCAAAATCCGTGCACACGATGCTTTTTGAAACGCAGCGTTTTGATTGTCAAAAATTTGTCAAAATCTCTGAGTTTAGAAAAGCATCATGTCAATTCTTTTGTCCGTTTTGGCAGCGCTCTACACCCATTGAAATCAATGAGTTGTAGAAAAAACACTGCCAAAATGTTAAGCAGTGCGTATGCACTGCATTTTTTTTTCGAGCCGCATGTTTTTATAACATAAAGGCAGGTCTTTTGGTCTCGGTTGGTCGGTCTCTATCTATATATCTCTCTCTGTCCATGTCAGTCTCTCCCTCCCACCCCCTCTTTCATACTCACCGATCCACGATCACCGGCGCGACGCTGTACGGTGTTCACACTGTGGCGGCATCTCTTGAAAATGCCGGCCGCTCATTAATCCATCTCGTATTCCCTGCTTTCCCGCCCACTGGCGCCTATAATTGGTTGCAGTCAGACACGCCCCCACTATAAGTGACAGCTGTCTCACTGCAACCAATCACAGCCGCCGGTGGGCGTGTCTATATCGAGCAGTAAAAAAAATAAAAACCACACACTACATGTGTTCCCCCCCCCCCCCTTCCCCCCAAATTTAGATACCAGCCAATGCAAAGCCACACGGCTGAAGGCTGGTATTCTCAGGATGGGGAGCTTCACGTTATGGGGAGCCCCCCAGCCTAACAATATCAGCCAGCAGCCGCCCGGAATGGCCACATCCATTAGATGCGACAGTCCTGGGACTTTACCCGGCTCATACCAAATTGCCCTGGTGCGGTGGCAAATGGGGTAAAAAGGAGTTAATGGCAGCAGCCCATAGCTACCACTAAGTCCAGGTTAATCATGGCAGGCGTCTCCCCGAGATACCTTTCATGATTAACCTGTAAGTTAAAGAAAATAAAACACACACATCCAAAAATCCTTTATTTGTAATGAAAGACAAAAAAAAAAACCCTTTCACCACTATTAGCCTCTCAAAAACACCTCCAGGTCCGACGTAATCCACGCAAGGTCCCATGACTCTTTCAGCTCTGCTACATCAGAAGCTGACAGGAGCGGCAGTAGAACACCGCCGCTCCTGTGAGCTCCATGCAGCAACTGAAGTGAGTCGCGCGATCAGCTGTGCCGTCACTGAGGTTTTTCGCGGCCACCGCTCTCAGGTGGAGGACTGCAGCTGTGGCCGCGAGTAACCTGAGTGAAAGCACAGCTGATCGCGCGGCTCACTGCAATCACTCAGGGGATTTGCGATCACAGGTGAGTCCTTTATGTGTGACCGCAAATCAAGCCGCGGCACACACACAGAGCTGCGTGATCACAATGAAGTCGGGTGAAGTTCATCCGAGTTCATTCTGATCGCGCGTCTGTCTCGCAGCCAGCCATGCTCTTTTTCACAGTGCGGTCTGGATGCTTTTCCCACTGTCAATGGCAGAGCAAGCTTCCAGAACGCATGACTTCTCCAGGAATGTGCACACATTGCGTTCTGCCGAACGCGTCTCAGAACGCAGCTTTTTCGGCTGCGTTCTGAGACGCACATGCAATGACTTACACGCTGCAGAATAGAATGCAACGTGCGCACATGGCCTTAAGCTTTTTTTTTTTTTTTTAGATAGCGAATGATCAGTACAAGAGACAAAAAGTAAAGAGTGTGTGTGTGTGTGTGTGTGTGTGTGTGTGTGTGTGTGTGTGTGTGTGTGTGACGACAAGATTTTTTTTCTCTCCAATAGGACACACTGCAAAACCTTCTGGTCTTCATTCACATTGTACATTTATGAAAAACATAAATGCATGCATAATGTTGAAAAATATGGAATACAAACAATCCAGAACTAATAAGCTCACCAATAACTGCAAGAGGATATAGGCTTAAAAAAATACATTTTATTATATAAAGATTCCTTCAACTCTCAAAGCATTAACTACATTACTGCATATAGAAAAAAAATTATGTGCATACAAACATAAAAACATTGAAAAACATTACCTGGTTATTGGCAAATATAAAAAAAATAACAATAGGAAAAATATTTTTTGCAATTAGGAAATAGCTGCATATAAAGAGTTACAAAATGGACGACTTTAATGTTTTATACAGATTGAGAAAGTCATTTATGCTGCTAATGACTTGTCTACGAATTAGATGCACTGACTATAGTTAGAGGACCTCTGTCTGTATAGAGTTTACCTTTCCAACATGGCCTCTCCTTGAAGGATTGACCACTGCCTCACTATTGGAAGTCTGCATCGCTCAGCCGCCTCTCATCTTACATTGAGTGATGGACTGAGGAATGGTCTGATCTGTGGATTCACCCCAAGTAGTTTTACAAGTGGAGGTTCACCTCCTGAACAGATCACTGCACTGCCCAACCTCCTATGGTACATGAAATGCTGAGCAGGAAGGGTGAGATCTATGAATTTACAGTCAGGTTTCTGGATTATTTCACTTGACAGGACCCCTGTATATTGTTCATGTTTCCTGCATGGACATTATATCACTGATTGCATAGTATGATATTTTTTTTCTTTTATACGCCCTTCAGCGCTATCTCGAGCCATGGCTACTTGATATATGAATGCTCTGTAGGAAGATCAACCTTGTGCAAGCCTGGATAGGCCCACCAGGGTCTTCTCCGCCATTAACTTGATTGTATCCTCTTCACCTTGTTCCTTCTATTCTTCGACCATGATGTCCTTCTCTAGCAATTCATCTTTTGACATAATGTGTCCAAAGTAGGCAAGTCGTAGCTTGGCTATCCTTGCGTCGAGTGACCTGTCTGACTTGATTTGTTCTAAAATTTGCTTGTTTTTCTTGCCATCCATGGTATTGATAACATTCTTCTCCAGCACCACATCTTGAAGGGAGTTGATTCTTCTTCCATCTTGTTCATTTATTGTCCAGGGTTCGTATCCATAGGTTCCCACACAATAGACCAGACTATGTATGAATCCGGTCTTAAAATCGACAAACATTTCACTGGTGAAGACCTTATCCAGTGACTTCATTGTTGATTTGCCCATAGCTATTCTCCTATTCACTTCTGGTGTTGTCGAGGCAGCCTGATCATTGATCAGAGTAGGATGAAGTTCTTAACTGAAAATTGGAAGTCGTCATCGTCTCTCAAAAATGTCCCAGTCGTACCTGGCAGTAGTCTTTATCTTTGTATTTAGTAGGAGTCCCACGTTCGACATTTCCAGCGTCACACTCCGTAATAAGTTTATTCCATGTACGCTTGTTGCTCGTCTTTTGGCACCTAATGAAGTCATACATGTAAATGGGCTCTTCCATTGTTAGTCATTTGTATATTTGAGTGCCTACACTGAAACTCCATATTTGTTTATTGAAAGTGTGAATATAGTTCTATGGAAAACCCCGTTCCCACACTTCCAGGGTTATTCAAAGCCTTTGAATGCTGAATTACATATTCACAGCAGTCACTATACAGTGTGTCCACCCATATCCTGTCCACCGCCATTAAACTTGAGAACGGTGGCAGCTATAGGCATAGAAGTGGTGAATGAGAGAGGAAAAAAGTGAATTACAAAGTTGTAGGGCATCATCAATTCAATACGAATTGACACCTTGCATACAGAAATGCTATGATTAGAACGTGTGAAACTCACAAGGCTGCGGACGTGAAGCGATACCTCATGGAGATCTTCCTACAGGTCATTGGGTATGGTGGCTGCATGGAGTGGCCTCCATGCTCACCTGACCTGACCCCATTGGACTTCTTTCTGTGAGGTCACATCAAACAGCAGGTGTATGCGACCCCTCCACCAACATTGCAGGACCTACGACGACGTATCACAGATGCTTGTGCAAACGTGTCACCTACCATATTGCACAACGTGCAGCAAGATACAGTATGCTGTGCAGAGTCCAGATGTGCATTGCAGCTGACGGGGGCCACTTTGAGCATCAAAGTTAAATGAGCGCCATATGCGTGACCAGCATTCAATGTTTTTTTTGGGGGGGGGGGGTCATGGGTTTCATATCATAGTATTTCTGTATGCAAGGTGTCGATTCGTATTGAATTGATGATGCCCTACAATTTTTTAATTCACTTTTTTTCCTCTCTCATTCACCACTTCTATGCCTATAGCTGCCGCCGTTCTCAAGTTAATGGCGGTGGAAAGGATATATGGGTGGACACACTGTATATCTGCATTTAAACAACGTGCTCCCTATACCTGCACTTTGATTTCATGATTCATTTATACAAAATTTGTGACCATTTCAACTCCGTGGTTTAACCCCTTAACGACCGCCGATACGCCTTTTAACGGCGGTAAATAAGGGTACTTTTTCCGATCCGCCGCTTTTTAACGGCGGTCGGAAAAAAGGGTCTAGCGCCCCCCAGAGTCAGAAAATTTCCGGGGTCTCAGCTGCCGGGGGTAGCTGAGACCCTGGAGATCATGATTCTGGCCGGTTTTTCCGGTCCCCGCTCACCTGATGACCGGTATACACCGTATACCGATCATCAAGTTATAGTAAATGACCGCGCCGGTAAAAAATGATTTATCTCCCATCTGGCATGATCAAACATGCCAGATGGGAGATAAATCTTTTTCCCGGTTCCCTCCGGTCCCCCGGTGTCCCCAAAGTGCCCCCCCCAACCCCCAACCCCCTCCCGAAAATCCAAGATGGCCGCGCGCACCGGCGAGCACAGCAGCGCGCCGGCCGCATTTCCACTGTTCCTATGGTTTCTGTCGTATGTGCCAAAACACATACGACAGAAACCTGCTCCCTAGGCCCTGCCGGGTCCCCCCCTACCCGCCCCTGGTGTTCCCCGGTGTCCCCCGGTGTCATACATACCTTTCGGAGCGCTGATCCCCCGCGGCCCCCTCCTCCGGCTCCTTCACAGCAGACTCCGGTCACATGAGCAGAGCGCAGCTGTCAGCTTCCTGTGTTCAGGACGCTGGCTGCTCGCACACTGCAGCTGTGACCCGGGGAGAGTGGGTGCAGATTCTTTGCACCCACTCTCCTCAAATGGAGGGTCTGCCCTCCTAGAAAATGGGGGATACGTTCCCTGAACGTGTCCCCTATATTCTAGAAGGTCCAGAGTCGACGTGGGACGTCCAAATGGATTATTGTGGATTTTTTTTTTCTTTTCAATAAATTGGTCAATCAGGGAATGTTTGGGGGAGTGTTTTTTCAAATAAATTTTTTTTTGTTGTCAATTTTTTTTTTATTACTGTCAATTAGTTATGTCGGGTATCTGATAGACGCCGTGACATAACTAATTGCTGGGCTTGATGCCAGGTGACATTACACACCTGGTATCAACCCCATTCATTACCCCGTTAGCCAACGCACCAGGGCGCGGGATGAGCTGGGGCGAAGCGCCAGAATTGGCGCATCTAATGGATGCGCCACTTCTGGGGCGGCTGCGGCCTGCTATTTTTAGGCTGGGAAGAGTCCAATAACCGTGGCTCTTCCCATCCTGAGAATACCAGACCCCAGCTGTCAGCTTCACCTTGGCTGGTGATCTAATTTGGGGGGACCCCACGTTTGTTTTTTTTTTTTTAATTATTTATTTATAAATAATTAAAAAAAAAAAAACAGCTTGGGGAGCCCTCCAAATTGATCACCAGACAAGATGAAGCTGTCAGCTGTGGTTTGCAGGCTACAGCTGTCTGCTTTACCCTAGCTGGCTATCAAAAATAGGGGGGACCCCACGTCATTTATTTTAATTCTTTTTTTTTTTTTTTGGGCTAAATACAAGGCTAGGCATCCTTTAGTGTCACATGAAAGGCACTAAAGGGCGCCAGCTTAGAATATGCAGGGGGGTGGGACGTTATATATGTTTGACATCTATCCATTCATCCATTGTAGCATTTTACGCTGTGTGCCCACAATCAGGGTTTGCAACGTTTTGGGCGCAGAGTGTTTTCCCTGCGTCCATAACGCTGCGTTGTGCAGTAGAAGCACAGTGGCAGGATTTTTAGAAATCCCGTGCCCACTGTGTTTCTTTTCTCCGCAGCATAAATCGACCTGTGGCGCAGCTTCCCGAGCCTCAGCATGTCAATTTATGCTGCGGAGATGAGTGTTCTTTGCAGGTAGAATAGAACTAAAGTCCACAGCAGCCTGAACCCAAATCGTGGGCATGGGCAGCTGCGTTCTCCCGTGGACAACACTCACATTTCTGCAGGAGGCTGACACTGGGTACTAGACGCCGTGTCGCTGGATCATGGCCACATAGCCTAAAGGCTACTTTACACGCTGCGATACCGGTCCCGATATCGCTAGCGTGGGTACCCGCCCCCATCTGTTGTGCGACACGGGCAAATCGCTGCCCGTGCCGCACAACATCGCGCAGACCCGTCACACATACTTACCTGCCCGGCGACGTCGCTGTGACCGGCGAACCGCCTCCTTTCTAAGGGGGCGGTCCGTGTGGCGTCACAGTGACGTCACTGAGCGGCCGCCCAATAGAAGCGGAGGGGCGGAGATGAGTGGCCGGAACATCCCGCCCACCTCCTTCCTTCCTCATAGCGGCCGGGAGGCAGGTAAGGAGAGGTTCCTCGTTCCTGCGGCGTCACACATAGCGATGTGTGCTGCCGCAGGAGCGACGAACTACATCGTTACTGCTGCAACGATGCAAAATTGCTCATCGGTGTCACACGCAGCAACATCGCTAATGCGGCCGGATGTGCGTCACCAATTCCGTGACCCTAACGACTCCGCATTAGCGATGTCGCAGCGTGTAAAGCCCCCTTAACAGTGAGAAATTTGTTGCTACAGCAACAGTTTTGTGAAGTACCTGTGGATTCAAAATGTTTACTATACTCCTGAATAAAATCCTTGAGGGGTCCAGTTTCCAAAATGAGGTCACTTGTGGGGGGTTTCTGATGTATAGGTGCCCAAGGGGCCCTGCTAATGTGACATGGTGCGCGCAATTTACTTCAACTTTTCCAAAATTCAAATGGTGCTCCTTCCATTCCAAGCCCTCCCATTTATCCAAACAAAGGTTTTTGGCCACATGTGGGGTATCCCTGCGCTCATAAGAAATTAGATAACCTGTGGGGTACACGTTTTGTTGTTGCCTCTTGAAAAAGTGAAAAATGTGTCGCTAAATCAACATTTTTGTGAAAAAAATGAAAATTTCAATATGGCAACCTAAGCTTATCAAATTCTGTGAAGTATTCGTGGATTCAAAATGCTCAATATACACCTAGATTAAAGCCTTGAGGGGTCTTATTTCCAGAATGGGGTCACTTGTGGGGGACCTCCACTGCTTCGGCACCTCAGGGGTTCTCCTAATGCAACATGGCGTCCGCTATTGATTCCAGCCAATTTTGCAGTCAAATTGCACTCCTTCTCTTCTGAGCCCTGTAGTGTGCCCAAACAGTTGATTTCCACCACATATAAGGTATCGCCAAACTCAGGACAAATTGCGCAATAAATTTCATGGTGATTTTTTTCCTGTTACCCTTGTGAAAAAAAAAGCTACCTGGTTGAAGTAACAATTTTGTGGTAAAATTTTATTTTTTTATTTTCATGGCTCAACGTTATAAACTTCTGTAAAGCACCTGGAGGTTCAGGGTACTCGCCAAACATCAAGATAAATTCCTTGAGGGGCCTAGTTTCCAATATGGGGTCACTTGTGGTGTTTTTTTGCTGTTTACGTACCTTAGGGGTCCTCCAAATGCGACATGGTGCCCGCAATCTTTTTCAGCCAAATTTCCTTTCCAAAATTCAAATATTGCTCCTTCCGTTCCAAGCCCTCCCATTTCTCCAAACAAAGGTTTCAGACCACAAGTGAGGTATCACCGCGCTCATAAAAAAGTGGGTAACAAACATTGGGGTCAAATTTTTGGAATTACCTCTTGAAAAAGTGAAAAAAATTGATGCTAAAGCAACATTTTTGAGAAAAAAATGAAAATTTTCAATGTGACAACGTAACGTTATCAAAATCTGTGAAGTACCTGTGGATCCAAAATGCTCACTATACCCCTAGATAGAAGCCTTAAGGGGTCTAGGTTCCAAAATGGTGTCACTTGTAAGGGGTTTCTGCTGTTTAGGTACCTTAGCGGACATGTAAATGCAACATGGTGCCCGCAATCTATTTCAGCCAAATTTGCTTTCCAAAATTCAAATATTGCTCCTTCTGTTCCGAGCCCTCCCATTTGTCCAAACAAAGGTTTCTGACCACATGTGGGGTATTGGCGCGTTCATAAGAAAGTGGGTAACAAGTTTTGGGGTTCATTTTGTTGTGTTATTTCTTCTAAAAGTGAATAAATTTGGGGTAGAGCAACATTTTAGGTAAAATTTTATTTTTTGCTTTTTTTCATTCCACTTTGCTTTAGTTCCTGTGAAGCACCTGAAGGGTTAATAAACTTCTTGGATGTGGTTTTGAGTACTTTGAGGGGTTCTGTTTTGAGAATGGTGTCACTTTTAGGTATTTTCTGTCACTTAGGCCTCTCAAAGTCACTTCAAATGTGATGTGGTCCCTAAACAAATGGTTTTGTGAATTTTGTTGAAAAAATGGGAAATTGCTGATGAACTTTGACCCCTTCTAACTTCCTAACCCCAAAACATTTTGTTTCAGAAATTGCGCTAATGTAAAGTAGACATGTGGGAAATGTTATTTATTAACTGTTTTGTGTGACATAACTCTCTGGGTTAAGGGCATAAAAATTAAAAGTTTGAAAATTGCAAAATTTTCAACATTTTCATCAAATTTCCGTTTTTTTCACAAATAAAAGCAAAAAAATATTGTTCTAAATTTATAACTATCATGAAGTACAATATGTCACGAAAAAACAATGTCAGAATCACCGGGATCCGTTGAAGCGTTCCAGAGTTATGACCTCATAAAGTGACACTGGTCAGAATTGCAAAAAATGGCCTGGTCATTAAGTACAAAACTGGCTTCGTCCTAAAGGGGTTAAACACTAAAAAGTGGTTTACTTTGTAAATCTTTATATGTAGCTATTTACTACTTGCAAAATATTATATATTGCTTTCTTTTCCATTTGGTTAATGACCAACTAATGTTTTTCAATGGGTTTTTTTTTCATTGTTTGTATGCACATTATTATTTTTCCTATATGCCTCCTTTTCCAGTAACTGATTTAAATATTTGGAGAATTGTTGGGAATTTTTATATAATAATCATTTATCCTCTTGCATTTATATGTGTGTATTAGTTCTAAACTTGTATACCAAAAAAAGCACTAAAATAATTCACTATTTTAGATAATTGAAATTTCCTTAGGCGTATATATAAGTAGTTAGTTATAGAGGACAAAACAAAAGACTGAGATATTAAATAGACATTTCTCATCTGTGTCCACCAAGGAACTGACTGTACCAGGGATCATTCAACAAGTGAAAAATCAAAGTTCACCACCCAATATAATTAATTTAACACAAGAAGAAGTACGCCTACGTCTGAGTAAATTAAACATTGACAAATCCCCAGGGCCAGATGGCATTCATCCACGAATATTGAGGGAATTGAGCTCCGTAATTAACAGACCGCTGTATCTCATCTTTTTAGACTCACTTGTAACAGGGTTGGTGCCTCAGGATTGGAGGATTGCTGATGTGGTACCGATATTTAAGAAAGGTAAGAGGGTAGATCCAGGCAACTACCGTCCAGTAAGCCTGACAGTAGTATGCAAAGTTTTTGAGGGCATTTTAAAGGGATGACATGCAAAAATATATTGCAGAAAATATAATAATAACTGACAGACAGCATGGATTCATGAAAGATAAGTCGTGTCTAACCAACCTGTTGGGGTTCTATGAGGGGGTAAGTGCAAACCTGGATATTGGTAATGCAGCTGATGTGATTTATTTGGACTTTGCAAAGGCATTTGATACTGTACAACATAACAGCCTTATACTAAAGCTCCAGAAGCAAGGACTAGGGGAATCTATATGCAACTGGGTAAGGAATTGGCTAAAAGATAGGAAACAAAGAGTAGTCATAAATGGAACATTCTCTAAATGGGCCATAGTCAGCAGTGGGGTGCCGCAGGGATCTGTGCTAGGACCGATTCTTTTTAATCTCTTTATTAATGACCTTGTGGATGGGATTGATAGTAAAGTGTCAGTCTTTGCTGATGACACCAAACTACGTAGGATATTAAAAACTGACCTTATAGTACAATATTACAAAAAGATCTGGATAAGATGTCGGAATGGGCAGATACTTGGCAAATGAGATTTAATGTTGATAAATGTAAAGTAATGCACCTAGGACGGAGTAATCCTATAGCTGCATATACATTAAATGGAAGTAAACTCGGGACTACAGAACAGGAGAAGGACTTGGGTATTCTCATTACAAATAAGCTGAGCAGCAGCACTCAGTGTCAGGCAGCAGCTGCAAAAGCAAACAAGATTCTAGGGTGTATAAAAAGAGAGATTAGATCCCGTGATCCCAACGTATTGTTACCCCTCTATAAATCACTTGTAAGGCCACATCTGCAATATGGGATCCAGTTTTGGGCTCCACATTTTAAAAAGGACATTCAGAAGTTAGAGTCCGTTCAAAGGCGGGCAACTAGACTATTACAAGGAATGGAGGCCTCCCATATGATGAGAGGTTGAAAAGTTAGATATGTTTAGCTTAGAAAAAAGACGTCTCAGAGGAGATCTCATTTATATGTATAAATACATGTGTGGTCAATATAAAGGACTGGCACATGACTTATTTCTTCCAAAGACAGTACTAAGGACCAGGGGGCACTCACTGCGAGTGGAAGAAAAGCGATTCCGGCAGCTAAATAGGAAAGGGTTCTTTACAGTTAGAGCAGTCAGACTGTGGAATGCCGACCACAAGAGGTAGTAATGGCAGATACTATAACAGCTTTTAAAAAAGGGCTGGATGATTTCCTCAGTACACACAACATTGTGGGTTATAAGTGACTTAGTGACCAAATGTAGAACTGGTGGAGGAAGGGTGAAGTAGATGGACCTAGGTCTTTTTTCAACCTAAGTAACTATGTATACGTGTGCGTAAATATGGTTTGTCTTCTGAATATCTTCTGAACCAGCAAGAACTACATTTTGTACTAACAGGCTTCATTTATCAACTTTAGCTCTGTTACATCTGTAAAACTCAATGGACACAGTGTTGTATAATTTGAATATTCCCATCAAAGCAATCTCTTTTCTAGTGATAGTGTTACTCGGTATAATTTATCGATGCAGCACAGAGGAAAGACTTGGTCCTCTCGGGTGCTTATAAGGAGAGATGTATATAATGTAGGGGCCCCTCTTCTCCCCAGCTGGGTTTAGGCAACTTCCTGTGATCAGTCTAATGCCTTCATTGTGTGACGGAGACTCGTGACCTCTCTCCAGGATCGGGATTTATTGGAGCGCAGCCACTACTGGAATGATACTGCTTCCTTTCTGGATCCCATTAGAAGTGGTGACCAGGAGATGATTCCCCGTAGAGGATTCTTGCATTTCACACATGTGGGAAAAATATCCAGCCTACATAAGACTATGTCATAGAAGAGATCAGACGTCCTGGGATGCAAAGAGTAGGCTGCTGTTAGTAGTGACGGGGAGGAGGGATGGATGCCATCATTTTCACATAACCCAGAGAGCAGAAGGATTTTACGAGCAAAGAGTTAAAATTACAGCTCATTATTATCTTGTTTCTGCATTGTAAAGTTTCAGTATACAGAGTGAGGGATAGTGTGAGGGCACAGCATAAAGAGGGGGCAGCATGGTGGAGGGTAAGTGGTGGGGAGACCAGAGAGGGGATAGCATAGGTGGGGGGGGGGGGAGGAGGTTGGGAGGGATGGTGTGGAGGCTATAGTTCATAAGGGTGGTCAATGCTGCAGTTATAGTTCATAAGGGAGGACTGTGTGACCCTCATAAGGGAGGACCATATGGAGGCAATATTTTACAGGAGAGGACAGTGTAGAGGTCATGTATCAAAAGAAGGAGAGTGTGGGGCATTTTTTGTTGAGGGAGCTCAGTAAGGGGCCATCATTTATTCACGAGCACAGCGTAACGCTTATTTAAAACACAGTGTAGGTGAGTGACCTGTGACCTACAACCATATTGATATGTTTACGTTCCCTGTGTGTGTGTCCATGGGCGCAGTGCTGTCAGCCACCATTAAATATGAAAAGTCCTAGGTTCCTTAGTTGAAAAGGGAAGCTTAGGCCCCTAAGGTATAGTGACAGGGTATGAGATGGTTAACTAAAGAAGCCAGCCCACAGTATAGAGAATACAATGTTGGGTATTTCTTGATTTTGGAGAGAGTTGAGAGTGAGGCTAGGTTCACACTTCCGTTGTTTTGCATCAGTCAAAATCCGTTGTCTTGAGGAATTACGCTATCCTGCAAAATATTTTGCAGGAATCCAGTTTTTCCCCCCATAGACTTCCATTAGTGAGTGACGGATTGCGACTGATGACCTTGCGTTGCATCCGCTGTGTCGCGGTCAGTCGTTTTTTGACTGACCGCCGGGCGGGAGCAACGCAGAATGTAATGTTTTTCTGGCCGTCAAAATTGACGCACTGCGCAGGAATCCGCCGCAGTCCGTCACGCTTGTAATGTAGGTCTATGGCGCTGGATTGCGTCGTAATCCGTCTTACGACGGAATCCAGCGCTAGATTCCGTCATGCTCTACTGAGCATGCCCAGCACGTTTGGCACACCCACTGGGTGTTTGTCCCAAACACAAACGGATCATGACTGATCCGTCAAAAAACGGACGCACAACAGATGCAACGGATCAGTTTTTTCACAGGATTCCTGTGAAAGGAATCTTGTGAAAAACACATCAGTTGCATCGGTTGACAACTAAAAAAAAACGACTGATCCATTACTGACGGATTTAAAACAACGGAAGTGTGAATCTAGCCTTAAGGGGGCTTTACGCGCTACGATATTGTTAGCAATTGTTAGCGATATCGTATGCAAAAGCACCCGCCCCCGTCGTTCCTGCGATTGTTTGTGATCGCTGCCTTAGCGAACATTATCACTACGGCTGCGTCACACGCACTTACCTGGTCGTCGTCGCTGTGACTGCCGAACAATCCCTCCTTTAAGGGGGAGGGACGTTCGGCATCACAGCGACGTCACCAAGCGGCCGGCCAATCAAAGCGGAGGGGTGGAGCTGAGCGTGATGTAAACATCCCGCCCACCTCTTCCTTCCGCATTGTGGCCGGCGGCAGGTAAGGAGACGTTCCTCGCTCCTGCGGTGTCACACACAGCAATGTGTGCTGCCGCATGAGCGATGAACTACAGCGAAAAACAACCCTTACCGATTTTTGAGTTTGGGATGACCTCTCCATGGTGAACGATTTTCACCATTTTTGAGGTCGCTTAAGGTCGCTGGTCAGTGTCACACGCTGCAATATCGTTAATGACGCCGGATATGCGTCACTAACAACTTGACCCGGATGATAAACCATTAACGATATTGTAGCGTGTAAAGCCCCCTTTAGGATCCAGTTAATAGTGTGGTGTTGTAAGAACAAATCAAGGCATAAGTAACGGGCAGGAGTAAGTGAAGGTGACCGGGACCATATTCTAGCCAAAATAACCTTTTAGGCGAATTGAGGAAACAGGGAGGTGTCCCTCCTTCAAAGAAGGCTAGCGTGAACTGTACAGACAGTCGCGGGTCGGTATTGACTGTCATTGACACTGGGTGAATCGACTCTAGGAGTGATCACAAAGTAGTAGCATAACAGTGTAGGGTAGTCTAGACACAGCGCTACACATGAACCCCTGTAGATGGATATACAGTGGAGAGCGAAGTGCCAAACACCCAACTTCCTTGGTAGCCGGTGTGAACTCTTCTGCAACTGTAACGGAAGACCCGAACTGTACTACAATGTTAATCCCATTTGAGAAACAGAGTGTGAAACCTGTTGCAAGCAAAAGTGAAAACTGTGTTTAAAACTGTGTTATACATATACTACATTCAATTTTTAACCATTGTGTACTCATCTTTTGTAATCCGGAACGCAGAATTGCACAGTGTGACTAAGATGATGAGAAGATGGCTTGTGATCGGGAAGTACCGCTGTGATCAGGTAACACCTCTACACCTACTCAAAACCCCGTGTCTGTAGGGTGTCGAGGCGAGCGAAAGTGAAGCCCTCGCCCATGACTACAGCCCCGGGCCAGGTTTCAAAAGCATAGGAAGAGATTTTAAATTTAGGGGCTATAATGAAACTTATTTTTAAGGGCAACACGTGGGGATCTGCTGGACTGGAGAAAAGGGAAGTTTTCGAGACAAGCTGTGGATGTGAAAAGTCATCATGGAGTTAGGGCCAGATTAAAAAAGGATAAGAACAACTTTAACTACAGAGGATGTTACCTGTAAGATACCTGGATGTAAGGGTGCATTTATACTGGCCTATCATGGCCCAAGAAACGATTGCCGATCTGTTATGTTTTAAAGGGAACCTGTCATCAGAAATTGAGCTTTAAACCTAAATGTTTCCCCCTCTGCAGCTCCTGGGCTGCATTCTAGCAAGGTTCCTGTACTTTTTGTGCCCCCTTTTAAACCAAATTAAACACTTTATAAAGTTGTACCTTTTTGTCTGCAATTCTTGTAAATTATCCATGGGGGGCGGGCTCTCTTGCGTCCGTTACTGTCCCTCCTTCTGATTTACGCTGTCCCCCATTGCTTCATTTCATAGATCAGGACGCCGCCCACAGCGCCCGAGGTACCGTGCACGCGAGGACTGCTGGTGACGTGGTCGCAGGCACGATATTATGGGCGGCGCTGTGAATGCATCACAAGTGCCCGCCCATAATACCGTGGCCGCGCTCTCCCCTTTGCCTCCTGCGTTCTGCGCAAGCGCTGGACAAATGATCCGACGTCACCTTTCCCATCTTGCCCTGCAGCAGGAAATAGATGGGAGGAGCGGATCAGGCCACCACAGGTTACGAGGAGACGCTTGCGCAGAATGCAGGAGGCAAAGGGGAAAGTGCGGTCACGAGGTTATGGGCGGCACTTGCTGATGACACTCACAGCGCCGCCCATAACCTCGTACCCGTGCAAAGCGTCACCAGCGGTCACACAGTGCACGGCACCGCTACAGTCGCACAGCGCATGCGCGGGACCACAGTCGCACAGCGCATGCGCGGGACCACAGGCGCCCAGGGGCGGCGTCCTGAGGTTTGAAATTCAGCGTTCGGTGGCGGCGTAAATCCGCAGCAGGACAGCAACGGAGACCAGGCAGCCCGCCCCCATGGATAATTTTCAAAATTTGCATACGAAAAAGGTACAAGTTTATAAAGTATTTATTTTGGTATAAAAGGGGCCACAAAAACTATAGGAAGCTTCCTAGAATGCAGCCCAGGAGCTGCAGAGGGGGAAACTTTTAGGTTTACAGGTAAATTTCTGATGACAGGTTCCCTTTAATAGCATGATAGCGGATAATCAGTAACCAATCACCAACCTAAATAAATGCATCTTGAAAAAAATTCTCCCAAAAGTTTAAAATTGTCTCTTCAGGGAGGAGGAGACGAACTTTAGTGCCACCTATTGGAAGTAGCTACTTCCAATAGGTGGCACTAGAGTTAGTTTCCTTCCTCCATGAAGAGACAATTTGATTATTACCCAGAGGAGCATTGCAGCTATAAGACTCCTCACTGGCAGCCAGATTGGTTTGTAAGTCTCCGCAAGGAGAAAAGTTCTCTCCTTAGACCCCAAAAGTTTAGTTAGTTTCTCTATGTATTAGACCATTAAATTCTGAGCAGAATTGGGGGAGGGGAGGAATCTTTTTCATATGATCCCCATCAATCACTCAAAAGACTTAGAATTGTGCAGCTCAGGAGACAGGAGAGCGCACACAGTGGAGTAGTTGCAGTAGAAAGTCATATGCTTTCTGTGCTCTCATGTCTAGTGAAACTGCACACTTCTAAGAGGTCCTTGCGCAATCGGTGAGGGTCTCAGGACCCAGACCAGAACTAATCTGTTCAGAATGAACTCTACTCTTTAGACTCATGCAGTAGTACTATTAAACTTTTAATAAGTACTATGACGATGACTGGTATCAAAAACTCTTGTCGGGTGCTGACCTGACATGGCAGTGAATCATTGTACTAATGGGTGTTCTGGTAGATGTATTCATGTACTGATGGTGAGTCTGGTGCTGTAGCAATTTGCCAGGCTTGGTACTACATCCTTATAAGGTCAGTGTGTTGTCCGCTGCACACATGCACGACAACATAAAACCCCCCAAAAATATAGCCATTTTAAACAGGACCACATGTCAGCCAAACAAGTGTTTCATTAAAGCCCCCAAATAAATTAGATTGCTGTTGGTCAAACAATTGGTTGAACAATTCTCAGGCCGAAATTTATCTTGCCAAACTCTTCCATACACAGGAGCGTTCACTTGGCAGATCGCTCCTGAAGTCTCTACAAAGCGATGCTGTCAGACATCTCTGGTGGCTGCTTAGTGCTTAGAAAACAAGAAAGACCTGCAGTCCAAGATGGAACATTCCACATCCTTATCTTCCCCTGCAGTCTTTGTCAGGGACCCCCATAAACATTAGATAGCTGATATTTACAGGTTTGGTTGATATTAGTCTAATCAATATAGGCGCCTTAACTACCATCTTAAGACTTCTGGGCACTTTTAGCCTGAATAACTAGTAGGGGGATTGACCACTTAACCCCTTAGTGACCAAAAATACAAGTTAAAACTGACTTGAGATAAAAGTGAGTGAGTAACGCCGCCTGACGTGTGAAGATGTAGCAGCTGTACACTACAGCCAGCGTCCTACTACCTCACAATCGGTGTTGACACTGAACATGGCCGTTTAACCCCTTAGATGCTGCTGTCAATAGGGACTATGGAATCTAGATAGTTAACTGTATGGGGCTCCATCTTTAACCATATTGGCATCCTGAGATCATAATTGTGTGGTCCTGATGCTTGCCATGGCAATTCATGGCCAAAAAATAAGCTTTGACTCTGCCAGCTATGATGACCTGCTCAAAAGTTAGCGACATGAAGGTGGTAAAAACAATTTTTTTTTCTTTTCCGCTTTCCGGTCATGTCACTTTGCATTAGTTCTTGAAGAACAGCACAAGGGATAATAAACTACAGACCGCAGTTTTGAATATGTTGAGAGGTGCCGTTTTTGGTATAACTTTTGGAGGTTCCCCAAAGTCACTTCAGAACTGAATAGATCTCATAAAAAATAATAAAAAAAAAAATCCAAAAAAAGGGCAGCAAGAGCTCCAAATACGGCTCTGAATACAGATTGAGGGTGAGCCTCCAGAATCCTTTCCTATGGGGTGACCCCAGGTACTCCTGTCTGCCACTACATCAATGTACACTTATTTTGGATGTCACAATGTGCCCATATCAGGTGTCCTGGACCGCTGTTCTTTTTTCAGTGTAGGACTATCGTGAACAGCCCAGAAACCTGCATAAGGCTAGAGTTCCACTTGTGTGAGTCTTGCATTGCCCGGCATGGCCTGACAATCGCCTGATAGGAGCAGGCTGGCTGTATTTCCACACAGCGTAGGCGCTCGTATCTGAAGAGTGTGCAGCCGTGTCGGGGGATGCGATGCGAGACTGGCACGAGTCATACGTAAGTTGAACCGTACCCTAAGAAATATACTCCAGGCTAAAAAAAAACAACAAATACTTCAAATAAGGTAGACCTTTGATACTTGGGTACCGGGAGGCTCATGACCAGGTCATTCAGCAGCAATGAGGAAACCATTAAAAAAAACAGCCATATTTGCATCATTGATCAGGTAAAATTGACTGCCTTTTGGGGTCAGTGTTGTAGGACAGTAGAACTAAAACTGTAATGTATTTTGTCTGCCATTATCACTTTAAAAAAAGTGTCCATAAAATGGTCACCTAGACATTCCCAAGCTAGAACAGGACCTTAGACAGACCATGAACGGTGGGCAACAGTAGAATAGAACTTCTTTCATTGGTCAATCATGACAATTGGTCAAAAACTTAAGAGTATTCTGAGACTTACATTATTATTTTTTTTTTTCCAGAAAGCATAGTAAATACATGATTTTTGTTAATACAAAGACTAAAAGAACCACATAACGTTTCTTACTTGTACCTTTTTGTGATTTTTTTCATCTTTCTTTGCCCCTTTGTGTATCCAGTTTCACATAGTAAATAAGAACAGGACCACCCATTCAGCTAAAACTACATTTCCCGCTTCTCCTCAGTGCTGCAGACCCCTATCTCTGGGGGACATCAGCAAGCTAATATATGTGTACGATTCACCTTCTTCAGTGCATTGTATGGCCTGAACACAACTTTTCCAGCTAAATCGGTATATCCAAACTTCACAACTTTTCAAGAAGAAAAAGATGGATAGATCAGGGAAAATGTTGGTGTTGGTTGGAGGTGATGTGTACAAAATGGGGTACATGTAAAAAGCACTCAAATTGGCACAACTAAATAAATACATGAACATTGATATAAGACCATATTTCAATTTTGACAATAACCAAGATCACTGGCAGCTACAGTATGTTTTTATAATCTTACTCTCTATAGAGAGCTCAATTACCTTTTGCTGACTTCAAGGATATCTGCGATGTTGGAGAAGAGGTGGTGGTGGTCTGTGCTATTAATGGTCTGCTTCAGCTCATCAGACTTTTTAAAGAGTCGGAAGAGGATATCAAGGCTGTGCTGATAAGAATACTCCGAGGTGATTATTTCAAATATGGCCTGCAAAGAAAACAGCACTGCAATGTAAATACAGGCCGAAAGCTGAGCAAACACCGCGCCCCACCTCTGAACGACTGATACTGTTTTTTCCCCATGGTAGAGAAGTGCATAAAGCTAAATTTAAAAAGGACCTTACTCCTGTTTTTATATAGATCTATTGGATTGTTCATATATTCTTTGTTTAATTTATATTTGCTCAGGTCTTTATTTGTAACGTACAATATTGTGGTTGTCATTATTGCTAGAGTTCACTGCATACTAATCAGATATAGGTGGATATACACCAACTGAGTATCACTGGAATATTTAATAACATGTCCAATAATTCAACAAAAAGTTAATGTGATCATGAAGAAGGCGCATTAGTCAAAATGCGTAATCTCTCATCTCTTTTTTCGGGACTGCATTAAACGTATTGCCAGGATTCTATATATATTTTGTAGGGAATTTAAATAAAAAAAATACAGTAATTTTATTCTACGCCTTGGATATGGATCCTTTGCTGGAATTTTTTTTTTGTTTTCCTATGATGCTCCTGCCTCTCCATGCATGGACTACCAGGGGAAATAATCTACTATTGCATAACTGGTTAACTTTTTTTTTTAAAAAAAAAAAGCTCATGTTTCACCATACGTATGCAGTCACTTCAAAAAGAAAACATAATTGTGTATGATGTTGACAGGATATAAAAAGGCACCTTTCCGTAAAACTTGGTTGAACAACTTTTAGGGACTATAAAACTCCAAATGTTTACAACACTACTCCAGAAAGTTGTTTTTTTCCTGCTCCAGAATGGTGCTTTTAATCCCAGTCCCCTGCCTCTGCTCCGATACTCACCCTTTGATGTTTACATCAGGTTTGGAACCACTCTGGTTCCACAGTGCCATCTTGGCCCGTAATTTCTGACTGGCCGGAAGTCAGAAGGTGCATCACAAGTTCCCATTGCATCTCTATGGAGAGCCAGAACGGGGCTCTCATAGACCTTGTATAGAGTTGTGACCTCCGGCACGTTCCATGGAGATGCCGGCAGGTCACAAAAATCGGGTGTGACGCTGATGGTAGATAAAGCTGCTGGAAGGGAGGGATCAGGAGACTGAGATGTGAAGCACCACTCAAGTGCTGAAGTCAAAAACAAAACAAAAAACCACAAAACACTTGGGTGTTGCCTTAAGCCATCTGCAAGGTTTTTGCTCCCAGCTTCCTCCCACTGCAGTTCTCACAAGCTCTTGAAGGTTTCTTTTTTGTATGGCAGATTTCAGCTCCACAGATTCTGAATTGCACCAAGATTAGCACTCATGTGTTTGCCTATTTAGTTCAGTCCTAACAATTCTTATACACTTCGAGGTCTTTATCCTACTGTAGGACCAGTTTTGTCCAACTCAAACCTAGTTTTTACATTTGGGGGCACATTTTCCTTTAAACTACTCAACTTAACTTCTGGTTTTATGGTTCCTGTAAACACAATCAAGGCATCTAGTCCAAGAGGCATTAAAGCAGCACCACAACATTATGGATCCTCAACAAGGTTTCACAGTAGGGTGAGGGCGCTTTTGTTTTACATTCTTCGTTTTATAGTCATTACATATAATGTTAGTAAGCATTGGCAAATAGCTGTAGCTTAATCAGCCCATAGAACATCTTACAGGAGCATTTCGGTTAGTCTTTTTAGAACACTTAGTTGCTCTTTTTATACTCTTCTGTAAGCAGTGTGGTCCTCCTTGGTTTATAAACAAAAAGCCTACAATAAGCTAAGAACAATAAGCTTAGTGTGTAGCTTATAGTACAGGTTAAAACCATCACTCCAGATGTCTTCAGACTAAAGATCTTTGAAACGTAGTATATAAAATCACATACCACTTCCAAAACAACTCTCGTAGGGTTCTCGCACCAATTTTCCTCTTTTCACAATGGCCTAAAGAGCTCTTGACTGCAACTGTTGAAACCAGGTGATCTATGATCATTGTATGAGGTCTATCCTCCAAAGAGGACCTAAACTACGATCATTGTATGAGGTCTCCTTCTAAGAGGCTTTTTCACTACGATCATTGTATGAGATCTCTCCTTCCAAGAGGATCTACACTACGATCATTGTATGAGGTCTCTTCTCCCAATAGGACCTAAACTGCGATCAATGTAGGAGGTCTCTACTTCCAAGAGGCTCTACACTACGATCATTGTATGCACTCATGTAAGGAACTTGCACCCATACACATTAATATTAGTAAAACGTCTTACCTCTTGTCTCTTACGTTCCTCTGGCGAGATCTGATCTAGAATTCCGGCTTCTTGTACCTAAAAGACCATAGTGCATTAGGTTTAATGTACCAAAAACAATGGCTGCCCCATTTTATTTACATGACAAGTCCATATTACTAAGGTTTTACAAGAAATGAAATTTACCCGGAGTGTCATACAATTGATTGTGACCAACACTTACTGCAGCTCAAATGATCAGGATGGATCTGCTTTATCAGGCACAGTCACAACCAAGTGTATGGTAAATAATTATCTTTAAATGGTGCCAACATATTCCACAGCACCTCGGCTTAAGCTGGGTTCACACATGGCAACAGCGACGTTGCTGTTACGTCACAATTTTCTGTGACGTAACCGCGACCTTGTATGTCGCTGTTATGATCGCTGCTTAGCTGTCAAACACAGCGACGCAGCAGCGATCATAACGTCGCTACATGTGCAGAGAGCAGGGAGCCGCGCACACTGCTTAGCGCTGGTTCACTGCTCTCCTAGCTACAGTACACATTGGGTTAATTACCCGATGTGTACTGCAGCTACATGTGCAGGGAGCAGGAGCCGGCACTGGCAGCGTGAGAGCGGCGGAGGCTGGTAACGAAGGTAAATATCGGGTAACCACCTTGGTTACCCGATGTTTACCTTGGTTACAGCTTACCGCAGCTGCCAGATGCCGGCTCCTGCTCTCTGCTCGCTTCATTTCATCGCTCTTGAGCTGTCACACACAGCGATCTGTGCGTCACAGCGGGAGAGCAACAATAAAAAAACGAAGCAGGGCTGTGTGTAACGAGCAGCGATCTCACAGCAGGGGCCAGATCGCTGCTCAGTGTCACACACAGCGAGATCGCTAATGAAGTCACTGCTGCGTCACAAAAACCGTGACTCAGCAGCGATCTCAGCAGCGATCTTGCTAGGTGTGAAGCACCCCTTACCCTAGAGATTCAATATCAATATTACATGTCTGGGAAACAATAATCTATATATATATAATTGCCTTATTCTGTCTGTCTGTCTGTCTGACTTGCTCCAAAATTGTGTCCTTACGGTGACACAAAGCTGATTGGCCGCTGGGCTCGCCATGGCCCCGCCCCCCCGCACGGATTGGCTGCTCGCCTCGGCTCCGCCCCCCCACGGATTGGTCGCTCGCCTCGGCCTGGCCCCGCCCTCCGCATGGATTGGCTGCTCGCCCCGGCCCTCCGCACGCCTCGCCAGACAAACTTGCGCTGCTGGGATCGTGACGGAGCCGGTGAACGCTGGTAACCATTATACACATCGGGTAACTAAGGTCCCTTAGTTACCCGATGTGTATCATAGTTACCAGTGTACACCGGCTCCGTCACGATCCCAGCAGCGCTAGACATAACCTTGCGATGCTGGGATCTTGAAGGAGCCCGTGAACGCTGGTAACCATTATACACATCGGGTAACTAAGGTCCCTTAGTTACCCGATGTGTATCATAGTTACCAGCGTACAGCGGCTCCCGGTACACATGTGCAGGGAGCCGGCATTATACTCCTCTCCCCCCAGGACTACTCCTCCTATTACAGTCCTCCTATTATACTCCTCTCTGCGTATAATAGGAGAACTATTATAGCATGGGGGATGTAGCACGATGGGGGATGTAGCACGATGGGGGGTGCGCAGCATGGGGGATGTAGCACGATGGGGAGTGCGCAGCATGGGGGATGTAGCACGATGGGGAGTGCGCAGCATGGGGGATGTAGCACGATGGGGAGTGCGCAGCATGGGGGATGTAGCACGATGGGGAGTGCGCAGCATGGGGGATGTAGCACGATGGGGAGTGCGCAGCATGGGGGATGTAGCACGATGGGGAGTGCGCAGCATGGGGGATGTAGCACGATGGGGAGTGCGCAGCATGGGGGATGTAGCACGATGGGGAGTGCGCAGCATGGGGGATGTAGCACGATGGGGAGTGCGCAGCATGGGGGATGTAGCACGATGGGGAGTGCGCAGTATGGGGGATGTAGCACGATGGGGAGTGCGCAGCATGGGGGATGTAGCACGATGGGGAGTGCGCAGCATGGCGGATGGAGCACGATGGGGAGTGCGCAGCATGGCGGATGGAGCACGATGGGGGGTGCGCAGCATGGGGGATGTAGCACGATGGGGAGTGCGCAGCATGGGGGATGTAGCACGATGGGGAGTGCGCAGCATGGGGGATGTAGCACGATGGGGAGTGCGCAGCATGGGGGATGTAGCACGGTGGGGAGTGCGCAGCATGGGGGATGTAGCACGATGGGGAGTGCGCAGCATGGGGGATGGAGCACGATGGGAGGTGCACACCTCCCCCCAACACACACACACACACAACACAACACACACACACTGGGAACCACAAACACCGCCATACACAGACACCCACACACAACGCTGCACACACACACACAACACCCAACACACAAACACCGCGGCATACATAAATATACGCACATACCGCACAACACACACATTGCACAAAACATACCTCCCCCCAAAACACACCACACCCACACAAACCGCGCAACACACACACACACAACGCGACAGACACACAGCGCTCCACAAACAACGCAACACACATACAACACCGCTCTCACCCTTCGCCACACCCAGACAACACCCAGAACATGTACAGCGCCCTACACAAACACTTGGTAACTACACACAACAACATCCATCTATCTATCTATATCTATATCTATATCTATATCTATATCTATATCAAAAATCATACATGAACTACACAATACGTAAATTCTAAAATACCCGATGCGTAGAATCGGGCCACCTTCTAGTGGTTCTATAATCAACATATAATTTACTATCATTTGTGTTTCAATTCATCCCCATATTAAAGCTCGGCTCGCCAGCAGTGGATGAGAAAACCCTTCGTGGCCAGATGCAACATTCTTGAGACTTCCAAGAAAGAAATATTTCTAAATGCTTACTGTACTGATTTGTTATACATTTTAGTCCAAAAACACCTGCAACCTTATTGGCGATTAAGGCAGGGAATGATTTCATAAGTTTCAGAACAGGTATCAGGTAACATATACAATATATGGCCAAACTGAAGTTTAAAAATCAGCCTGTTATGTTTAGTGAGGTGGGTAACATAAAATAAAGGATTAAGTCATCGCACAAGTGATTCATTCGTCTTACTGCAAATAAGACTTGTTTTATGACCTGTGTCAGGACACGGAGCAGTCCCTGAGCTCGGGGAGGTTACACAATGATTAGAATAGGACGGTTGTTAATGAGCTCATAAAACAATATGCACACAGGCTTGTTAATCACTATAGAGTTTATAAAATACCACTTTCTTCATTTTTCTATAAATGTCAAAGTTAACACAAATATATGGATGTGCCCATGGCACAAAATGGAAAAATGTGTGAAGCTGGATTACCACTAGGGCTGCATGATGACTGGCAGTGGCACAGGTTGTATGAGTATGCCTTAGTGCACATTGGTGCTGGCTCTTTGTTGTTTCTTTGTTGAATTGGTCGGTGGTTGACCTCCACCTTGCTACGCACCCCAATTTGGGATGTATTCCATCTGTATAGATTTTGGCGTTTGGTGACTGTTCACATTGGGTCATCAGGCTTTGTCCACAGGCTATATATATACTTCATGCAGCATTTGCTTGGACCTGTCCCGCCCACAACCGTGACTCAGTCATGGGTACGGGACTGCAATAGACCAGGTGAGTGCTGCTGAGAGCAGTTCTGTTATTCATGTGTGAGGCCGCATGGCACATTTTATAAAAATATTTTAGTGTAGGACTGCTTCAAATGAGATTTGCCGTGACGTGGCGAAGCAGCTCAAGAAATTGCAATTTTTTGCCAAAAATCTCAAAAAAAATTTTTTATAATGCAGTTTGGAATATTTGATGCCTTAGTGCACATTGGTGCTGGCTCTTTGTTGTTTCTTTGTTGAATTGGTCGGTGGTTGACCTCCACCTTGCTACGCACCCCAATTTGGGATGTATTCCATCTGTATAGATTTTGGCGTTTGGTGACTGTTCACATTGGGTCATCAGGCTTTGTCCACAGGCTATATATATACTTCATGCAGCATTTGCTTGGACCTGTCCCGCCCACAACCGTGACTCAGTCATGGGTACGGGACTGCAATAGACCAGGTGAGTGCTGCTGAGAGCAGTTCTGTTATTCATGTGTGAGGCCGCATGGCACATTTCATAAAAATATTTTAGTGTAGGACTGCTTCAAATGAGATTTGCCGTGACGTGGCGAAGCAGCTCAAGAAATTGCAATTTTTTGCCAAAAATCTCAAAAAAAATTTTTTATAATGCAGTTTGGAATATTTGATGCCTTAGTGCACATTGGTGCTGGCTCTTTGTTGTTTCTTTGTTGAATTGGTCGGTGGTTGACCTCCACCTTGCTACGCACCCCAATTTGGGATGTATTCCATCTGTATAGATTTTGGCGTTTGGTGACTGTTCACATTGGGTCATCAGGCTTTGTCCACAGGCTATATATATACTTCATGCAGCATTTGCTTGGACCTGTCCCGCCCACAACCGTGACTCAGTCATGGGTACGGGACTGCAATAGACCAGGTGAGTGCTGCTGAGAGCAGTTCTGTTATTCATGTGTGAGGCCGCATGGCACATTTTATAAAAATATTTTAGTGTAGGACTGCTTCAAATGAGATTTGCCGTGACGTGGCGAAGCAGCTCAAGAAATTGCAATTTTTTGCCAAAAATCTCAAAAAAAATTTTTTATAATGCAGTTTGGAATATTTGATGCCTTAGTGCACATTGGTGCTGGCTCTTTGTTGTTTCTTTGTTGAATTGGTCGGTGGTTGACCTCCACCTTGCTACGCACCCCAATTTGGGATGTATTCCATCTGTATAGATTTTGGCGTTTGGTGACTGTTCACATTGGGTCATCAGGCTTTGTCCACAGGCTATATATATACTTCATGCAGCATTTGCTTGGACCTGTCCCGCCCACAACCGTGACTCAGTCATGGGTACGGGACTGCAATAGACCAGGTGAGTGCTGCTGAGAGCAGTTCTGTTATTCATGTGTGAGGCCGCATGGCACATTTTATAAAAATATTTTAGTGTAGGACTGCTTCAAATGAGATTTGCCGTGACGTGGCGAAGCAGCTCAAGAAATTGCAATTTTTTGCCAAAAATCTCAAAAAAAATTTTTTATAATGCAGTTTGGAATATTTGATGCCTTAGTGCACATTGGTGCTGGCTCTTTGTTGTTTCTTTGTTGAATTGGTCGGTGGTTGACCTCCACCTTGCTACGCACCCCAATTTGGGATGTATTCCATCTGTATAGATTTTGGCGTTTGGTGACTGTTCACATTGGGTCATCAGGCTTTGTCCACAGGCTATATATATACTTCATGCAGCATTTGCTTGGACCTGTCCCGCCCACAACCGTGACTCAGTCATGGGTACGGGACTGCAATAGACCAGGTGAGTGCTGCTGAGAGCAGTTCTGTTATTCATGTGTGAGGCCGCATGGCACATTTTATAAAAATATTTTAGTGTAGGACTGCTTCAAATGAGATTTGCCGTGACGTGGCGAAGCAGCTCAAGAAATTGCAATTTTTTGCCAAAAATCTCAAAAAAAAATTTTTATAATGCAGTTTGGAATATTTGATGCCTTAGTGCACATTGGTGCTGGCTCTTTGTTGTTTCTTTGTTGAATTGGTCGGTGGTTGACCTCCACCTTGCTACGCACCCCAATTTGGGATGTATTCCATCTGTATAGATTTTGGCGTTTGGTGACTGTTCACATTGGGTCATCAGGCTTTGTCCACAGGCTATATATATACTTCATGCAGCATTTGCTTGGACCTGTCCCGCCCACAACCGTGACTCAGTCATGGGTACGGGACTGCAATAGACCAGGTGAGTGCTGCTGAGAGCAGTTCTGTTATTCATGTGTGAGGCCGCATGGCACATTTTATAAAAATATTTTAGTGTAGGACTGCTTCAAATGAGATTTGCCGTGACGTGGCGAAGCAGCTCAAGAAATTGCAATTTTTTGCCAAAAATCTCAAAAAAATTTTTTTATAATGCAGTTTGGAATATTTGATGCCTTAGTGCACATTGGTGCTGGCTCTTTGTTGTTTCTTTGTTGAATTGGTCGGTGGTTGACCTCCACCTTGCTACGCACCCCAATTTGGGATGTATTCCATCTGTATAGATTTTGGCGTTTGGTGACTGTTCACATTGGGTCATCAGGCTTTGTCCACAGGCTATATATATACTTCATGCAGCATTTGCTTGGACCTGTCCCGCCCACAACCGTGACTCAGTCATGGGTACGGGACTGCAATAGACCAGGTGAGTGCTGCTGAGAGCAGTTCTGTTATTCATGTGTGAGGCCGCATGGCACATTTTATAAAAATATTTTAGTGTAGGACTGCTTCAAATGAGATTTGCCGTGACGTGGCGAAGCAGCTCAAGAAATTGCAATTTTTTGCCAAAAATCTCAAAAAAAAATTTTTTATAATGCAGTTTGGAATATTTGATGCCTTAGTGCACATTGGTGCTGGCTCTTTGTTGTTTCTTTGTATGAGTATATGGCGGTTATATGCTTGCATAATGCAGGTGACTGGGCTCGCATGGCGATCCACAAGGCGATGCCACAATATATACAATTTTTAATGACTGTTCATACTGAATCCTAATTATGAAGAGTCCAGCTGATGACTTCTTGTGATTGCCAAGTGCACCTGGCCATGGTGCCAATCAGAGTAGGGCATAATCACTAATAGCAAGGGCTTTTGTCACACTAGGTAGAGGGAAGTTCTAGGGGCTTCTTGAAGTATGTTTGGGGTGATTATCCCACTGGAAGAATTATGACTTAGGACACACACCCAGATTTCTGACACTGGGCACTACATTGCCACCCAAGATCCTTGGTAACCTTCAGATTTCATGAGGTCTTGCACATAGTCAAGGTACCCAGTGCCTGAGGCATCAAAACAACCTTAAAACACCTTTGACCCTCCACCATATGCGACTATAGGAGCTTTGTTCTTTTCTTTGTAGGTCTCATTCCATTTTCTGTAAACAGTAGAATGATGCTTTACCAAAAAGCTTTATTTTGGTCTAATCTGCCCACTTGGCGTTTTCCAAGAAGAATTTTGGTTACTCACTTATATTTTGGCATCCTGCAGTCTACCTTTTTCATGTATGTCAGCAGTGGGATCCTCCTGGGTCTCCTCCATAGCATTTCATTTCATTCAAATGTGGACGGATAGTTCGCTCTGACACTGATAATGTCACGCTAGGTACGGGAAAGTACCAAGCAAACAGTGAAAGGGAAGAGAAACCCTGTGTCTAGAGAAGGGGAAGATAGTGACTCCTGACCAAGCCTACCACTGGGCCCTGGTTTCCCTCGCCACCCTAGATAGGTTCCTCACCTATGCGCCGAGCAGGATACTCGGAGTCCTGGAAGTGATAATCCAGCCCCCACAGAGCCCTGATCCCAACACATCCAGTCTGTCTAGGATCACATGAAGAAACTGAAGGATTTCTACAAACCTAAACAAGTTCTTTCAAAACTTGTGCACAAGTGTATTTCAGAAAAATTAATGCACTTTTGTAGGCAATGAACGGTAACACTAAATATTGATTAATTTCTCTTTTGTTCATTCACTTATTTTTATCAATTAACAAAAATGTAAACTATTAAGACTTCTCTGATTGAAAGAATTCTTCGCAGCAATTTTTCCATAGCTGCCTAAAACGTTTCCACAGAACTGTATACATCATAAACACAAACAGTAAGAGGTGTCAACTATTGTGTTAGTTATTAAAAACTATTCTACATCCACGTATAGACAAGTTATCTATGTATACAAGAAAACAAAAAAAATAAAATAAATAAAAATGCAAAACACGTCACAGCAAATCCTGATTAAATACTGCCCCCACAAAAACCTACAGTGTAACATAAGACACTGAAAAATAACCTGTATTTCCCTTGCAGCATACTCACCCAACCTATAAACATAGCTTCATCCCTAATGTGTCAAAAAGAGACCAAATGCACAAAATTAACAAATTACCCAATATACATTACAGTATGAAACCTCCCAAAAAACCACGGAAGATGGTTTATGATTAAAGAAGTGTGGAAAGAGATAGAATGTGTAGGTAGGTTGTTGTGGTTACTCATGTTTTGTATCTCATATGTTTATGTTCTTGTATAAATAAAAGATCTTCTGTCTATTGTGAGGTAGCGCGGTCGGCTGCGCAGCAGAAGACACGGGATCCAGGCATCAAGGTTCACAGCACACGGTGTTTAATGTCCAAACAAAAAGTCCATAACAAAATACATGTGCCTCTCCAGCAGAGGGCTCAGGAAGTTCTGGTCACTTCCCCCACACCCGGCACACCTGCCCTCGTTCCTGTTTCCTTTTAACCCTTCCTTAAGCCTGTAGGGAAACAGCATTAACCCTATAGTGGATTTACTTTCTATCATGGAGTGAGCACAACCTGGGCGAGACATACCGGCCGTCATAGATAACCCCGGTCACAGTCTCACATACCCCCCCCCTCAGTTCAAGCGTGCGGGGTTGAACTCCAGCCATCAAGCACGGGCCGCGGGACAAGGCATCGGCGTTGCCCTGCAACCTACCGGCCCGGTGTTCAACCGTAAACCGGAAGTTCTGCAGAGAAAGGAACCACCGGGTAACCCGGGCATTCCGTTCCTTGGCGGACCTCATCCAGACCAGTGGAGAGTGATCCGTCACCAAGCGAAACTGCCGTCCCAGCAGGTAATAGCGTAGGGACTCCAAGGCCCACTTGATCGCCAGGCACTCCTTCTCCACTACGCTATAATTCCGCTCGGGAGGGGTGAGCTTCCTACTCAAGAAGGTGACGGGGTGTTCCTCCCCCTGAACCACCTGAGACAGCACTGCCCCCAGGCCGACCTCCGAGGCGTCAGTCTGTACTATGAACTCCTTCCGGAAATCAGGGTTGACCAGAACGGGCTGTCCGCACAGGACCCCCTTCAGGGCCCGGAAGGAGTCCTCGGCCTGCGGAGTCCACCGCACCATGACGGACTTCTTGCCTTTGAGAAGGTCCGTCAAGGGGGCTGATAGTCCCGCAAAATCCTTTACAAACCTCCTGTAGTACCCCACGATACCCAGGAAGGCCCTAACCTGCTTCGTGGTCAGGGGTCTAGGCCACTTCTGGATCGCCTCAACCTTGTTAATTTGGGGCTTAATCACTCCTTGGCCTATCACGTAGCCCAAGTAGCGGGCTTCCGTGAGTCCCAATGCACATTTCTTGGGATTGGCTGTCAATCCGGCTGTTCGAAGCGCGTCCACCACCGCTTGTACCTGTTCCAAGTGGGTCTGCCAATCGGAGCTGTAAATAATGATGTCATCCAGGTACGCTGATGCATACGCCTGGTGGGGTTCCAGCACTAAGTCCATCAACCTCTGGAACGTGGCCGGAGCGCCATGTAACCCAAAAGGCAAGACAACATAGTGGAAGAGACCCTCCGGCGTAACAAAAGCTGTTTTCTCCTTGGCGGACTCCGTTAGTGGCACCTGCCAGTACCCTTTGGTCAGGTCGAGCGTGGTAAAATATCGCGCCTGTCCCAGCCTATCAATCAGCTCATCCACCCGGGGCATGGGGTAGAGATCGAACTTGGATATTTCGTTCAATCTCCTAAAGTCATTGCAGAACCTTAAGGAGCCATCGGGTTTTGGTATTAGGACAATCGGACTAGCCCATTCACTCCGGGATTTTTCGATGACCCCCAGGCGTAACATTGTCTTTACTTCCTCCGATATGGCTTGTCGTCGAGCCTCCGGCACCCGGTATGACTTCAGGCGTACCTTCAGGTGGGGCTCGGTGACAATATCATGTCGTATCAGACTGGTCCTACCGGGCAGCTCGGAGAAGACATCGGGGTTCTGCTGAACCAACCGTCTGGCCTCTCGCCTCTGTTGCTTGGTGAGGGCTTCTCCAATCCTTACTTCCGGTTCGTCCTCTCCGGAGGTCGCTGGAGCCGGATGTGAACGACCCGAAGAGGAGGGAGGTGGGGAAAAACCAGCCATCAGGCTTTCCCGTTCCTGCCAAGGTTTTAATAGGTTGACATGGTATATTTGTTCAGGTTTCCGCCTACCGGGCTGCAATACTTTATAGTTAACCACCCCTACTCTTTCCTTTATCTCGTAGGGGCCTTGCCACTGAGCCAGGAATTTGCTCTCCGCCGTGGGGATCAATACCAACACCCGATCCCCGGGTTTAAAGGTCCGCACGGTGGCTTGTCTATTGTAGCGGCCGCTTTGCGCGGCCTGAGCCTCCTGTAAGTGCTCCTTCACAATTGGCATGACCGCGCTTATGCGGTTCTGCATACCCAAAATGTGTTCAATCACACTTTTATGGGGGGTGGGCTCTTGTTCCCATGTTTCCTTTGCCAGGTCCAACAATCCCCGGGGATGTCGCCCGTATAACAATTCAAAAGGCGAAAACCCCGTGGATGCCTGTGGCACCTCTCGTATGGCAAACATCAAATAGGGAAGCATCATATCCCAGTCTTTCCCGTCTTTTGAAATCACCCTTCTTAGCATGGTTTTCAGGGTTTTATTGAAACGCTCGACTAAACCGTCCGTTTGCGGATGATACACAGACGTACGCAACTGCTTGATCTGGAGTAGCCGGCATAGCTCTTTGGTCACTTTAGACATGAATGGGGTCCCCTGATCCGTAAGGATCTCCTTGGGCAATCCCACCCGGCAGAACACAGCAAACAACTCCCGAGCTATAAGCTTTGCTGCAGTATGTCTGAGAGGTATCGCCTCGGGATACCGGGTGGCATAGTCAACGATCACTAGGATGTGTTGGTGCCCTCGAGCGGACTTTACGAGGGGCCCCACCAGATCCATCCCTATCCGTTCAAAAGGGACTTCTATAATGGGTAACGGTACCAACGGACTGCGAAAATGGGTCAGGGGTGCAGTAAGCTGACACTCCGGGCAGGTTTCGCAGAACCGTTTTACCTCCCCAAAGACCCCGGGCCAATAGAACCTTTGCAATATTCGCTCCTGCGTTTTCTTGACCCCTAGGTGGCCACTCATCAGGTGTTTATGAGCCAAGTCGAGGACCCGCCGGCGATGCGGCTGGGGCACCACCAACTGTTCTACCCCTACGCCCCGTATTTCATCTACCCGGTAGAGTAAATCCTGCTTAAGAGCGAAATGGGGGTACCTTACCTGGGCACTGGGCAGCTGTGCCACCCCGTCAACTACTGTCACCCGACTCCGGGCATGTATTAACGTAGGGTCCTGGAGTTGGGCTGTCCCAAACGTATCCGGGGACGCCTCCAACTCCGGGATGGGCTCGACCGTCTCAGCCTCTCCTGCCAATACCTCTAGGGGTGACCTATCGGGTTCACACTCTGTCCCTATCATCGTGACCCCTACGGCAGGTGTCCCGGATTCAGGATTGTAGGGCTCAGGTCCCGGACCGACCAATATCTGAGGGGACTTAGGGGGTCCCCTCCATAAAGTCCAAAAATAGGGCAGATCCCTTCCTAGGATCACGTCATAAGGAAGAGTGTTAAGAAGTCCCACCTCATGTTGCACCTGACCGCAAGGTGCTGTGATGGTGACAATCCCCGTGGGATAGTCGTGGCGGTCCCCATGTATGCAAACCACCCCCACAGTGCGTCCTGTGACCTTTACTTTAGCTCTCAAGGTGGATCGCACAAGGGTCACTAAGCTTCCGGAATCCAACAATCCTGTAACCGGACATCCATTCACCTGTATTTGGCACAAGTGGGGCTCTGTCTCTGGGGAGACCAGGTCAGCGGTACACACCACCTGAGCATACATTGAACCCCGCCGGGTAACCCCACAATCCATGGGCTCCGTGGTGAGTGGACACTGGGCTTCCATATGTCCCACCCGCTGGCACCGCCAACATCTAATAGGGAAGGAAACCCCCTTGACAAGTTGTCGTTTAGGGTACATGGCCTTCCGGACCTCAGGAACGGCGGGCGCGGCCTCAGCCAGGATGGTAGCGGACTCCTGTACCGGTGTCGGCGGTGGGTCCTTGGCCCTAGGCTTGGAGGGGCCGGACCGACGGGCGGTACGCAAAGTCTCAGTGTCCCGTATCAAGTCCTGCGTAGCCACATGCCGCTCTACCAGGGACACTAATTGGTCCAGGGTACTCGGGTCACCCTGTCCTACCCACCGTTGAACGGTGACGGGTAAAGTGCGCACAAAACGATCCACTACTACCCTTTCCACCATTTGCGCCGGGCTCAGAGTGTCAGGCTGCAACCACTTTTTTACAAGATGTAATAAGTCATAGGCCTGGGAGCGTACGGGTTTGGCTTCCTCATAGAACCACTGATTTACCCGCTGAGCCCGTACATAGGTATTCACCCCCAACCGAGCCAGTATTTCGGCTTTCAGGGTCACATAGTCAATGGCGTCCTCGGTACCGAGGTCCAGGTACGCTTTTTGGGGTTCCCCCGTCAGATAGGGCGACAATACCTCAGCCCACTGGGGGGTCGGCAGCTTTTCCCGCTCGGCCACCCGCTCAAACACCGCCAGGAACGCTTCCACATCATCACCCGGGGTCATCTTTTGCAACGCTTGTCTCACCGCTTTCCGGACGCTGCCGTCGTCACCCGGTCCCGGGGTTGTTGCTGCCGGTCCGGCACGGATCGACTTGGCCAGGAGAACCATCTGTTCTTGGTGCCTTTTTTCCTGCAATTGTAAGGCTTGCTGCTGACGTGCATTGGCCTGCTCCATCTGTTCTTGGTGCCTTTTGTCCTGCACTTGCAAGGATTGCTGCTGACGTGCATTGGCCTGCTCCATCTGTTCTTGGTGCATTTTGACCTGCACTTGCAAGGATTGCTGCTGACGTGCATTGGCCTGATCCAACTGTTCTTGGAGTTTTTTTTCCTGCACTTGCAAGGATTGGAGCAGGTGTGCATTGGTCTGTTGCTGCTGTGCATTAGCCTGTTGCTGCTGTGCATTAGCCTGAGCCAAATGCTTTAGTATGTCCTCCATGGCGTCGCCGGGTTTGGGCTGTAGTATAGCCGCTCGAATCCAGGACATGCGCAGCTGGGTCACCAGGGATGGATGCTACACCTCACCGGCTGTCATGCCCGCCGATTCTCCACCATATGTGAGGTAGCGCGGTCGGCTGCGCAGCAGAAGACACGGGATCCAGGCATCAAGGTTCACAGCACACGGTGTTTAATGTCCAAACAAAAAGTCCATAACAAAATACATGTGCCTCTCCAGCAGAGGGCTCAGGAAGTTCTGGTCACTTCCCCCACACCCGGCACACCTGCCCTCGTTCCTGTTTCCTTTTAACCCTTCCTTAAGCCTGTAGGGAAACAGCATTAACCCTATAGTGGATTTACTTTCTATCATGGAGTGAGCACAACCTGGGCGAGACATACCGGCCGTCATAGATAACCCCGGTCACAGTCTCACACTATACTTTGATGTGCACTAGCTGTGTGATGGTTACTTTGTTGTGTATTTTATAGTATTAGGGCAATTCTAACTCATTTTTATTCATCAAATTTTGCCCCATACTAGCAAAATTTTAAGGCTCCCTTGAGACTCTGCCCAGGCTCCACCTCCGCCCCGCAAACCTTCCGCAGTCTCATGACCACTCTTGGAAAAACTCTGCACCAAGTCCTCACCAATCACACATTAAGGCTATGTGCGCACTAGAAAAAGGATTTTTCTTAAGTAAATTTCTTGAGTGAAGGATTAGAGCACCTGCGTTAAATTAACGCACCAATAACGCACAAAAAACGCATGCGTTTTTACCGCGTTTTGTTGCGTTTTTGGTGCAGGTTGGTCCCTGTGTTTTTTAATGCTTTAACAGCAATAAATAATAGATAATAGATGGATAGAGGGAAAGATGGATAGCTGAATAGATAGATAAATGAGAAAGACCTATATAATGTCACACCTCCCTGCATATTCTAAGCTGACACCCTTTAGTGACTTTCATGTGGCACTAAAAGGGTGCTTAGCCTTGTATTTAGCCAAAAAAATAAATAAAAAAAACAAAACGACGTGAGATCCCCCTATCTTTTGTAGCCAGCTAAGGTAAAGCAGACGGCTACAGCCTGCAGACCACAGCTGGCAGCTTCACCTTGGCTGGTAATCCAAAACACAGAGGGCACCCCACGCTGTTATTTTACATTAAATAAATAATTTTAAACAAAAAACGTGGGGTCGCCCCCAAATTGGATCACCAGCCAAGGTAAAGTGGACAGCTGTGGTCTGGTATTCTCACACTAGGGAGGTCCACCGTTATTGGACTCTCCCCAGCCTAAAAATAGCAGGCCGCAGCCGCCCCAGAAGTGGTGCATCCATTAGATGTGTCAATCCTGGCGATTTGCCCCAACTCCATCCCATTGCCCTGGTGCGGTGGCAAACGGGGTAATATAGGGGGTTGATGCCAGATGTGTAATGTCACCTGGCATCAGGCCCTGGGGTTAGTGATGTCAAGCGTCTATCAGATACCCAACATCACACCCAGTCAGTAAGAAATACAAAATAGACAAAAAAAATTTTTTAAAAAATCACTCCCCAAAACATTCCCTCTTTCATCAATTTATTGAAAAGAACAATCAAATCCGGGTCCGGCGTAATCCAATAAGGGTGTCCCACGATGATCCATACCATAGTTACTGTCCCAGTCAATGAAGAACAGAATGTTCCCCATTGGCTGGGAGAGTAATGCAGTGACCCGAGCTAAAATCAATATGTCAGCCCAGGTCACTGCATGGGATGACGAGCACTGCCATCAGGAGGTTACATGAGATCATCACCTGCTGGCACGATCTCCTGCTCTCCTGACGTCAGCGCTGTCACTGACTTCTATGCCCGCCGCGTTCTCAGCGAAGAATCGCGGGAACCCGTGACGTCACCGCTAGCGAGTCTCGGGCTGCCCGCGAGACGTGATGTGAGAACTCGTCGGGCAATGGAAGGCAGTAACATCAGGAGAGCAGGAGATCATCACAGCAGGTAATGATCTCATCTAACCTCCTGACAGCAGCGCTCATCAGGCTGCACGCACTGCAGTGTGAGAAGCTGCTGATACTGCAGTGTGGGCAGACACTGACACTGCTGTGCGGACAGCCTCGGGGATGGAGCGGGACACAGACTGCACGGGCACCCGACAGAGGTCACACGGAAGTGCTTCCGTGCGGCGTCCAGGGAGTGTGAGGTGTGTGTGTTTATGCTCTGCTCCGCTTCCTCTTCCTGTCATAATGACATCACTTCCCTGCAAAACGCAGGCAGTGATGAACATTACCGCAGGTAAACCGCGGCTATACCGCACATTATTTGCTACCTGTGGTATACCTGCGATATTTCGCGATTACATTACAGTGAATGGAGTGAAATACCGCAGGCACCTGCGGAAAAGAAGTGACATGCACATTTTCTCAAGAAATTCTGCAGAAAGAATGTTCTGGAGAAAAAAAACGCAGTGTGTGCACAGCCATTTTTTTCCCATATGTTTTGCTGGGAAATGTCTGCAGAAAGGTTACAAACATTTCTCAAGAAATTTCTGCAGCAAAACCGCGGGTAAAATCGCAGGTAAAAACGCAGTGTGCGCACAGGGCCTAACAGTTCCCATCAAACACTATATAACATACATAGCCATCAGCTTTCGTTTTGGCCCAAAAGATTTTTTTTAAGCCTTCCACCACGACAATGTAGATTTTTGGTAGGGCCCTACTCTGCTCAAACCTATTAAAAAGTTCTTAAAATATCCAATACTCTTCAGGTATATAGTTTTATTTATTCCTTTTTAAAAAGGTAATGTGTCACATTCATTTTTTAAACTAATTGAAACCAGATTGTGATTTTATAATCTTTATTTCTGATTGCAGATTATTGTATTTAGTTTTCTGTATATTTATGGAAGCTGCTCTTTTGGCTGTTTGGAGATATGGACATTGGACATATGCATGTATAGATCGCTCTATCTCAAGACATTATAGGGGACCATTTCCTTGGGAGAGTTTTTTATACATGTTCTCATGTTTAGTGACATGCAGGTATCAATGTGCAGGAAGGGGGAAGAGGTGAGCTGTGACACCACCTACTGTGAGTGGACGGACAAGTGGGTGGGTGTACACACCATCACTTTCGGGCCTTCAACTCCTGCATATAATCTCCCGCAAGGGCACGCCGGAAGCTTAGGAACAGAGGGTGGGCCAGCAGAATCTGACGTCACTGGTGTCAAATGTGGCCGGCCACCTCTGCTGCAGCCATACAATGTAAGTAGCTGTGGTGTAACTAGAGTCTGGGCACCCCCCTGTATACTGGTCAGATGTATGGGCCCTTGTGTTCTAAATCCTATAAAGACATTCAAGTTGATCCCCCCTCCCTTTACATTACGTATTAATGTCCCCCATTAGGTGCTAAGGTTTCCCATCCTGGTATACATGTCCTTATCCTAAGCCCCATCTTGGTATACATATCCTCAACCTGAGGATTAGATAGATAGAATATCCTCATCTCGAGCCCAATCCCAGTATATATGTCCTCATCCTGAGCCCCAGCCTGGTATATATATCCTCAGCCTGGTATATAGGTCTCCATCCAGAGTCCATGCTGGTATATATGTCCTTATCCTGAACCCCTTCCTAGTCTATATATAGTCACCATTCTGTCTCTAACGCACATAAAAAAAAATAAAATAAATAAAAATAATTCTACTCCCCTTTACTCTGCTCCCACATTGGCCGGTGAACCTGTAGCCAGCAGCTGACAATGGCATGCGTGCCATGACATGACGTCACTTATGTGTCCCCATTCACAATACCACCAACATCAGCTGCCGGCTGACAGTGTATTCCAGCGCAGGCACCCGCTGTGTCTCTATTCTACAATGCATTTCAGCTGGATGTGCGTCCTTTGACACACATCAAGCTGAAGTAGGTGCTGTGGTCGATGGGTCCCCTGCAGCCTATACACCAGTAATGGCTGTAATGCTCTGATGGCATCCCCACCAACTAAAGCACATGTGTAAGATCAATGCCATATGAAGATTTGTTGATTTGTACATTGAGCAAACACTTGACTAGCAATCTAAAACTATGTTCCCATGTTGTGGAAAATTTCCGATGCAAATTTAGTGGCAAATATGCAACAAATCTGCATGTGTACCGCCCTGCGCTCAGCCGCAGCCGAGCCGCTCGGGTCAGGGCTCGTTTGGTGGGTGGCTCGAGCGCCTCCGGCACCCGGGGGTCACGTCGCTCTGAAGGGATGCTGGCGCTACGTGAAGGAGGGTGATCTTCGGTCGGGAGGTTCACAGGGCAGGGGGTGATGGTCCCGGGGCCCAGTGCTCGCGAGGTGCGGGCGTGTTGGTGCAGCGCGGTGCATGCCCGAGGGCACTGTTGTACTTACTATGACAGATACACCGGAGTCTCTGGTAAACCAAAAGGATGGTGGTCGGTGCCCGCAGCCGACTGCGCTTGGTCCCCCACCCAGTTTGGTGGTTCCTGCCTTTCTCCTGCACCTCGTTTTGTAGAATTTTCCTGCCTATGCTTCAGCAACGGTAGTCTGCTCCCCGGCTTTATGTGTATCGGGGAACCAGTTTGCCCGCAGGCGCTGGCCCGTGGGATCTTTCTGCCTGTGCGGTGGCTTTTTATCCCCCCTCGGTGGGCTGTTGCCGTCTTTCGGGTCTTGGGAAGGGAAAGGAGCTAAGGTCCAGACATCAATCAGTAAATTCGATGTGGTCCAGTGGTTTCTGGACCTCGTTCTGGGTCTGAGTACCCCTCCTGGTGCTCCAGTTTCCAGTTGGTTCCCCGGTTCGGTACCGGCAGGCCACTACCCTGTCCCGTTCCCTTACAGTTCCACCAGCCATCTTCCCGGCTCCTGCAGCCAGCAACCACCGTCTGCCTCCTGGCCACAGGGTATCTGGGCTACGACCCAGATCCCTGACAGACGTTTACTCTTTACCACTACTCTCTTTCACCTCCAAAACTGATCTGTTTGTGTTTTTCCCGCCTCAGGCTATCCAAACTCCTCGGAGGGCATAGCTAACCACCTGGCTCCGCCCCCTGGTGTGAACATCAAGACCTGAGAGGGGTGACTCAGGGTTTTTAGGTTGGCTGCTGTTACCTTGTTAGGGGACGGGTGTTTATGCAAGGGCCTACCTGTAACTACCTGGCTAGTCCAGGGCGTCACACATGCATTACTTGAGTATTTGTCATTACCAATTTCATTCTACTCTATTTACAAAAACACTGAATAGTATGAAGATCTGCAATGAATATCCGAACATTAACGAACCACCTGCAGATTTGAAATCCACCCCAATGTTTTGCAAAGCCTGTCTTCGCTTTTGTATAGCCCATTCACTTTTATTGTATTGTAAATTGCTATGGCTATGCAGCACAGAATCAGTGATGTGTGAACCTGGCCTAAGGGGTACTTTGCACACTAAGACATCACAAGCAGATGCTGCGATGCAGAGCGCGATAGTCCCCGCCCCCGTCGCAGCTGCGATATTGTGGTAGGTGCCGTAGCAAATATCGCTACAGCTGCTTCACATGCACTCACCTGCCCTGCAACGTCGTTCTGGCCGGTGAACCACCTCATTAAGGGGGGGGGGGGGGTCGTGCGGCGTCACTGCGACGTCACACGGCAGGCGGCCAATAGGAGCGGAAGGGCGGAGATGAGCGGGATGTAAACATCCCGCCCACCTCCTTCCTTCTGCATTGCAGCCGGGACGCAGGTAGGAGATGTTCCTCGCTCCTGCGACTTCCCACACAGCTATGTGTGCTGCAGCTGGTGCGAGGAACAACATCGGACTGTCGCGTCAGCGTAATTATGGAATTCGCCGACGCTACACCGATGATACAATTACGACGCTTCTGCGCTCGTTAATCGTATCATCTAGGATTTACACACTACGATGTCGAGAGCGACGCAGGAAGTGCATCACTTTCGACATGACCCCACCGACATCGCACCTGCGATGTTGTAGTGTGCAAAGTACCCCTAAGGATTTACGTTAGACGATTGTGTGAGGTTTTCTAACTCTTGGTAAAAATAGACTAACAACAAGCAACAACAAGCTTAAAAATTAAAAAGAACTGAAGCGTGAAGTATTCTACATACACAGAAAAACTTTTTATTCCTACATGACTGAGCTTTAAGACACCGATGCTGCGTCTTGGCTTGCCCAGCAACACTCACCAAGAAAATGCCACTGGCTAAAATTCTAACTGTATTTTCTTAAAAAAAAAAAACTGCTACACAAACCTGTTCCTCTCTTCACCTAAGAAGATGGTTAAAGGGTAAGCACAGTTACAGACCCTGATGTCAGACAAGCTCAGGGACAGATCGACTGCTAACTCATTGTTTCAGTCTGCCCCGTACTATTAGTGTTGAGTGAGCACTACCATGCTCGGGTGCTCGTAACAAGCAGCTGGACGCTCGGACGGGCGCGACTTGAGTACCCAAGTGTAATGGAAGTCAATGGAGGACTTGAGAGCATTTTTCCAGAAGATTTCTTGGGAAAATGCTAGAGTTTCCCATCGACTTCAATTCGGTAGTCCAACCTACTCGTTACGAGTACTCCGCACCAGAGCATGGTAGTGCTTGCTCATCACTACTATATAGAGGCTGAAAAAGCCAAACAATCCATAAATTTCAACAAAGTCCTATTGCAAAATAATGCTTTACTGTAGATAGAACATAACTACAATTCTACAATCCAAGAAGGCTGGGAAAGCCTTTATATAACTTCTATCAACAAGTATATTACTTCTAAAGAATTTTATGAAGCAAGCCAGTAAATCTGTGAAAGAGGCACCATCCATAGTCAATATCCCAATTTTTTTTTTGTCGTCGTATTTAACACCCTCTATGTGTATGCAGACACAGGAGATTAATCTTACCTGTGGAAGCTGGCTCCAGATAAGCTGAGCAGGTCGATAATTTTTAACTACAATGCTGTCGTCAGGTTGTGGTTCAGTTTGGACGGGGCTATCATCCAGCAGGTCATCGTCTGATTCCAGGTTGTTGGAGATGAGTCCCCGTTCTCTGTAGTCCTGGTACAACCTGGGGTCTGGAGAGAAAAGACGGTTGAGGAATATAGAGAGACCCTCAGTAAACTCTCTGATATTTTCACAGTTCTCTTCTAGGGTCCTGTTGAAAGATGACAGGAATTGAACAGTCGAACTGTCCCTTCTTGCCCAAGATGACCCAGAAAGAGAAAGTCTCCGGAGAACGCCCAGCACCACGTTCTCCTCTGCTTCGCTCTGTTCCATGGTTAGTTTTGATATTCTCCCTCGTAGATGCTCATGTTTTTTAGCTGCTGAAGTAAAATTGTAGCCGAGTGTTGAATTTAACATCTCAGACTCAAGGGATTGACACCGCTATACAAATGAATCCATACTCTGAACATTTAAAAAGATTCCGTGAAGAACGTCTTAACTATAATTTAAAGGGGTTGTGCAGGATTTAGACAAAATAAAAATGTGATGCACCTGTACACAGGTTATGCATCGAATTGAACCTCATCCACTTCAATGGACATATAAACTTCACGTGACGTCTACCAAGCCTTCATATTCTTTTCTTTCAAGGTCAACCTTGAGTTAAGTAATCCGATCCAGACCATTTTCCAAATACAAGTGTGCACAGCACTGACAGCCTCAGACGAATCCAGCTCAAAAAAATGGATTGGAAAAATGCAGAAGCAAGGAAACTATTAGCACCGAGCCATTTTCTCTTTGTACTTAAGACTGTAGTCGGCTCAGAGGATGAAGTCAGCCCATGTGATATTATTTTGAATGGGAATCAGGGGTCTTTACCCTAGGGGACATGTATTGTACCTGGTTAGCATGCCATGCCTCTAGTGGTCAGCCCATTCTTGTTGTAATTTAGCTAAATCATATAATATGTGAAGTCACAGTCTACGTGATGTTGGCTATCTGGTCATGGGCGAATGATACCAGGGTAGCGTCTAAATCCCAGTGGCCAGAGGGACCTCTGCTAACGTCACGTCAATGTGACCAGAAAGGGGCAGGGCCTCCACCGAAATTGCTCATACCAAGAAGATACATTATTCTTCTAAGTCCTCGTTGGCATAGAGTTGATTATAATAGAAGCGAGGGTCTGGGGGAGTATAGTGGACGGAAGGAAACATCGCCACGCCCACCAAACAAGCCGTCAAGCCTACTAAGGAAGCCAGTCACGCCCACAGGTCCTTCTACCCACTGGGATTTAGCCACAACCATCCAAAAAGTGTCCTCTGGTCTGCCAATCATTCATGAGACCAACTAGAGTTTTACAGAACCCTTCTCCACTGAAAATAATGTCAGCACCAGTTTGCTCTAGACACAAGCTCCTCCACGTCCGCAGCTGACACTGTCTGGGTGTTAGAACAATACATAAATAAACCTTTCACATCTAACGAAGTGATACCACAACATCTCATCATTTTGAGGTTTTGACCTTGGGTGACCATCATGAGAACAGAGGGACCCCTTCTACACATTTTTTTGTCAAAAAGGATAGGGGAGGGGTGCAGCGCATGCTCATTACTGCCGCTACTCCAGCCCCTTGCATCTCAGGATCCTGTGACGTACCAGCGGTCAGACAATGCCAATCATAAAGCATTGTAACATGGGGATAACCTTTTAGGGGAGGTTCCCAGTTACACTGTTTTACTCATTCTTTCCTTATAATGGTTACGTGTTATGACAGAACGCAAGTGAAAAACATGAAAAATCCTGATAAACACCTGACCCGAGCGCTAGAAGATATAATTACACAACTGCAAGGAGTAAAACCTGTTTTGCAGCCTCGTCAGCCGAGCACGTGACAGAACGAGACGGTAATTACGCTCAACTGGGTGGATGGTAACAAATGGTAAAAAAGCAAAAAACACACACAGACAACTTGTATTTGCTAATCTTTTGACTTATAATCAATCTGTGCCGGGATCACATCACATTCAGAGTTTCTGAAAAACTGGATTCGGACGTACCTGCCAAAAAGAACAAGACAGTCACCTCGCGCTGCAAGGGGCTGCTGATAAGTCTTTGGCTTTGTGATCTTTTTTGTTCCTATGGTAACGAATGTTACTTCACATGAAAGCCTTGTGTGTCTAATATATAAACAAATTGGTGGAGTCTAATGCGATATTCACAGCACTGCGAGCAGAGGAGTGATAAAATTCTTGTTTCTGCAATGAAAGTCCGCGAAGGATATTCATGGTAATATATCAGAGACATTGAGGGATCAATGCCCTTCATATTCCATAGTTAAGAACTGGGTTGTAAAATTTAAAATGGGCCATTTCAGCCCCAATGATGAGGAACGTTCTGGACGATAGAGAGTGGTTGTAGTTCTGGAGATTCTCGATGCTGTGCACAACCTCATATTGGAGAATTGACGAATTTCAACTAAAGCAATAGCAGACATCATGGGGATTTCCTGTGAACGTGTTTGTGTCATTATCCATGAACATTTGGGCATGAGGAAGCTATCTGCAAAGTGGGTTCTTAAATGTTTGACAACAGATCAGAGAAGCATGCGAGTGAGAACTTTCCGGTCCATTTGTCAGTGTTTCGGGACTGATAAGAACTTCCTGGATCGACTGGTCACTATGGATGAGACCTGGATTTTATTTGTATGACTCTGAAAACACATAGCAGTCAAAAGTGTGGAGGCTCAGTGGTTCTCCTCATCCAAAGACATTCAGAGTGCAAAAAAATCAGCCACTAAAAAGGTGATGGCGTCTGTGTTCTGGGATAAGGAGGGTGTGCTGCTAGTGGACTACCTTCAAAAGGGTTCCACCATCAATGCAAGGTAGTACATTGAACTTTTGGACCAATTGAAGGCAGCTCTGAAGGCGGCAAACTGTCCAAAAGGAACCTTGCTCCTGCAAGCCAACGCTTCTGCTCACACTGCACAAGCGACCACGGCAAAACTGGCAGAGATGGGCTTCCAGCTGGTAGACCACCCACCGTATTCACCATATCTAGCTCCTGACTATCATCTGTCTCCAAACCTGAAGAAACACCTCAAGGGTACCAAATTTCACACCAATTTTGATGCCATGGCTGCTACAAATGCCTGGTGTGAGATACAACTGAAATCCTTTTTGCTAGGCTTACAGAACTTGGAATACCGATATAAGAAGTGTGTTGACATCAGTAGAGACTGTGTGGAATAAATGTAAAGTTTCATCATCCTATCTTGTTTCTCTTTGGGTAAAGCCAAAGACTTATCAGCAGCCCCTCGTACATATGGCTTCTGCTCCAGAAAATAAGCGTGGCCACCTAAAAAGATGGACACTTGTGGAACAGAGGCCAAACGAAGCACAAAGTTTTACAGGTACCACCTGAAACAATAGGAGGTCAGTTGAGAGCTTGGTCTTCAAGTTGGGCATCTGTATGACAGAAGAGTAGCAACACTGTCCCCAATTTGACCATATTCTAAGACTAAGCAACATCACCATTGTCTGGACTGGGAGTAGAATTGATGCGTATGAATACCTATGAAAGGCACTTCTACCCAGTAAATGACATTTCCAGCATGGACTCCTGTGCCACCCACACGCAGTGTCATAAACAGGACTATGAAATTATTAATTAGTAAGTCTGGCTGCCACCACTAGGGGGAGCTTAACGCAGTCAGTGTATGCACTGCACTCAGATCGGTGTGCAGGGAGCGCCTCCTAGTGGTGGATCGAGGAGGTCAACATTTTATATTTCAAGCGCGGTTGATACATTTGGAGTGCTTTAGTAAAAATAAAATTTTGAATTACGAAACAAGAAGGCTTTGTAAATGTTTTCTAACTCGAATTGAAATAATGTGATTTTTTTTCTCCTTTTGAAAAGGTCACAACAGGACTACAAATAACTTGCTGTGAAATACAACACTTGGCAGGAATCGGCTCCAGTAAACATTCCTGAGTGCGAGCCGTCCTCCAGGACGGGGCTGATCTGTAACAATTTCATTTTGACAAAGTGCTGCGCTACTGCAGGGTTGGAAAAATGGGCAGTTGGTAAAGTATGTGACCCCTCGGAAGTAGAAGATCATCCTTCAAGTGGTTCCCCTGCACAAGTCTCAGTAACTAGGTGCTTTCTGCAGACCCTGAATAGCACATCAATCTATATGGAATTATGCGTCATCCCTCACTGCAGCTCATGAAACAGGAGGCACAGGATGAACACTACTATTCTTCCCAGACAGAGGGCACTGTAGAGCATAGAATAGTGTAAGAACAGATCTAAATGATATTGAAAGGGCTTGGAGACCGTTTTCCCAATAAGAACATCACATATGGAGCTGCTATCTATGGGGCCTCAAAAGGGAAAGCCTGGATCGCGGACATCAGGGGGTCACAACACAATCCTAGTACAAGACGCCGATTGCTCCTCCCCAATACAGGGCCGTCACCCGCTACAGCAGGAAAGGTTTGAACACAGATATAATCCTACAAAGGAATGTGGCTGGAAGCGCAGGATATTTAGTTCTACCTGACCCCAGCTGGGTCCTTTCTGCTCTCGTGTATAGACATGCATGGCGCCAATATAACACTACAAGCTACTACACGATGATGGAAGCAAAATAAAACGTTACTGATATACAATACTCCCCAGTGCAACAAAGGCACAAAACTGCAGCGCTACACGTACATCACCACCGCACGCAAGAGGGGCATGAACGGCTTCTTTTCAATAAGAGGAGTAAGAGTCCCTAAACATGAGGGCCAAGAAAGCTGACTATTTTTGGGGGCAGTATTATAGTAGTTATATTCTTGTACATAGGGGCAGTATTATAGTAGTTATATTCTTGAACATAGGAGCAGTATTATAGCAGTTATATTCTTGAACATAGGGGGCAGTATTATAGCAGTTATATTCTTGAACATAGGGGCAGTATTATAGCAGTTATATTCTTGAACATAGGAGCAGTATTATAGCAGTTATATTCTTGTACATAGGGGGCAGTATTCTAGTAGTTATTATTCCTGCACGTAGGAGGCAGTATTATGGTAGTTACATTCTTGTACATAGGAGGCAGTATTACAGTATATTCTTGTATATAGACAGTATTATAGTAGGTATATTACTGTATATACAGTAGGAGCAGTATTATAGTAGGTATATTATTGTATATAGGGACAGTATTATAGTAGTTATATTCCTGTACATGAGGGCAGTATTATAGTAGTTATATTAATGTACATAAGAGGCACATAAAGGTTATATTCTCATACATAGGAGCAGTATTGTAGTAGTTATACTCTTGTGCATAGAGGGCAGAGCTTTAGTATATTATTAGGAGCTGTATTATACGGTAGTAGAAAAAAAAATGTAAGTGGAACACATGCTGGATCATCCCTCTTTTCTCCACTGCTATAACAGTTATATTCTTGTACATAGGGGCAGTATTATAGTCGTTATATTCTTGTACATAGGGGCAGTATTATAGTCGTTATATTCTTGTACATAGGAGCAGAATTATAGTAGTTATGTTCTTATAAATTTGGGTAGCATAATAGTAGTTCTTGAATATACAGCCTTGTAAATCATTGCCGATGTGATCACAAATCTCCATAATTATCTTTACGTTTATCATATATTTAAGCACTCGCTATATGAAATATTCAGCAGTGTTAACGACTTGCTGCATTATTTATACTGACACGCATACAACTTAATTGTTTCCACGTACTGCACTTATCACGTCTCGCCTATCAATCTTCAGCTGTATTAAAGATTTAATTTACTAAATTTATTAGATTTTGGCTTAATTACTACAGAGAATTAACCTTCCACTCACCGTCTTTAAAGGAGCCGGCAGTGTTTCTTTGAAATTTCTTTTTGGCAAATGTTTTCTGTAAAATAAAATGCGGATAGGTCAGTGGTTTATTTCTTCACAGCACAGATAGAGATTTGCATAAAAAGGTGCTGCCCCATCAGGGCTGAGATTTACTTATTCTTACGATCTTAATTCCATCTCATTCCTGGATTTAATTATTTCAAAAGATGACAGGGGCAAGATTCATACGGCAACTTATCGTAAACCAACGGCCACTAACTCCCTGCTAAAATGGGATAGTCATCATCCCATCCCTCTAAAAAGAGGGATTCCAAAAGGGCAGTTTCTGAGAGTGCGCAGAAACTGCTCCAGGGATGTAGATTTTAAAATACAGGCCTCAGATATGTTTGGAAGATTCCTGGACAGAGGGTACCCAAAAAGAATCTTACAGCAATCCTATGCATTTGCCAGAGATAGTGATAGACATACACTTATGTCTTCAAAAAAGAAAAAGGAGGATTTGAATATTACACGTATTATCGGTACCTTTGACGTCCAATCTGAACGGATATTTAGAATTATTAACAAACATTGGAATATTTTAAAGGCAGATAGAGATCTGGCCAAATATATTCCAAACAATCCATGCATTACCTATAGAAGGGGCCAAACTATAGGAGATAGACTCATGCATAGCATATATCAAGGACCTCGTCCGTTAGGGACTTGGCTGGACAGGCAGATATGCGGTATGTTCCGATGTGGGACCTGTAGTTATTGTGATTCTATGGATTCATGTAAAATAGTAAGAAGTGCAGCAACAGGAAAAATTTTCACTCTACGAGATTTTAGTAATTGTAAATCTACAGGAGTTGTTTATAGAGCCACCTGCAACTGCCCCCTTGACTATGTAGGTAAAACAAGACGAGAATTTCGGAGAAGGGTAGGGGAGCATTTATCCGATATACGGAATAAAAGGGATACCCCAATTTCCCGGCATATAAATACCATACATCACGGGGATATAAAGCATATCCGATTCTCTATACTTGAAGTAGTAAGGCGTAATCCAAGGGGGGGGGACTTCGATAGAATTCTACTACAGAAAGAATCTGAATGGATTTTTAAAATGGGTTCCTTATCTCCAAAAGGGCTTAACGAACTGCTCTCTTTTAGTTGTTTCCTACCTATGTAAAAGTACTTAAGGACTTATCTGTTTAATATCCTATAACATTAGAGATAGAATGCCTATGGCATTCATCCAAATTTTTGGAAAATATTGAATTATAAATTTGTCTTCTTGCTTTGATAAATTGGAGTATATTAATGATCAGTCTTGGAGAAAATTTCTGCATCTAGGGTTGCCTGTTTATGTATATGTTATTAATCTTACACAGGGCCCCTGTTTTATGTTGTATAATAAGCTACATTGATTAATATATGAATATATATAAGTATGATTATGTAAAAGAAATATATGCAACAGAGATCTAATTTATGATCATGAAATGTATCTGCCGTGCATATCTGTCTATGTAAAGATCAGATCTGTGTGCCCTATAGCGATGTGGTAGTATATACTGAAAATAGTTATATGATCTATACCTGCTATATATGTAAAGCAAGCTTCATCTTGTAATATATATTGGCGTTGTAGAGATCATATGCCAATATGTAACCGCAAGGGTTCGCTGCGATACGCAGGTGCAATAGTAATCTGCCCAAGACGGCTGAGTGTGGCGGATTGTGGTGTATTGCGCATGCGCTGTGACGTCAGAGATGACGCATCGCGCATGCGCACTAACATTGCCACTGTGATTGCCGGTATTTTATCGATTTATGCATATTTATTGCGGGTAATCAGATGGGCATATGCGGCACTTAGCCTTGATGTGGCATTATGAGACACAGAAGGCCGCAGCTAATCTGTCCGAGTCGAGATGGATGTGCACCTGCGGGACGCGGTGCGGTGCACTGCGCATGCGCGCTGACGTCATGGTGACGATTCGCGCATGCGCGGTGGGGTCATGCGCCGCGCGCGCGCGCGGACATCGTTCATAAACTATTCATGATACACAGCTGCAGTGTTTTAATTACTGCACGCAGGCGCAATAGCGGCATTATGACGCGCCAGCCCATCTTACCTAGGGGCACACAGCTGATCTAAGTTATGCCGGCTTTATAAACCTCCACGGTTATGCAGATCCATAGAGTCTCCAGGGACGGAAGTGGCTGTTTATCTTGACAGGATCGCTCTGTGCTACCGCCGATTCCATTAAGGAAAGACTCCGTGGATCTGCATACCCTATTGATTCTTTGTTATGGCAAGTAGATACAATGTATATTGACTATGTCTATGTTTATTTTCCACACATGCATGTGTTATTTTTAATGATACAAATATGCAAACCTGATAGACTATATTCTGCTTTTTGTAGCCTCCTGATGAACCACAATAATTCATGTGGGGAAACGCGTTGAGGTGAAGATCAAACTAACAGGCTTGATGTCAAACTCACTCTGAATATACTGGGACTGGATTCTATATGCTTGCCTATTCTGGACTTGCTTAAATCATAATAGCGTCTGCCATGAGTATAATGGGAAAGAGCATATAAGCTCACAAGTTAAGTGTTTGTGAAGCATTATCCATAATCCTGGAGTGAGCGGCCTGTATTTATGTTGAATAATCATTGTATGCTATATGCAAATTTCCTTGTTATCAAGGACCTATATGTACTATAAACTACTGTATGCTATATGTATGCGAACTGTCTTTGATACCAAAGGTACATGTACTATAATTAATTCACTGTAGGTGTGGATATTTAATTTATATACTTAAAATAAAGGAATATTTGGGAATATAATTGTCTGTTACTGATGATACATATTCCCTAGGCCCAATAGCCAACGTTTAACTATACTCTGTAATTTACTCTGTAATGTCTCCTATCATCTGTACTGTCCACTCTGAATTGTAAACTAATGCACAATATGTTTGGCACTAAGTAAAAATTATAGTCATTGTGCAGTTATCCATTCCAATATACTGTTCCTCATCTAAGCACAGAATGGATAAGACCCAGCTCCAGCTGTGATGGTGAGATGTCTGCATACATGAAGCCACATCTCCATTAAAATGAACGGGAGCCATGTATAGATGCTTGCCCCGGTGTGATCTTTTTATAACCAATTCTGGGCCTATTAATTATAAAAAATTGGCAATGGTACCAAATCTAAGATCCCATGCACATGAGCCTGTCCGTAGGTTTCTGCTTCTTAATCTGAAGACCACATGCGGTAAGGGTTTCCACACAAAATTTTAGGTGATGCCTCTCATCAAGGTCTGTGGTGTTTACTTGCAATGATTGTTTCAGCACAAGGCCCTTATCATTGCTGGACTACATTGCCTGTGCCTGGTGGTCCAGCATGCTCCCTCCTGTGATTACCAGCATACGTTCTATAGATATTGTACATATGTGGCGCCCTGGACAAGCCAGGTTGTCACAGGTACTGCAACAACACACCCCACACCCCGGTAAGGCACACCAGTCACACACAAATCCTTGTTGCCTCCCTCCAGGGGCTGATGTCCACACCAGGTGGGGTGGCGCAAGGTGGTTGGCCCCACCCACTGAGGAGTTCACAGTCCTGGAGGCGGGAAAAGGAAGTCAGAGTAGAGCGTAGTTTTGGAGTAGTAAGAGTGAGGAAGTGGCAGTAGAGGAGCAGTCTGACTGTGTCCGGGTACGTGGCCCGGGCACATACAGCAAGGTTGGCAGACGGTGGTGGCCGTCTGCAGGAGAGGCCGATCGACGCGGAACCGTAGGACCGGGGACGGGCGGTGGCCCGCCGGTACCGAACCGGGGAGCAAAGTGAAGCCAGCACCATTCGGCAGGGCCTACGGACCCCGACCAGGCTTGGAGTCGCCGTTAAACCGGTCAAATCCGTTAGCGACGGGAACCTCCGGGGTTTCCCAGCAGCAAAGACTCGATTGAAGGCAACCGTCCAAACAGTGAAGGGAAATACAGTCACCGCCAAGGCTACAATTCCCAGGGCCAGAGCCTGCGGGCAAAAGGGGCTCCTCCGGTGCCTATCAAAGCTTGGGAGCAGGTTACCAGTAGGAAGCCATCGGGGCCGAAAACACACTACAGGTGCAGGGAAAGGCAGACACCGCCAACCTACCGGGAGTGACCACTGCAGCCGGCTGCGGGACCCGTCCAACCAGCCGTTTGTTTTACCAGAGACTCCGTGTACGTTGTCGGCTGAGTGAGTACCACCGTGCCGTCTGGCACCGCGCTGCCCCCGCGACCCTGCACCTCACCAAACCCTGCCATCCACATTCCAGTCACCTCACCGGGCCCCGGGACAACCAACCCCCTACCCACGGAGGGGGAAACAACATCCCAGCTGCTCCCTGCCATCGCTCTCGGGATCCCAGTCACCAGCAGCGGTGGTGCCCCAACCTCACCACAAACCGTGGGTGGCGTCACAGACCAAATCTCCAAACCAAACCACCCCTTTCACTCACCGGATCCGGCCCACCGCTCGAGCCACCGTGCCGCAGCAGCAGCAGCGCTGGACCCGAGCGCCAGTGAGAGCGTAGCAGCGACGGCTCCCTCCCCGCCCGCAGCACATACAGAGCTTGTTGTGGGAGGAGGGGGCAGCTTTCTGAGATCTGTTGCATTGCTAAATCTAAAAACTCAGCTTACTGGGTAGAGCGGTTCTGACACAAAGATACAGTTGGATTCAGGGTCTCTTTGACTACACCATGTTGCAAGAACCTTCTGACAGATTCCCTTTAAAGAATTAATAGTGGTACATATCCAGGATTGGTAAAACATAGCCCATTTCTCAGAAACAGCACCACACCTGGCCACAGGCTATACATGGCCTGAGTATTGGGGAGGGGCATATATTTGTCTGTTGGTTCATTTTCTTTCTTTCCATTGATCGCCCCTTTGTATGTAAGGCTTACAAACTATACATCACTATATAATACACACCTTCGATCTTCCAGGGCTCTTCGGAGGTGGAGCATTTGGATCTTCTGAAAGAGGCTTTAGGGTGGAGATTGGCTTTCGAGGCTCATATTCATCATCCTTAAACCCTTTCATAGCTGCCCGATAAGACTGGTTACGGAGATTTCTTTTCAATGTCCCCCCACCATCAGGATCATCATCGGGAGAGTCTAGACAGATGTCCGGAGCAGAAATTCGCTTAGGGTCATTGCGGGCAAGTTCTTTGCTGAAAGTAGTTGCCGCAAAGCTGTGATGTCTAGGGACTTTAGTTTTTGAGGCAAGAGCCAAGCCTTTTGGGATCATTTGTTGAGTTCCAAGCTTTTGTGCAGCAGCACTTTCTGTGCTCAGTACAATCCTACGTGCCTCCACTGGGGAGGGATTCAGATCTGGAACATACGAGGCGTTATCCATTGCATTTGTGGGCTTTCTTTGCAAAGTAGAATTTGAGGTGGTGTTGGCCTTTAAGTCCAAATATTTGTTTTTCTCCAGTAGAAGGATAGACTTTTCCCCCACTGATGGATCCGAGTAGCGGTGAGACATTGTAGACGTTGTACCTACAAGACATAACCATTGCATATTAAATCATATATCCTATAAACTAAAGCAAAAGTGACAAATCTGAAATTAAAGTGAAGCGTTATACCCGAAAGTAATAAATCTTGTAGAATGAACAGCCACCCTGCTGCACACGTCTCAACGGATAATAAAATACCAACAAGGAAGATTACGAGAGAGGTCTGGAGAGTGTCCGAACTTCACCTCCGGTGACTGATATATCTACATAAGTTACTACCAGTGCGATCATGTTTCCAGGAGATTAGGATATGGCAAGCTGTGAAAATCAGACCATACAAAACATTGGGGAGGGTATATAAAATATACTGATGTATATTTATATATACACAGTTGGTGAAATATGTATTGAACACGACACCAATTTTCTTGCTAAACATATTTCTAAGAGGTCCCATTGACACAAAATTCTAACCAAATGTCAGTAACAACCCATCCAATCCACACAGGCAAAGAAATCAAACCACAGACCAGCATGGTATCCATAAATTCAGTAATGTGCAAAAATGAGAAAGGACATGGAAAAAGTATTGAAAATGCTTAATGAAATTTAATTAATACTTTATAAAAAAAAAAAAAAAAAAAAAAGCCTTGCTTGGTGATAATGACTAATGTATGGAGAAACTAGTCGCCTACATTTCTGGGGTGTGATTTTCGTCCATTCTTGCACACAAACACTCTTCACATCATTAAGGTCCCATGGGCTCCTATGAACTCTGAGCTTTAGTTCCTTCCATAAATGTTCTATTAGATTCAGGTCCGGTGATTGGCTGGGCCCTCTTCATCTACATCATCCTGGTAGACAGCAGCAGATTTTTTATCAGGACTGTCTCTGCACATTTGTCCTTTCATCCTTCCTTCAAATTATATGAAGGTTGCCAGTGCCATCCCCACACCATGATGTTCCGGCCTCCAAACCTCACTGTTGGTATGGAGTTTTTAGAGAAGTTGCAGTAGTCAAGGCGGGAGACGATGAGGGCATGCACAAGTGTTTTAACAGATTCCTGGTTAAGGAATGTACGGACCCAGAAAATATCTTTGAGTTGGAGTTGGCAAAGAGGTGGTAAGAGTTGGATATGAAACTTGAAGGAGAGCAGAGTCAAGGGTTACCCCAAGATAGTGTGCTTGAGGTACTGGGGAGCGCGAGCAGCCATTTACTTTGATGGATAGGTCTGTTTCCAACATCTCACTCTGGGGGGGAGGGGGGGAATGATGAATTTGGTTTTATCCATGTAAAGTTTTAAAAAGGATGAAATAGTTGACAGACGTTGTAGGATTCTAGGTGGTAGAGAGGTAATATCAGGTCCAGAGCGGTAGATCTGTGTGTCGTCAGCATAGAGATGATACTGAAAGCCGTGGGAGTATATGTTCCAGGTTAAAGGTGTTTCTGGTGAAATTATGTTCTTTCCACTTCCGTATTATGGCCCCATCAGTGCTCATAGGAACATTACATTTATCAGTTTAGAAATGATTCTGTAATCAAACCATTATTATGTTTTGTGACAATACAAATATTTGCAAAGGACTTGAGACAGCTCACTGGTTTTACCCTTCATGAAATGATTCTTGGCTGACATCTTGGTAATGAGACACCTTTATATAAGCCATCACTTGGGCCAGCTAATATTTTTCAATAAGTGGCAGGATTGCTTTGTAACTACTGATAGATTTCAGCCAGTATCATGACTGTCAAGGATTTTCGCACATCTCTTTTGTCATGTGTTCAATACTTTTTTTTCCAGTGTCATTTCTCATTATTACACATCACTACATTTATGGAAATCCATGGTTTGATTTCTTTGCTTGTGGATTGGATGGGTTGTTACCGACATCTGGTGAGAAATTAATGTCAATAGCAGCTTTAGAAATATATTTAGAAAATTGGTGGTGTTCATTACTTATTTCACCCACTATGTATGTGTAGTTACACACACGAAAGTGTTGTCACCTTTGAAATTGTTCCAGAAAATGAAGTGTTTATCCCGAAAATTACTACTATTACACATGTTTTGTTATACACGTTTATTTCCTTTGTGCTTTTTGTTTGTTTATATATTTCTTCTTCAATGCACACAAACTAAAAACACAACACAAGGTAAACTGGATATCATTTCACACAAAACTTCCAAAAAAAAAAAAAAAAATCAATAACTGCAATCAGTGGCTTCCTATAAGCATCCATAAGCTTCTTACTCCTTTCTCCTGGAATCTTGGACTCTTCTTTTGAAAACTGCTCCAGATCTCTCATATTTGATGGCGTCTTCTCCCAAGAGCAATTTTCAGATCTCTCCACAGGTGTTTAATGGTATTTCAATCCGGACTCATTCCTGTCACTTCAAGAAGCCCCAGAAATGAAGGAAGCAAAGTGCTGGAGAATTCTGAAGTATGTTTGGTGTCATTGTCCAGCCCGTGGCCTAGGACGCAAACTCAGCTTTCTGACACTGGGCACTACATTGCAACCCAAAATCCTATGGTAATCTTCAGATTTCATAATATCTTGCACACAGTCAAGACATCCAGTGTCAGAGGTAGCAACACAACCCCAAAACATCTTTGAACCTCCACCTTATCTGACTGTAGGTACTATGTTCTTTTCTTTGTAGGGCTCATTCCATTTTTAGTAAACCGTAGAATGATGTGCTTACCAAAAAGCTTTATTTTGATCTCATGTGTCTACAAGTCGCTTTACCAGAAGGATTTTGGCTAATTAACAGACATTTTGGCAGTCTAGCTTTTTTATGTCTATGTGTTAGCAGTGAGGTCCTCCTGGGTCTCCTGCAATAGGGTTTCAGTTAAATCAAATGTGGACAAATAGTTCACACTGACACTGATGCACCCTTAGCCTGCAGAACAGCTTGAATTTCTTTGGAATTCGATTGAGGCGGCTTATGCACCATACAGACTGTTCTGCATTGCAACCTTTAATTGATTTTAATCTGCGGTCCATGTCCAGGGAGATTTGCTACAATGACATGGGTTGTAAAATTCTTGATTATGCTGCACACCGTGGACAAAAGAACATCAAGATTTATATACATGGACTTGCAACCTTGAGATTGTTGATATTTTTTCAACAATTTTGGTTCTTTTGTCATCAGAAAGTCCTTTTCTCCTATTTCTGTTCTCCATGCTTGGCACCCACAGACACAATACAAAGATTGAGTCAACTTCTCCCCTTATTATCTGGTTTCAGGTGTGAACTTCATATTGCTAACAACTAAAACTTGCCAGAGGTGAGATTGAACAGGCATCACATGCTTTAACAAAAGTTGTTTACCCACAATTTTGGAAAAGGTGCCAACAATTTTGTCCAGACCATTTTTGAGGTTGTGTGAAATTATGTCCAATTTGCCTTTTTTCCCCTTTATGTTGTTCCAATACACTCAAAAGGAAATAAATGTGTACAACAAAATGTGTAATTGCAATCATTTTCTTGGAGAAATACCTAATTTTCTGGAACAATTTGAAGTGTGCCAACACTTTCAGCCGTGACTGTATATCTATATATATAATTGCCTTATTCTGTCCGTCTGTCTGTCATGCTTCAAAATTGTGTCCTTACGGTGACACAAAGCTGATTGGCCGCTGGGCTCGCCATGGCCCCCCCCCCCCCACACCGATTGGCCGCTCGCCCAGGCTGCGCCCCCACACGGATTGGCCAGCCGCTCGCCCAGGCTCCGCCCCCCCCACAGACTGGCCCCTCGCCCCGGCACCCTGCAGGCATTGGCAACTCGGCCACGCCACGCCCCGCCCCCCTCACGCAATGGACGTTAGCTCTGCCCCCCCCGCGCATTCCCCGAACTGACACGGTCACGGTGCCACGAATCCCAGGTGAGCACTGTACTCCCCCCCCCCTTCCAACGGGAGCCCACATCAGCGTACGCCGCCGCCGTATGCTGGTGTGGGCTCCCGTGCGAGCGGGGAACGGGATACTTTGGTAACCATGGTTACAAGCGCATCAAGGTCCTGCAGCGGCGGGAGATCCACACGCACACACATAACAGCACACACACATCAGATCACACTCCCTCTCACAAACACCTCACACACACATCGCATCCACACACTCACAGCATCCGGCGATATCGCTTGCTTCTCGGCCTCGATACTGTGCTGCTTTGACCTTCCAGGACCTGACGGAGGATCACATGGCCAGAAGCATGTGGTATCTCCGGATGTTGTGAGTATCAGCGCGTATGTGCGATTTCGTCAGTGTCTGTGTGTGTGAGTGTATGCGATCGGTTGTGTGTGTGAGTGTATGCGATCGGGTGTGTGTGTGAGTGTATGCGATCGGGTGTGTGTGTGAGTGTATGCGATCGGTTGTGTGTGTGAGTGTATGCGATCGGTTGTGTGTGTGAGTGTCGGCAGAGGAACACTGCGTGCTGGAGGAGGCTGGGAGCAGAGAGGCTGATCCTGGGGAAGGCTGGGAAGGAGAGAGGCTGATGCTGGGGGAGGCTGGAAGGAGAGAGGCTGAGGCTGGGAGGAGAGAGGCTGATCCTGGGAAAGGCTGGGAGGAGAGAGGCTGACCCTGGGGAAGGCTGGGAGAAGGAGGCTGATCCTGGGGAAGGCTGGGAGAAGGAGGCTGATCCTGGGGAAGGCTGGGAGAAGGAGGCTGATGCTGGGGAAGGCTGGGAGAAGGAGGCTGATGCTGGGGAAGGCTGGGAGAAGGAGGCTGATGCTGGGGGAGGCTGGGAGAAGGAGGCTGATGCTGGGGGAGGCTGGGAGAAGGAGGCTGATGCTGGGGGAGGCTGGGAGAAGGAGGCTGATGCTGGGGAAGGCTGGGAGAAGGAGGCTGATGCTGGGGGAGGCTGGAAGGAGAGAGGCTGATGCTGGGGAAGGCTGGGAGAAGGAGGCTGATGCTGGGGGAGGCTGGAAGGAGAGAGGCTGATGCTGGGGAAGGCTGGGAGAAGGAGGCTGATGCTGGGGGAGGCTGGGAGAAGGAGGCTGATGCTGGGGAAGGCTGGGAGAAGGAGGCTGATGCTGGGGGAGGCTGGAAGGAGAGAGGCTGATGCTGGGGGAGGCTGGAAGGAGAGAGGCTGATGCTGGGGGAGGCTGGAAGGAGAGAGGCTGATGCTGGGGGAGGCTGGAAGGAGAGAGGCTGATGCTGGGGGAGGCTGGAAGGAGAGAGGCTGATGCTGGGGGAGGCTGGAAGGAGAGAGGCTGATGCTGGGGGAGGCTGGAAGGAGAGAGGCTGATGCTGGGGGAGGCTGGAAGGAGAGAGGCTGATGCTGGGGGAGGCTGGAAGGAGAGAGGCTGATGCTGGGGGAGGCTGGAAGGAGAGAGGCTGATGCTGGGGGAGGCTGGAAGGAGAGAGGCTGATGCTGGGGGAGGCTGGAAGGAGAGAGGCGGATGCTGGGGGAGGCTGGAAGGAGAGAGGCTGATGCTGGGGGAGGCTGGAAGGAGAGAGGCTGATGCTGGGGGAGGCTGGAAGGAGAGAGGCTGATGCTGGGGGAGGCTGGAAGGAGAGAGGCTGATGCTGGGGGAGGCTGGAAGGAGAGAGGCTGATGCTGGGGGAGGCTGGAAGGAGAGAGGCTGATGCTGGGGGAGGCTGGAAGGAGAGAGGCTGATGCTGGGGGAGGCTGGAAGGAGAGAGGCTGATGCTGGGGGAGGCTGGAAGGAGAGAGGCTGATGCTGGGGGAGGCTGGAAGGAGAGAGGCTGATGCTGGGGGAGGCTGGAAGGAGAGAGGCTGATGCTGGGGGAGGCTGGAAGGAGAGAGGCTGATGCTGGGGGAGGCTGGAAGGAGAGAGGCTGATGCTGGGGGAGGCTGGAAGGAGAGAGGCTGATGCTGGGGGAGGCTGGAAGGAGAGAGGCTGATGCTGGGGGAGGCTGGAAGGAGAGAGGCTGATGCTGGGGGAGGCTGGAAGGAGAGAGGCTGATGCTGGGGGAGGCTGGAAGGAGAGAGGCTGATGCTGGGGGAGGCTGGAAGGAGAGAGGCTGATGCTGGGGGAGGCTGGAAGGAGAGAGGCTGATGCTGGGGGAGGCTGGAAGGAGAGAGGCTGATGCTGGGGGAGGCTGGAAGGAGAGAGGCTGATGCTGGGGGAGGCTGGAAGGAGAGAGGCTGATGCTGGGGGAGGCTGGAAGGAGAGAGGCTGATGCTGGGGGAGGCTGGAAGGAGAGAGGCTGATGCTGGGGGAGGCTGGAAGGAGAGAGGCTGATGCTGGGGGAGGCTGGAAGGAGAGAGGCTGATGCTGGGGGAGGCTGGAAGGAGAGAGGCTGATGCTGGGGGAGGCTGGAAGGAGAGAGGCTGATGCTGGGGGAGGCTGGAAGGAGAGAGGCTGATGCTGGGGGAGGCTGGAAGGAGAGAGGCTGATGCTGGGGGAGGCTGGAAGGAGAGAGGCTGATGCTGGGGGAGGCTGGAAGGAGAGAGGCTGATGCTGGGGGAGGCTGGAAGGAGAGAGGCTGATGCTGGGGGAGGCTGGAAGGAGAGAGGCTGATGCTGGGGGAGGCTGGAAGGAGAGAGGCTGATGCTGGGGGAGGCTGGAAGGAGAGAGGCTGATGCTGGGGGAGGCTGGAAGGAGAGAGGCTGATACTGGGGGAGGCTGGAAGGAGAGAGGCTGATACTGGGGGAGGCTGGAAGGAGAGAGGCTGATGCTGGGGGAGGCTGGAAGGAGAGAGGCTGATGCTGGGGGAGGCTGGAAGGAGAGAGGCTGATGCTGGGGGAGGCTGGAAGGAGAGAGGCTGATGCTGGGGGAGGCTGGGAAGAGAGAGGCTGATGCTGGAGAAGGCTGGGAGGAGAGAGGCTGATGCTGGGAACAGAGAGGAGAGGCTGATGCTGGGAGGAGAGAGGCTGATGCTGGGATGAGAGAGGCTGATCCTGGGGAAGGCTGGGAGGGGGAGGCTGAGAGAAGAGAGGCTGGGGTAGGCTGGGAGGAGAGAGGCTGATGCTAGGGACAGAAAAGGCTGATGCTGGGCGGATGGACCACATTTGGGATACAACAATACAGATACAACAATTAAAAAAAAAAAATAAATAAAATAGAGCTTAATTCCCATACGATAAAAAAAAAAAAAAGAAGAATAAAAATTAATGTTTCATCAAGCAGTATGACAAATTTCATGTGTTTCTGACTACACCAATCATTAAAGAGCACTAATTATCAAGAGAAAAACGTTGCTTCCTGGTATCCGCTATTTTGGCTGAGGCTCCGCCCCTTCTAGTCACATGGTATGGCATCAGCACAGGTACTTTAAGTCACAAAGAAAAAAAACGATTGTACGATAGAAATAGCATAAGTAATAGGGGAGGGGATAACTATGAATATGTGACGCACATGGATATGGGGTACTCTGTCCCGGGGAATGTCACTTTGGTGGCCGTTGCCCGGTTCCATGCCCTGGGCCCTTTTTCTAAAGGGGACATATTTACAAGAGATTAGATTAGTGATCAGACGTGACGCCACTTGCGGTGTTGCGGCATGTGGATTTAGCCGCCGCTGCACAATGTCCACTACTGGGGCTGGTGTTAATGGCAGCCTAGATGTTAGACCCTCCGCAAGCAGGGCCGGGCCCCAGAGGGTAGGTTTAATGATGGGTGTCGGAAGAAGGTAGTCCACACAAGGGGTTCAGTGCAACTGGTTCTTTACTCACTTTCTGGTGATAACTGGTCACCCGAGGCTGGCTGGTTTCACCCTTCAGGTCCCCTTTGTCCCAGTGCCAGTGTAGTAATCTGGTACCTTCTTCCCCTGCACCTGTCTCTGGTTAGTGGGTCCCCGTCTGGTGGTGTTTCTTTCCACTGCTGTCCGAATGACTGTAGCGTGAACCCTGTGGGGTTGGAGTCTCTGGTCCTGTCCCCGGCTCTCTCTTTGCTACAGTCTCAGATTTTTAGGGTCAGCGAGGTCCTTGATGGTCCCCTCGCTGTACAGGTGTTAACAGGCCTGCTTGGAGCTTCTGTCTGTCCTAGGGTCCTGTACCCCGTCGATGCGTAGATCCGGGAGTACTCCTCCGGCAACTACCCTCCTGGGCACCAGGTTACTGACAACTCTGTCAGTGCGTCTCCTCAGGTCCAGCTTCACTCCTCTCTCGCCTCCGACCGATACTCACTCCCTATCCGTCTCTCCCACCTATTCAACTAGTGGACTGGACTGGCTCCACCTCTAGGTGGCCATCCATTGGTCCGACCCTAGCTTTGCATCATTGTATGGGGGACTGTTGGGAAAACTGGGATTACCTGGAGTGTTTGTGTGTGACCGGCACTGGTCTTCCGGGGACCTAGGGAGTAGGCCCTGCATCCTGGTGGGGATGAAAAACCTTGTAGCTCCCTGATGGTTTCAGGGGTGCTACAAATATCCACCTCAGCTATCAGCTGATCGGCAGCTGCCGTCACTCAACAAGCTGCTGATTTTATTAACTTTACTCGCTTGTGTTTCAAAACCTGACACCTAAAAGGTATGTATAGAATCAGCCTGATCGTGCCAGTATAGCACTGGCTTTAGGTTATATAGGAAAATCCTGGTGGTTGGTGTGCTTTAACAATAGCTAAACATTTTAGCTGCTGCTCCATTTTTTGTTATATAATCTAATGTCACCTTTCTGATTTACAGTAGGATCATGGAGATTCACTACACTCATTTTACGTCCCCTGCTCTTACCAGTTTCATATTCCTGTAGGCCTCTATTTTTTCTCTTGTAAAACTTGTTTCCTCATATTGTGACTCAGGACCTAAAACCAGGATCTTAGATTTCGAGCTAAAGTCTTTATAATCAGGTCTACACCCTTTTGTGCAAACCTATAATTCATCAGTGGACAAAGCAGTACGATACGTGGGTGTTTATCACAATGTAAATCAATGCAAGAAGAAAATCCCTCTGCCCCAGGGACTTATAGGAAACCTAGAATTTCCCTCACCCAGCCTATTGGGACACAAACCTGGTGCAGTGTCTTCACATGTCAACTGGGACTTTCTAGTCGTCAGAAGTGACCCTGGCGACCACTTATCTGTTATCTGCATATACCCCTTAACCATCCCAGAGGGACATTCCCAGACTTGGGAAGCTGTGCCAGGAATGTAGCATTAGAAGTAGGAGGGTTGGGAGCTATGCATCACTCAGTAAGAGGTATGTCCTGGTTTCAACTTCATCTACGACCTTAGGACGTAGATACAGATGAAAACAATACGGTAGCAGGTAGTAATTAGCTGCTCCACCATCCAGCCTGGACATGCTCTCCGTGGATTTTGGATGAGTGATGACATCATGAGAAGGCACCTACTGCCCCTCACACAGCATAGAGCGGCGCAGGACTGCTCCAGTCATTGTGGAAACATGAGCTAGGTGAGGGACATATATACCAAGATGGGCCCAGGATGAGGGACATCTATACAAGGATGAGGGACATATATACCAAGATGGGCCCAGGATGAGGGACATCTATACAAGGATGGGACAAAAAAAAACAAAAACAGAATGGTCTCGGAATGGGGGCAGATTATACCAGGATGGTCCTAGGATGGGGGGGACATATATATCACAATGTGCACAAGATGGGGACATATATACCAGGAAGGGACCCAAGATGAGATATTAGTACAGGATGAGGGACATTACTACATAATAGAGCAACACATACTGTACTGTATGTCTAAAGAATTTAGCTACAAGGGCCCATACATCTGACCAACATGCAGGGGGAGCGGGGAGTTGGGACAGGTCCAAATCTTGCACCGGGCCCATAGGACACCTGCAAAGAGACATACGCTGACACACTCGGGTCAATAGAGCCACCGGGCATTACGAGCATTGCACTGCCATCCTAGGCAGTAATACGGCAGTCTGACTGAATCACTGATGCCGGCACAGAGGTGGGCAGGAATACAGGTGCAGGTAGGGCGTGTATATTCATTTGCAATAAACATATGTTCTCATCACTGATTCTGGTGCAGAGAGGTGGGCGGGGGTAGCACACATTAATTTTCCATTAATGGGGGACCCATTCACTGATGCCAATACAAAATATAAGACATCCGCCAAAAAATAGGCCCCAACGCATCTTTTGGATCTAAAAATAATATAAAACCTTACCTTATTTTCAGGGAAACAAGGTATTTCAGTGCACGCTCACCACTGTGCGCCTCTTTCCTGTCTTTCAAATGGCATGTGTAATGCAATACAGAACTGGGACAGGATTATCTAGGCTTATGCCCTGAGGCTAGGGAGAGTCACAAAAAGAAAAAGTGGGCACAAACATTACATAGAACTGCAATGCAAAAGGTGTATGATCAGGCCCCCATCTGCAGACCTGCCCAGAGATAAGTGGTGCCATTATAAAATAACCATGCATGGGTCAGAAAGAATAGTTGTTGGAGCATTCACCCATGGAATATGGTGCAGCAATACTAAAATAATAGATAATACCTCAAAAGTGATGAATACAGATGTGTGTGGCTTATATTGCTTTGGAGTAATTAAGGATTAAAGCGTCAGCTCATGCACTACTTAATAAAAAGTCGTTTTCTCCTACCTGTGTCTTCCCAGTTATTGAAGAACTACAACTCTCAGCATATCTTGACAACCAGTTTTAAAAACTGGGCATTCCAAAAAAGCATTGAACGTTGTTTATCAGTGACATATCGCAGAACATTGTGTCTTGTATGTTATCCCCGTGTCTGCGTGGGTTTCCTCCGGTTTCCTCCCACACTCCAAAGACATGCTCATCGGGACTCTAGATTGTGAGCCCCAATGGGGACAGTGATGCCAATGTATGTAAAGCGCTAAGGAATTAATAGTGCTATAAAAATGAATAAATATTATTATTCTTGGTGTTTAAATATTATGGGTTCACATTTTGATGTGACGACAGAATAATTTTAATATCCCATAAAGCCAAAACACATACGTCTAGGAAATATGTCGCTGTGGCATCTACCACAGCATTGGAAAAAAAAAACACGTACCATCATGTCTGATAATAATATGGTCAAAAAATTGCATCAAATTGATAAAAATTGAGTGTCAGTCCAAAATTAAATTGGCAGATACATTCATGACAAACAGAGCTCTCCACGTGCCAAATCAAAGATCTTACTCCATATTAAATAAGGCGCGAGGCTTTCCTAAATATTAGGAAGATCTTCTGCAACATAATGCAAAATCAAAGAAAAAGAGTCGCCGCTGCTGATTTATATGAAACAATGTATCGTTATGGCTGATACATAATACACGTACACGACACAAAGTAACTCTTCACTGAAAACACACAAACTATAAAAGTTGTCAGGAACAATAACCCTCATCATCCTGGCCATAGATCTGCATCATAACAGCAGATCCCAGGACAGTGGGCGCTGCAGATACTGATCATTCCCAGAACTGCAGGGACAGAGCGGAGTTACTGACATCTGCTGACAGAAGGAATGTGGGAAACATCCCCCTACCTCTTTTCTCACCTGCCTGCTGTGTCTCAGGTTATCAGCAGTGGTCCTGGCTCCTGGTGGCCCCCATAGTCTTCTTCACTGTCCTGGGTGCTGCACTCTCCTGTGCTCAGCCTGCAGCCTCCATTCTCCTCCCTGCTCTCACTTCCTGTAGCCTCCTCTGTGGGATCAGCCCAGAGATTGTAATAATGCTGACATCACCCAGGTGTGTGCAGGAGAGGAGGAGGCGCAGCGCCACACAAACTAGAATCACGCAGATCTGGACTTTTGTCACAGCGTCTACCTTCCTAGAAATCATTTCTGTAAGGCCAAGTTCACATGTTGAGTATTTGGTGACTTTTTTACCTCAGTATTTGTAGTGAAAACCAGGAGTGGAACAATCAGAGGAAAAGTGTAATAGAAACACGGCACCACTTCTGTGTTTATCACCCACTTCTGGTTTTGGTTGCAAATACTGAGGTAAAAAACTCACTACTCAACATTTGCACGTGGCCTAAATATTTAGGAGATCGGGGTCCCACTAAGACCACGTGCACAAGGTATTTGGTGAGTTTTTTACCTCTGTACTTGTAGCTAAAACAAGGAGTGGAACAATCACAGGAAAAATATCTTAGAAACACGGCACCACTTCTGTATTTATCACCCACTCCTGGTTTTGGCTACAAATACTGAGGTAAAAAACTCACCAAATACTCAATGTGTGCACGTGGCCTTAGGGGACCTGGTTCTCCTAAACACTAAGGCCACGTGCACACATTGAGTATTTGGTGAGTTTTTTTACCTCAGTATTTGTAGCCAAAACCAGGAGTGGGTGAAAAATCTAGAAGTGTTGACCCTGTGTCTATTATACTTTTCCTCTGATTGTGCCACTCCTGGTTTTGGCTACAAATACTGAGGTAAAAAAACTCACCAAATACTCAATGTGTGCACGTGGCCTTAGTGTTTAGGAGAACCAGGTCCCCTCAGGCCACGTGCACACTGAGCATTTGGTGAGTTTTTTACCGTAAGTATTTGTAGCCAAAACCAGGAGAGGAACAATCAGAGGAAAAGTATAAGGCCAGGGCCACACGGGGCACTACTGCGATTCTCGCATGACACTCGGTTCACGCTGGCAGCACCGCAGAAGCCGAGTGTCATGCGAGTATCCATGCGACTGAGGTCCAACTGTGCGAGTGGACCTCAGCTGCGGGGAGTGGGCCGGCTCTGATTCTCTCCCTCTCTCCTCCATAGTCGGCTATTGCGATTCTCGCTCTGCGCGCGCGGTACACCGGTGTACCGCGAGTGCAGTGCGATTTTTCTCTCACCCCATACACTTGAATGGGTGTGAGAGAAAGAGTCTCGCATTACAATCGCAGCATGCTGCGATTGTTTTCTCAGTCCGATTAGGGCTGAGAAAATAATCGCTCATGGGTGATAACACAGGCTAATATTGGTCCGAGTGGAATGCGATGTTTTATCGCACTCCACTTGCACCAATGTTCTCACCGTGTGGCTTAGGCCTAATAGCAATGTACTGCCCCGGGGCTCGGCCGCCTGCCGAGCCGCTCAGGTCCGGGCTCGTCGGTGGGTGGCTCGAGCTCCTCCCGGACCCAGGGGGTCACGTCTCTCTGAAGGGATGCTGGTGCTACGTGAGGGGTGGTGTTCGGTGGGGGGGGAAGGTCCACGGCCGAGGCCGCGGTTGTTTAGGGATTAAGTTCGTGACGCCACCCACGGGTAGTGGTGAATGGATGGACACCACCGCTGCCGTTGACTAGGTTCCCGGGGACGGTGTTGCGCAGCTTGGTGTTGACCCCTCCGTGGGTAGAGGGATGATGGTCCCGGGGGCCCGAGGGTGCTGAGGAGGGGGGGTGGATGAATGCTGGTGTGTCGGTGCGGTGTGGCGTGGTGCAAGGCCCGAGGGCACTGTTGTACTCACTATTACAGACACACTGGAGTCTCTGGTGAACCAAGCAAGATGGTGGACGGTGCCCGCAGCCGGCTGCGCTTTTTCCCTTTTTAGGTTGGTGGTTTCCGCCTTTCTCCTGCACCTCACTTTTGGTAGAAATGATGACTCCTATGCCTGTGCAATGGTAGTCCGCTCCCCAGCTTTGTGTGTGCCGGCAGAATCCGCGTGCCCGCAGACGCTGGCCCGTGGGATCTCGATGCCTGGGTGGTAGCTTTCTATCCCTATGGTTGGGCTGTTGTCTTCAATCAGGTCTTGGGTGGGAAAGGACCTAAAGTCCAGACCTCAATCAGTGAATTTGACTCGATCCAGTGGTTTCTGGGCCTCGTACTGGGTCTGAGTACCCCTCCTGGTGCTCTGGTTTCCAATCTGTTCCCCGTTTCGGTACCGGCGGGCCCCTACCCGGTCCCGGGCCCTTACGGTTCCAATGGCTGTAATCCCAGCTCCTGCAGGCGGCCACCACCGTCTGCCTCCTTGCCACGGTACCAGGGCTACGACCCCGGCACCAGTCAGTGTTGTCGCTGCAGACCTGACGCCTCAGTCCTGCTGCACTTGAACTTCAACTCCCCTTCACTGTACTAAACTGACTGTTTCCTGTCTCAGGCTCTCTGGACTCCTAGGTGGGCGTGGCCAACCACCTGGCTCCGCCCCCTGGTGTGACCATTGAACACTGAGAGAGGTGACAAGAGTTTGTAGGTTGGCTACTGTCACCTTATTAGGGGCTGGTGTTTGTGCAGGGGGTCTACCTGTGACTACCTGGCTAGCCCAGGGCGTCACAGAAACACAGGCACCACTTTTGGATTTATCACCCACTCCTGATTTTGGCTACAAATTCTGAGGTAAAAAAACTCATCAAATACTCAACATATGCATGTGGCCTTATTGGGACCCGGTTCTGCTAAATACTTAGGCCACATGCACATACTGAGTATTTGGTGATTTTTTTACCTCAGTGTTTGTTGCCAAAACCAGGAGTGGGTGATAAATACAGAAGTGGTGCCCGTGTTTCTAATATACCTTTCCTCTGATTGTTCCACTCCTGGTTTTGTCTGAGGTAAAAACCTCACCAAATACTCAGCGTGGGCACCTGGCTTAAGTGTTTAGGAGATCTGGGTCCCACTAAGGCCACGTATACACGTTGAATATTTGGTGAGTTTTTTACCTCAGTATTTGTAGCCAAAACCAGGAGTGGAACAATCAGAGGAAAAGTATAATAAAAACACGGCACCACTTGTGTATTTCTCACCCACTCCTGGTTTTGGCTACAAATACTGAGGTAAAAAACTCACCAAATACGCAACATGTGAACATGGCCCAAAGAGGCTGATGGTGCAGTTATTTACTGCTTGTTACTGATCTGTTGAAGAGCAGTGTAGGAACACATTGAAGAGAATAAACAAAGCGAGAGATGTCATAAAATACATGAATTTATGAGTGAATTCAGCAAATTGTATTAAATTCATTAACCCCTTCACCTTCGGGCGATTTTCCATTTTTTGTTTTTTCCTCTCTTTATTCCAAGAGCCATAACCATTTTTTATATTTCACTCAATATACCTGTATGAGGGCTTGTTTTTTGCGGGACGAGTTGTACTTTTAAATGGCACCATTCATTCTGCCACATATCATATTGGAATATGGGGAAAAAAAATGCAAGTGCAGGGAACTTGAAAAAATTTAAAAAAAAAAGTGCAATTACATGAGTGTTTATTTATTTACCATGTTCACTATTTTGTAAAACTGACCTGGCATTATGATTCCCCAGGTCGGTACACGTTCGTAGATACCAAACATGTATGCTTTTACTTTTATCTAGGTGGTGACAAAAAATTCAGAAATTTGTAAAATAAAAAAAAAAACGCTTTTGTCAGCATCTTCTGAGACCCATAGAGTTCTCATTTTTCGGGATCTGGGGCTCAGTGATGGCTTATATTTTGTTTCTTAAGCTGGTGTTTTTAATTATACCATTTTTGGGTAGATGCGATATTTTGATTGCCTTTTATTGTATTTTAATGCAATGTTGCAATGACCAAAAAACATATTTCTGGCTTTTGATTTTTTTTGTGCTACGCCCTTTACTGGTGAGATTAATTGATTTTATATTTTGATAGATTTAGCATTTCTGAACCCAGCAATACCAAATTTGTAGGTTTTTTTTTACTATTGTTTTATTTTCTGTGGGGCAAAAGGGGGATAATTTAAACTTTGAGATTTTTTTAATTTTTTAAAACTTTTTATTGATTTTACTAGTCTCCCTAGGGGACTTGAAGCCTGCACTGTTCGATCACTTCTGCTGATCAGAGCGATGATTCAGCATCAATATCAGCTTCAGCATCACTCTGTACAGCAGAAATGCTGCTCTCCTGTGAGTGCTGGCGCTCTGCCGCATGCTATGATGACAACCCATTGGCGCCCCGTGATCGTGATCGTGGAACAGCGCGATTCCTGCAGAAGCGCTGTCAGAGTTTCACATTGCAATTTAACTAGTTAACAGGAGCTGGTGGATCTCCAATCTGATCAGCGGACACACGCAGGGAAAAATGGTCCTTAAGGGGTTAAAATTTTTCTGCAACTCTCTAAACTTGTAGACCTATTTCAGTCAATGGTTGCTGTGCTAATGTGCAAAAAAAATGGTGCATTTTAATAAGTTTCACATTTGTAATAAATTTGGACCCTGGGATGTTTTATTATTAATTTTTGGACAGTTATCAGTACTTTCACTTTATGTTAAGTATCCTTAGAATATCTTTTTTTTTACATTTTCTTGAAATCCTTATATCATTATGGAATTCATGGATTTTAATAGTCTACTAATAATTGTGTAAACAAAAGCTGAAGATAAAAAAGTGCAAAAGGGTCTTACCCAACTTACATAGAAAAGTAATAAGGGAATGTGCCCACCTTATGGGGTGGTGTGTCACATAACCAGATACAAAGCATGTAATCAGCTGCTGCAGAGTCCACGCACTTAACAAGCCAAAGCAGATCAGGAACAAAGTAGATGTGGACTGTTACTGCACTGCTGAAGATATGACATAAATCCAGAAAAGATTGAATGAAGGTGGGTTTCATTCAACGCGTTTCGAAGTGTCAACCACTTCTTCATCAGGTAATCCACCAATATAACAAATATTGGTTATATTGGTGGATTTCCTAATGAAGAAATGGAATGACACTTCGAAACCCGTTGAATAAAACCACCTTCATTTAATCTTTCCTGTATTTATGTCATATCCTCAGCAGTGCAGTAATAGCTGTACATCAACTTTGTTCCTAATCTACTAATAATTGTGTGTCATACAGTGGGCAATGTACACATGTACTAGGCATATACATACAGTATATATATATATTTTTCTTTCTGGTCGTACCATGACCCTTTCCCTCAGGACTGAAAACCACATAATAAATATGGTGCCTGAATGAAAAAATTGCAGTGATGTATTCCGCAGTAATTACACCGTATCTCGTGTTAAGATAGAACTGTGTCAACTTTGGAATTCGCCTCAAAGAACTGACAAGTTATTTCTTTACTTCCTCCACAAAGTTTTCAAAACCTTCTAGGGAAAAAAAGAAATACATTTTATATATATATATATATATATATATATATATATTAGTGTGTTTCTTGGAATGTTGGAATGCCGTGGTTTTTTTGCCTCCATGCATAACGCCTTTTTGTATGACCAAACAACTAAATCTCAGTTTCATCAGTCCACAGGACCTTCTTCCAAAATGTAACTGGCTTGCCCAAATGTGCTTTTACATACCTCAGGCGACTCTGTTTGTGGTGTGCTTGCAGAAACGGCTTCTTTCGCATCACTCTCCCATGCAGCTTCTTCTTGTGCAAAGTGCGCTGTATTGTTGACCGATGCACATTGACACCATCTGCAGCAAGATGATGCTGCAGGTCTTTGGAGGTGGTCTGTGGATTGTCCTTGACTGTTCTCACCCTTCTTCTTCTCTGCCTTTCTGATATTTTTCTTGGCCTGCCACTTCTGGGCTTAACAAGAACTGTACCTGTGTTCTTCCATTTCCTTACTATGTTCCTCACAGTGGAAACTGACAGTTTAAATCTCTGAGACAACTTTTTGTATCCTTCCCCTGAACAACTATGTTGAATAGTCTTTGTTTTCAGATCATTTCAGAGTTGTTTTGAGGAGCCCATGATGCCACTCTTCATAGGAGATTCAAATAGGAGAACAACTTGCAAGTGGCCACCTTAAATACCTTTTCTCATGATTGGATACACCTGCCTATGAAGTTCAAAGCTCAATGAGGTTACAAAACCAATTTAGTGCTTTAGTAAGTCAGTAAAAAGTAGATAGGAGTGTTAAAATCAAGAAATTGATAAGGGTGCCCATACTTTTGCATCGGTCAAATTTTGTTTAAATGCGGATTGCACATTTTCTGTTAGTACAATAAACCTCATTTCAATCCAGAAATATTACTCAGTCCATCAGTTATTAGATATATGAAACTGAAATAGCTGTTGCAAAAACCCAAATTGTTATAAAGAAAAAAGGTTAACATTAATAGGGGTGCCCAAACTTTTTCATATGACTATAGGCTAACAGAACTTTTTGGGCACCACAGGCTCCAGTCCCTGGTGAAATTGCAACCCCCTGCACTTATTGTAGTTATGGCCACAGCCTTAAGTTAACACATATATGGATTGTGAATCTTACCAGTTAATAATCTTCATCAAAGAGTATTTGAAGCAGTTTTTTAATACTGATAATGAAGCGGTTCCACTTCAAAAGCCATATATAAAAATTCAGTGGCTGTCTAAGCCCTGTACACATATCCTTTCATATTTTGTCTCCTACAGAGGTTTTGAAAAAAAAAAAACCCCAGAAAGTGAATGTTACTTCTTTGAGACGGATTCTGATAGAATTTGCTCCAGACTAAGCACTGTCCAATCAAGCCTGCAAAAAGACTGCAGGAAAAGAAAAACTAATCTAAAAAGTGCAAAAAATTCATCCTGTTTGAAAATATGTCAGATTTGTTTGATTCAATATCTCTAAGTGAAATTATCTTATGGAAGAGTTCACACCTTTACATTTTGTGCTGATTCCTCATGAGTGCTGATCACTTGTTTCCATTGGTTTGTGGCCATTGAAGGAAATAAAATCCATCCTGAATATGATATCAGAAATGAACATCACATATATAAGTCCTTCCTCCAGGTCTAAATAAATTGTGAAAAGTGGACTACTCAGTTATCAGTTTTTATTTTTCACGCCTCCTGAAGAAGAAAAGCACAAAACGCGCGTTGGGGAGGCAGGGAGATCACAACATAGTGTGTCACATGTAAGTTACATTCATTATGCCTTCAGTTGATAATTGTTTGGAGAATCAGTCTTTAATTTAACTAACTAGTACTATAGGAGATAACTGATACCACTTTTGGTTGTTATTGGATACTATTATGACTGGTTTGTTATATTATTTGAGCTAAAATTTTATCAGTTGTTGTTATTCTATAGGATATTTATGTGGCCCTATGTATATTTGATTTTACCCTGTACTAGCTGGCAGCACCTGCGTGAATTGATTAATTATACGTGACATTTAACAGATTTATAAATTTATACATTTTGAGCTTTTATACTTTTATATATGTGTGTATATTGATCATGTCCTATGTAGCTCTGCATGGTGTTTTACTCATTTATCAGGCTTTTTCTAGGCCTGAATTGGTGTTTTTTCACCTTTGTCATCATAGTAGCCAACAAGCTAGGTGATGCGCTGATGAATACGATATCCACTGCAGTAGGGTAGACACTCGTTTAATGCTTTTCACGAATGCCTCTCAATTGGGACAAATGAAGTTGGTCCCCCACAACTGAAGACTGACGGCCATGAGGCTGGGCAAAAAAATGTGCCTAAATGCTATTAAATTTGCAGTTCAATCCCACTGAAAAGTTCTTCCTTGTTTGTGAGCCAGCGATGATGTGTGGCTATAGATAGGGCTTGTCCTGCTCTGTGTGCTGGAGTTTTGCTGGCCCACATCTGCCTTTTCATAGCTGGGAGGAAATTCATGTTCTACATGTGAGGAGGAGGACAGTGTGTGGGAAGAACACAATAAACTATTTAACTGCTGAGGGTGAAGGGTGACATTCCATCCTGTCCAGCAACTGACAGTAATGTGCTGCATGATAGCAAATGTAGACAATGTGAAATGCTCTATGCAGGGAAGATATTCCCACTGCATTACCTGCACCCTGTCGTTAGTATGAGTGACATGTGCAATGTGGATTCTGCAGGGAAAATATGTGGGCAGAAAATTACCTGTAAACCCATGACCGCAGATTTCCATTGGTGCAGCCTCAGGCTATTATTTTTTATATCAATTACAGCAGTTCATAGGCAAAGAAGCTTTCTTGAGAGCAGGCTAAAACGTCACACGTTTTTTACATTTAGACTTGTTTTATTAATTTGTAAATGGCATTCATTGTATGGGTTATGGTACAGTTTTATACTTTGGGTCTTTATTGATGCTGCAATAACAAACGTGTACTTTTTTATTGCATTAGTTTGTACATAAAACAGATCTTTTAATGGTAAAATATTTTTTCATACTTAATTTAGAATACCATTTAACATTTTTATCATTTTTCCTTTTTTTGTCCCCCAATTGGCCCTATACAGTAATATTGTCTTACAATTAACACCATATAGTCATTCTGATCAACATCTTATGATCCCCATCTTTTAATAATGTTCCCCATCTTGGTCACCATCTTGTAATAATGTCTCCATCCTGGTCCCTATCTTGTAGTAATGTCTCCATCCTGGTCCCTATTGTGTAGTAATGTCTCCATCCTGGTCCCTATTGTGTAGTAATGTCTCCATCCTGGTCCCTATTGTGTAGTAATGTCTCCATCCTGGTCCCTATTGTGTAGTAATGTCTCCATCCTGGTCCCCATCTTGTAATAATGTCCCAATCCTGGTCCCAATCTGGTAGTAATTTCTCCAACTTGTAGTAATGTCCCCATCCTGTTCTTCATCTTGCAGTAATGCCTTCATCCTAGTTGATGTCTTGTAGTAATGTCCCCATCCTGGTTCCCTTCTTGTAGCAATGTTCCCATCCTGGTACCCTTCTTGTTGTAATGTTCCCCATTCGGGGCTCATCTTGTAGTACTGTCCCACCCTGGTCCCCATCTTGTAGGAATTTTCCAATAAAGGTCCCCAACTTATAGCAATGTCCCCATCTTGAAGTAATGTCCCTATTCTGGTCCCCTTCTTATAGTAATCTTCCCCATCTTGTAGTAATGTCTCCATCCTGTTGCCAATCTTGTATTAATGCCCTCATCTTGGTCCCCATCTTGTAGTAATGCCTTCATCCTGTTGCCCATCATGTAGTAATGCCCCCATCCTGTACTAATGCATCCATACTATTCCCTATCTTATAGTAATGCCCCCCATCCTGCTCCCCTTTTTGTCTTAATACCCCCATCTTGTATTAATGCCCCTATTCTAGTCCCTATCTTGTAGCAATGTCCTCATCCTTATCTCCATACTGCTTTTCTGATACACATTACAAAAAAAAAATATCTCACCTGACCTGGCCCCCCAGCAAACAGCGTTCTCTTCTCATCCACAGCCTGAGCGCCACATAACAGGGATACCATACACCACTTGCTCTGGGATGCTGATGTCTGCTGTCAGACTCTGATTGGGCGGTTTCTGGTATTGCGGTCCTTGTTCAAGGACACACATTAAACTGAAAAGAATCCTTAACATAGGTGGCTTTCTGGTACTGGGCCACATCGTCATAGGAACTCCGGTTTCTGCAGGCACATGAAGCAGCCTCAGGGGCCTTCTAGGACTTGTTAAACATTCAGAACATTAGTCCTTGTGTTTGCAAATCAATATATGTGTTAAAATATGGTCATATTATGGGTGTCTGAATTTGGTATTCACACTTGTTTTAGGGAGCAGTTACAGCAGCTGACTCGCTGCCATTAAACAACCACTGAATGGCTACATAGAAGCCAAGCAGAAGTCGCTTAATAGTCTGTTTAGACAAACTGACTGCACTAAATGATCCTTAATATGTTTGTCCATACATAAAGATATCAATCTCACTACCTTTCAGGTGAAGGGTATCTCACGAGATCTACTTCTTTGTCTTCTGTGCAAGCCTGTAGAGCAAATTTTTAAGCTTTGTAATAAATGGAACTTTTTATATATCCCTATCTGCGGTCCGCTGGATTCAATACCTTTATGAATTTTAATATGTTTGTGGTGTGTTCATAGACTGTCATTGTTCTCGACAGCACAGTCCTATAATAGAGGGCTGATAAAGGCTTGGGTGAACAGGTCGTCACAGAGAAGCCAAGTGAACGAACGTGTTGCGTCAGCAGAGCAAGTTGGCAAGAACCGTTAGCAGGAACAGGGCCTTCAGGACTGGGCTTGATCATGGCCAAACAGAAATTTATGACTTTACTGGGTGGACCCGTGGTGTTAGCAAGTGAAGGACAGGACAGTGTAAGAGCAGCAGTAATACCAAGAGGCAAGGAGCAGGCTGCGGGAGAAGTGTCTTTTGAAGGAAAGTGTTTCATACTGTGAGGTAGCGTGGTCGGCTGCACGGCAGAAGACACGGGATCCAGGCACCAATGGTCACAGCACACGGTTTATTGCACAAACCAAAAGTCCAAAAACAGTACACATGTGTTTCTCTGGCCGAAAAGTCAGGGAGTTGTGTTCACTCCCTCACACTAGGGACCCACGCCCATGTTCCTGTTTCCTTTTAACCCTCCTTTCAGCCTGCAGGGAAACAGCATTAACCCTGGAGTGGAGTTGCTTTCTATACATGGAGGGAGCACAACCGGGGCGAGACGTACCGGCCGTCATAGACAACCCCGGTCACAGTCTCACATACCCCCCCCCCTCAGTTCAAGCGTGCGGGATTGAACTCCCGCCATCAAACACGGGCCGCGGGACAAGGCATCGGCGTTGCCCTGCAACCTACCGGCCCGGTGTTCTACCGTAAACCAGAAGTTCTGCAGAGAAAGGAACCACCCGGTAACCCGGGCATTCCGTTCCTTGGCGGACCTCATCCAGACCAGCGGAGAGTGATCAGTCACCAAGCAAAACTGTCGTCCCAGCAGGTAATAGCATAGGGACTCCAAGGCCCACTTGATCGCCAGGCACTCCTTCTCCACTACGCTATAATTCCGCTCGGGAGGGGTGAGCTTCCTACTTAAGAAGGTGACGGGGTGTTCCTCCCCCTGAACCACCTGAGACAGCACTGCCCCCAGGCCGACCTCAGAGGCGTCAGTCTGTACTATGAACTCCTTCCGGAAATCAGGGTTGACAAGAACGGGCTGTCCGCACAGGACCCCCTTCAGGGCCAGGAAGGAGTCCTCAGCCTGCGGAGTCCAGCGCACCATGACGGACTTCTTGCCTTTGAGAAGGTCCGTCAAGGGGGCTGATAGTCCCGCAAAATTTTTTACAAACCTCCTGTAGTACCCCACGATACCCAGGAAGGCCCTAACCTGCTTCGTGGTCAGGGGTCTAGGCCACTTCTGGATCGCCTCAACTTTGTTAATTTGGGGCTTAATCACTCCTTGGCCTATTACGTAGCCCAAGTAGCGGGCTTCCATGAGCCCCAACGCACATTTCTTGGGATTGGCTGTCAATCCGACTGTTCGGAGCGCGTTCACCACCGCTTGTACCTGTTCCAAATGGGTCTGCCACTCAGAGCTGTAAATAATGATGTCATCAAGGTACGCTGATGCATACGCCTGGTGGGGTTCCAGCACCAAGTCCATCAACCTCTGGAACGTGGCCGGAGCGCCATGCAACCCAAAAGGCAAGACAACATAGTGGAAGAGACCCTCCGGCGTAACAAAAGCGGTTTTCTCCTTGGCGGACTCCGTCAGTGGCACCTGCCAGTACCCCTTGGTCAGGTCGAGCGTGGTGAAATATCGCGCCTGTCCCAGCCTATCAATCAGCTCATCCACCCGGGGCATGGGGTAGAGATCAAACTTGGATATTTCGTTTAATCTCCTAAAGTCATTGCAGAACCTTAAGGAGCCATCGGGTTTTGGTATTAGGACAATGGGACTAGCCCATTCACTCCGGGATTTTTCGATGACCCCCAGGCGTAGCATTGTCTTCACTTCCTCTGATATGGCTTGTCTTCGAGCCTCCGGTACCCGGTATGGCTTCAGGCGTACCTTCAGGTGAGGCTCGGTGACAATGTCATGTCGTATCAGACTGGTCCTACCAGGCAGCTCGGAGAAGACATCGGGGTTCTGCTGAACCAGCCGTCTTGCCTCTCGCCTCTGTTGCTTGGTGAGGGCTTCTCCAATCCTTACTTCCGGTTCGTCCTCTCCGGAGGTCGCTGGAGCCGGGTTTGAACGACCCGAAGAGGAGGGAGATGGGGAAAAATCAACCATCAGGCTTTCCCGTTCCTGCCAAGGTTTTAACAGGTTGACATGGTATATTTGTTCAGGTTTCCGCCTACCGGGCTGCAATACCTTATAGTTGACCACCCCGATTCTTTCCTTTATCTCGTAGGGGCCTTGCCACTGAGCCAGGAATTTACTCTCCGCCGTGGGGATCAATACCAACACCCGATCCCCGGGTTGAAAGGTCCGCACGGTGGCTTGTCTATTGTAGCGGCCGCTTTGCGCGGCCTGAGCCTCCTGTAAATGCTACTTCACAATTGGCATGACCGCGCTTATGCGGTTCTGCATTCCTAAAATGTGTTCAATCACACTTTTATGGGGGGTGGGCTCCTGCTCCCATGTTTCCTTCGCTAGGTCCAACAATCCCCGGGGATGTCGCCCGTATAACAACTCAAAAGGCGAAAACCCCGTGGATGCCTGTGGCACCTCTCGGATGGCAAACATCAAATAGGGAAGCATCATATCCCAGTCTTTCCCGTCTTTGGAAATCACCCTTTTCAGCATGGTTTTCAGGGTTTTATTGAATCGCTCCACTAAACCGTCCGTCTGAGGATGATACACAGACGTACGCAACTGCTTGATCTGGAGTAGCCGGCATAGCTCTTTGGTCACTTTAGACATGAATGGGGTCCCCTGATCCGTAAGGATCTCCTTGGGCAACCCCACCCGGCAGAACACAGCAAACAACTCCCGAGCTATAAGCTTCGCCGCAGTATGTCTGAGAGGTATCGCCTCTGGATACCGGGTGGCATAGTCAACGATCACTAGGATGTGTTGGTGCCCTCGAGCGGACTTTACGAGGGGCCCCACCAGATCCATCCCTATCCGTTCAAAAGGGACTTCTATAATGGGTAACGGTACCAACGGACTGCGAAAGTGGGCCAGGGGTGCGGTAAGCTGACACTCCGCGCAGGTTTCGCAGAACCGTTTTACCTCCCCAAAGACCCCGGGCCAATAGAACCTTTGCAATATTCGCTCCTGCGTTTTCTTGACCCGTAGGTGGCCACTCATCAGGTGTTTATGAGCCAAGTCGAGGACCCGCCGGCGATATGGCTGGGGCACCACCAACTGCTCTACCCCCACGCCCCGTATTTCATCTACCCGGTAGAGTAAATCCTGTTTAAGAGCGAAATGGGGGTACCTTACCTGGGCACCGGGCAGCTGTGCCACCCCGTCAACCACTGTCACCCGACTCCGGGCATGTATTAATGTAGGATCCTGGAGTTGGGCTGTCCCAAACGTATCCGGGGACGCCTCCAACTCCGGGATGGGCTCGACCATCTCAGCCTCTCCTGCCAATACCTCTAGGGGCGACCTATCGGGTTCACATTCTGTCCCTATCATGGGGACCCCTACGGCAGGCGTCCCGGATTCGGGATTGTCGGGCTCAGGTCCCGGACTGTCCAATACCTGAGGGGACTTAGGAGGCCCCTTCCATAGAGTCCAAAAATACGGCAGATCCCTTCCTAGGATCACGTCATAGGGAAGAGTGTTAATAAGTCCCACCTCATGTTGCACCTGACCGCAGGGGGCTGTGATGGTGACAATCCCCGTGGGATAGTCTCGGCGGTCCCCATGTATGTAAACCACCCCCACGGTACGTCCTGTGGCCTTTACTTCAGCCCTTAGGGTTGATCGCACAAGGGTCACTAAGCTTCCGGAATCCAACAAGCCTGTAACCGGACATCCATTAACCTGTATTTGGCACAAGTGGGGCTCAGTCTCCGGGGAGACAAGGTCCGCGGTACACACCGCCTGAGCATACATTGAACCCCGCCGGGTAACCCCACAATCCATGGGCTCTGTGGTGAGTGGACACTGGGCTTCCATATGTCCCACCCGCTGGCACCGCCAACATCTAATAGGGAAGGAAACCCCCTTGACGAGTTGTCGTTTAGGGTACATAGCCTTCCGGACCTCAGGGACGGCGGGCGTGGCCTCAGACGGGGCGGTAGCGGACTCCCGCACCGGTGTCAGCGGTGGGTCCTTGGCCCGAGGCTTGGAGGGGCCGGACCGACGGGCGGCACGCAAAGTCTCAGTGTCCCGTATCAAGTCCTGCGTAGCCACATGCCGCTCCACCAGGCACACTAATTGGTCCAGGGTACTTGGGTCGCCCTGTCCTACCCACCGTTGAATGGTGACGGGTAAAGTGCGCACAAAGCGATCAACCACTACCCTTTCCACCATTTGCGCAGGGCTCAGAGTGTCAGGCTGCAACCACTTCTTTACCAGATGCAACAAGTCATAGGCCTGGGAGCGTACGGGTTTGACTTCCTCATAGAACCACTGATTTACCCGCTGAGCCCCCGTACATAGGTATTCACCCCCAACCGAGCAAGTATTTCGGCTTTCAGGGTCGCATATTCTATGGCGTCCTCGGTACAGAGGTCCAGGTACGCTTTTTGGGGCTCCCCCGTCAGATAGGGCGACAATACCTCAGCCCACTGGGGGTCGGCAGCTTTTCCCGCTCGGCCACCCGCTCAAACACCGCCAGGAACGCTTCCACATCATCCCCCGGGGTCATCTTTTGCAACGCTTGTCTCACCACTTTCCGGACGCTGCCGTCGTCACCCGGTCCCGGGGTTGTTGCTGCCGGTCCGGCACGGATCGACTTGGCCAGGAGAACCATCTGTTCTTGGTGCCTTTGTTCCTGCAATTGCAAGGATTGCTGCTGACGATCCAACGACCGGAGCAGGTGTGCATTGGTCTGTTGCTGCTGTGCATTAGCCTGTTGTTGCTGTGCATTAGCCTGAGCCAGCTGCTTTAGTATGTCCTCCATGGCGTCGCCGGGTTTGGGCTGTAGTATAGCCGCTCGAATCCAGGACATGTGCTACCGGGTCACCAGGGATGGATGCTACACCTCACCGGGCTGGCATGCCCGCCGTTCTCCACCATCTGTGAGGTAGCATGGTCGGCTGCACGGCAGAAGACACGGGATCCAGGCACCAATGGTCACAGCACACGGTTTATTGCACAAACCAAAAGTCCAAAAACAGTACACATGTGTTTCTCTGGCCGAAAAGTCAGGGAGTTGTGTTCACTCCCTCACACTAGGTTACCCACGCCCATGTTCCTGTTTCCTTTTAACCCTCCTTTCAGCCTGCAGGGAAACAGCATTAACCCTGGAGTGGAGTTGCTTTCTATACATGGAGGGAGCACAACCGGGGCGAGACGTACCGGCCATCATAGACAACCCCGGTCACAGTCTCACAATACCTACAATGTTGAAGTGTTGTGTCCACAGTAATGGTGTGACTGAAGTACTGTGCATAACTGTTAGTAAAAGACTGTTGAGTAAGGAAACTGAATTTGTGTTCATCAATCCTGCCAGGAGTCTCCTGGATTGTTTGAGGACCTGCATGAAGGTATGGCTTACACACAAAAAGTCCACCCACCCAACCAAGACCCCAGCCAACCATCCCTATCCCCTTGCTTTGTGAAGAGGACCAGGGTGTGGGTTTAAGTGATAGAAAGACCACATCACAGCAACAGCATTGTGTCCTGCCTGTAGCCCCGGATATCCCTCTACAGTAAAAAAAAATCTGGGAGTTTCATGGTTTTGTGAGACTGTATCATTTTCGCTTAAATTAGCTAAACTGTGAATTATGAGTTAATTGTTGTAAAGAATGTTTAAAAAAACTGTACATATTGTACACCATCCCTGTAGAAATTAGTAGATATTATCATTGGTAAATAGCACCATGTGAAGGTGCTCTCTGTGGCACTTTTATAGCTACTCCATGACAACTGAAGGTGATGAGGGTCTGCTTGGTGCATGGACCCCTTATGTTTTATCCATAGAGATCAGAGCTTACTTATCTCTCATGTGGTGGGACATTGTGCGGCTTCATAGCTATGTAATATGACACAAGATCAGTAATTAAGGCTATAAAACTTTAAAACTTTGGAAACTTCAAGCGCTTCACTTCGAAGTGGGGGCAAAACACAACATATATCATTTTTTACCATCATCTCCAGTCTCCCTTTGGATACATTGTAACTGACAGGCCTAAAGTAAGGCACCAAGCAGGCACGCAAGCATTTTTATCATTGTGGCATGTGTTTTTTTCTGTTGTATGTAAAAAGAAAAAGTTTCCAAATTTCTCCTTTCCATTAACCAATAAAAAAAAGTACAGCACTAGGATGCAACAAAGATGATTTTCACAAATCCGTAGACTTGAATGCGCAATTTTGATCTTCGGATTGAATCAGATTCAGCGATGCCTTTGTTTTCCTTTTGCAATTGGTTCATTAAAAAAAGAAAAATCAGAGATATGAACATTTACACTGAGTATAATGGGTACGTGGATCGGTGAAGTACTCAGACAGAACAAGTATGTGGAAGACGGACTTGTCATTAAGACCTAAGGCTTACATGGCTGCCCTAAACATAGTCCTACCCATGAGATGTTTGTCCATGGATTTCCTAAAAATCCAGCAGACTGTCATCACAACATCTAAAAATGGAAGAAAATGGGATCAGATAGGCTATGTGCACATGACGTCTTTTCAGATGGATTCCACTTGGAATCTGCAGTAAAAAGCTCCATACAGTGAACATTGTGCACAACAATGTTAAAACGACCTTGCTTTGTACATGTTCTGTCTTATGTCTCCTCGTATAACCCCTTCAGGGTTTGGAAACAGTGAAAAGATTAAAAGAAGTGACATATGTGACGCTCTGGCCTATCAGGTCGTCACAGGGTATAGTGCAATCTGCCCTTCAGCACAGTATCCAAGTCCTCCTTGGTTACGGATCTCTGTTCTTCGGTGTTGCAAAGAGCAGAGCCAGTCAAAACCCTAGGAACACTTTGCACCACACCCACCAGACATGCCATTAGGGGGCCTGAAGGGAATAGGGCCACCCACTTGGGGGGTTGGTAGGGGAAGTCAGAGGTGCTAGAGAAGTGAAGTGTGAGGAGAAGAGACAGGAGGTCAGGAGCTGGGCTCCTTGTAAAATACTAGGTGGGAGACGTTGGTCTGGGCCTGGTAGGAGCTGGAACCACGGTCGCAGGGGATTGAGTCAAGGGGCACGGATCTGCTGAGGAGGGCAGCCGGCAGCCTTGAGCCATCTCCGGGCAGGGGCCAGGGAACGACGGGGTACGTGGAACCTAGGCTGGGAAGTAGCTTCACGCAGCCCCGTAATTTACCTGACGAGGGTGAAGTCTTCAAGATTCATCCTCCACCCACTCCAAAATCGGGGTACTAGCGCAACGATGGAATAGGACCTTCCCAGAATCTAGTCCAGAAAATCCCAAGTGTGAACCCTGAGAGCAAGCTCACTCCGCTAGCCATACGGGTGAGTGGGACCCGACTAGTTCCACACTACAGGGTCCAAATAGCTAAGAAAGTGCCACGGAAACGGTCACAGGTTAACAAGCAACACCAAGGGGCATGGATTCACGCATGCTCCCTCCTTGCTGCAGCGGTGCTCAGAATTCTGGTTTACAAGTTGTCGGTGTCAGTATTCTTGGACTGAGTGAGTATGCAGAAAAAACCTTTCCTCCCCATCGGCACCCGTTCACTACCATCACCGGGCTCCTGGTGCAAAACTTCCCTACCCACGGAGAGGTTGAACACGTTGCCGCCATACCACCGCCACCGGGTGCCCCCAACAGCAGGTGGTACTTCATCTTACCACGCACCGTGGGTGGCGTCATGAATTTCCAATTCCCTCTGTACATAATTCCCCCCTTTTCAATTCAAGTGTCCGTGCAACCCCCCACCCGGGTCGGGAGACCCTTCGAGCCACCGCGGTTCCGGATCCGAGCGGCTCGGCCGCTTACACGGGGGTGGTACACATATTCATTCTTTGGGAGGCTTCATCTGGGAAGCCGTGGTTGGAATTGGGCTGAGTGGTTACAGGACCACTGTTTACATCCTGTCCTGGACTGCAGTTACCGCGCCTACTGGCGTAGCTTCTAAGGAAACAGGATAACGCAAGTGGTTATAGACATCTTCCAACATACATGCTGTATCTTAGGTGGGTACAAGCAGGGATGCCCTGGTTCAAGAGGTAGCCCTGAGACAATGGCTGAACCTGCTTCCTAATCCCTATCAACACCTGTTGTTGGCTATATCGTGAGCTGTGTTAATAGCTGTTCCTGTTGTTTAACCGACAAGCTCTTCTCCTCAACATAGTGGGTAATGCCAAGATTGTACCGGCAATGACAGAGTGTAACCACTACAATTGTTACCCCAAGCTGAGTAAATGTTAACTCCACTTGAGTCTTCTCAAGTCCCTATGATTAACTACACCATTTTTGAGTGTGGTACACATACAAAACTGATCCTTTAATCCAGGGGTGGGGAATTCTGGCCCGTGGGCCGTATGCGGCCCGCAATGACTTTTTCTGCGGCCCGTGGGCACATTCCAGGGAATCGCAATGCTCGAGCGGCAGCCATGCTTTTGCCGGCTGCTAGCCCTTTAAATTCCTGTGCATGATTCGAGGAAGCACATGCACTTTGGGTAGATGCTAGAATGTATGGGCTTCTTACAGATCCTGATTGCAGCCCATACTAGAATGTATGGGTTCTTTTTGGGACCTTACTGCAGCTTGTACATTCTAGGCTGAACCCTGGCCTGTGCTAGTGTGCTCAGGGCTTACCTTGTGGGCGGGGTAAGCAGCGCGCTGGCTACAGTCACAGAAGAAGAGTTACAGCAGATGCCTGCTTGCTGTACATGCCTCCCGGACCTGTGCTGTGTGACTCCTCCTCCCCCACCCCAGTACTGTGAGTATGCAATCCATCGCTGTCCCCCTTGTCCAGTGCTGTGTTTCCCTAGTACTGTGTGTAGCCCCAAATGATGTGTAACCAGTGCAGCCTCCAAGTGCTGTCCATGCTGCCACCTAATGCTCTCTGTGCTGCCACATTGTGTTCTCCCTGCTGCCTCCTCGTGCTGTCCATGCTGCCACCTATTGCTCTCCGTGCTGCCTCCTAGTGCTCTCCGTGCTGCCACCTAGTGCTCTCAGTGCTGCCACTTAGTGGTCTTCGTGCTGCCACCCAGTGCTCTCTGTGCTGCCACCCAGTGTTCTCCATGATGCCAACCAGTGCTCTCCGTGCTGCCACCCAGTGCTCTCCGTGCTGTCACCCAGTGCTCTCCGTGCTGCCACCTACAGTATTGCTCTCCATTGTGCCACCTAGTGCTGTCCGTTGTGCCACCTAGTGCAGTCCGTGCTGCCACCTAGTGCAGTCCGTGCTGCCACCTAGTGCTGTCTGTGCTGCCGCCAGTGCTGTCCGTGCACAGCATCTCCTGTGATGTATACGCTCCTCCTGTGATGTATACACCCCAGCATCTCCTGGGATGTTTACGCCCCAGCGTCTCCTGGGATGTATATGCCCCAGCGTCTCCTGGCAAGTATACGCCCCATCGTCTCCTGGGATGTATACGCCCCAGCATCTCCTGGGATGTATTATCCCCAGCGTCTCCTGGGATGTATACGCCCCAGCGTCTCCTGGGATGTATACGCCTTAACGTCTCCTGGGATGTATATGCCCCAGCGTCTCCTGTGATGTATATGACTCGCCCACCCCAGGGCTATGGGACACCCGGTGCCGGGCCGGACTAGTCCGGGGGTCGTCAGTGGTGGCGGGGCCCGGCTCCGTGGCCCTGGTGGGTGTCAATTAATATGGCTGGTGACTTGGGAGTAATTAAAGTCTTTATTTCGTGACGCCACCTGTGGTATGCGGCTATAAAGCCGCCGCTGCTGTATGAGGCCTCCGGGGTGATGGAATGGCAGCTGGTATGGTACTGCTCCCCACAGGTGGAGCGGTGCCCCGGGGCACAGTTGGTGATCGTGAGAGTCTATGGTGTAATGGAAGTCTATGCAGGCGACAATAACTGAGACAACACCGGAGGGTGCAATTCCAAGATCTTTACTCACACTTCCTGGTAGGTGCACACTGGTGCCTTCGGACGGCTGGAACCTACTGTCAGGGACCTCCGCCGTTTCTGGGTGATTTCTGGAATGAAAGCCGGTACCCTTCTCTCTAAAGTGTCTCTGTCTTTAGCTGTCTCCTTAAGCCTAGCTCTTTTAGGATGAACCTGCTCGGCCTCCACTACAGCCTCCAGGCAGGGATGGGTCTTATGGCCCCTCCCAGCATGCAGCATGGGAGGGTTGCTGCCACTATCCCTGGTCCCAGTGTGTACCTAACAATGGGTGTTGTGTAGATTTGCCAGGGGACCGGCGTTCACTCCTTTCCTCATCCAGAATGGGACATCACACCGCTGGATGGGGTGCAATGTCCTGTGGCGACGGAAGCCTCAGGGGCGCCACATATACGCCCCAGCGTCTCCTGTGATGTATATGCCCCAGCATCTCCTGTGATGTGTATGCCCCAGTGTCTCCTGTGATGGATATGCCCCAGCCTCTCCTGTGATGTGCATGTCCCCAGCCTCTCCAGACCGAGACAAAACTGGAAAAGTAGCTGTGAGAAACAACATGATCAATATCACTAAACATCCCCGCCACACCAAAGAGAAGCAGCTCCAACCACCACAGTAGGGGGTGAGTTAATTAATTGTTTGACCAAATAAAGCAGGATAGTTTTCAAGTTGATAATTTGGTGCGGCCCTCGAAGGTTGGTATAAAATTCCTAATGGCCCGCAGCAGTAAAAAGGTTCCCCACCCCTGCTTTAACCAAATTCTCTTTATAATAAGATGATCAAAATAAAGGAATGTAGTCAACTATTCCTAAAAAGAATTTACTTAAGCCATGACATTCAATTCCCACATAATTTGGGGTAGTGAGGAAGCTAAATTTCAGGATGTGAATATGTAAGATTGCTTGTGATTGAATCAGAAAGCATCTCACAATGGCTGCACTTATTCCTGAAGTGGAGAAGTGTTGACAGGGATAGGACATTGGAAAATTTAAAAACAAGCTCTGGGCCTCTGTTCTGCTGAACAGACCAGGGGCGTAACTACCACGGTCGCAGCGGTCGCCACTGCGACCGGGCCCGGGAGGTTAGGGGCCCGCCCTGAAGATAAACAGCTGATCGTGTCAGGGAGCGAGAGCTGCATTACTTAACTTGTAACTATACTATACGATCTCTTTTACAAGTGGCCGGCTCCGCCCCCTCTAGCCTCTTTACCTGTGACCTCGGGCTGACGGCCTGCCGCGTCATCTACTCTTTTACAGCCAGGGTATGGAGACAGTGACTGGCTGCTGTTTGTGACTGTGGATGCATGTCGGGCCGGCAGTGCAGGAAATGAAGATTCAGGTCAGGACTGGAGGCTGCAGACAGTGGGCTACACAGTTACAAAGTTTGTGACTTGTTTGTGACGCTCAGCTTCTGCTGCCTCCCTCTCCCATTAGCTCTGTAGTAATGTGGAGCATTCCAGTATTTGACTGGGGCCCCCTGACTGCTGTGCCCCGTAATAAGGGGTTAATCTGGTCGTCCCATGTAATTTTCTGCCTCCTCCCAGTTTGTGGCAGCCAATAATTCTTGTCTCCTCCTCCTCCTGCTTCCCCCTTTATAATCTCAATCCCTTCTTTTTCCGGTCTCTCCCCACTCTGTGGGACCCGGAGGCAGCTGTCCCCGCTGTGCACCTGGAGAGAGTGAGTAGGCAGTCGATCTAACCGCTGCCATCCCAGACTATCAGGAGGGATGGGGATGCATGGCTGTCATCCCAGATCTCTGGCCAGTGTCCCGTCCCTCCTGATGGCTAACCCCCTGTCCCTGCTCACAGCCATGCCAGCAGGAGGTCAGCGTGCCTGCCTGCATCTAAGGCCAGTGGAGGCAGCGTGCACCTCCTCACTCACCTCCCCCTCCTCCCTCCCAGCCTTGATGGTCTGCCCTGGCTGCTCCTCTGTCAGTAACAGAGAGCAGTAGCATCGCCCCCACCCTTTGTGCTATGCCCTAGTAACTGCACTGAACCCGTGGTTGCACTGTGTGGACGCTCCATTCTGGCCCCGCCCACCATCACTGAGCGATTGCCACGCCCCCTCTATACAGGGAGTGCATCGCTACTATTTTTAAGTACCTGCACCCACCTTGTATGAGCTTCTTCCCTGTGGATGAGCCTGGAGTGTATGGGCTCTTCCCAGGTGGTTAGTCCTAGAGTGTATGAGCTCCTTCCGGGTGGATAAGCCTGGAATGTATGGGCTCTTCCAAGGTGGTTAGTCCTGGAGTGTATGGGCTCCTTTCAGGTGGTGGATGTGGCTGGTTTGGTTGATGGACATGGATATTTCCTCGTGTCCACTATAATAATTCCCACCCTCCTACCCCCATTATAGTGTATATGTAACAAATAAATAGAACATTTACAAAAAAAAAAAAAAAAAAAAAAAGTTTACTCCCTCTGGAAATGTTGGGTGCCATGGAGCCCACACATTGTAGAATCTATCCCACCTATATCCCGCCCCACTATCAAACCCACCCTGCAGCGTTAGTTGCCTCTATAATGGGCGAGCGCAGCGCCTCATTCAGTGGGATCCAAGCTCTGCATAATAGTAAACACACGTGATGTGCATGTTTCCCTCCCCGCAGCTATAAGACCGCTGCATTACTGCTTCTGCCCCCCACCCCATTATTAACCCCTAAACTGCATGTGCTGCCTCCTGCTGGCATGGCTCTTTCTTTAACCCCCCCCCCCCCGCCCCCTCCTTGGTCCTTGAGCATGCGGGTGCTGGATCCCCGACATGGCGGTGCTGCCATTACAGCTGTGGTACCCGCTCCGCACGGTGACGCTCCTCGGTATCAGTCACTGCTGGCCGGCCTGTAATAGCCGGAGCAGTCGTTTGCATTACCACAGGCCTTCAGGAAGGAGTCATCGCTCAAGACGTTTGCCACGGCGTTCACCTTCATTGTCTGAAGAATCCCTTAATTATTGGCAAGGCCCCACAGAAGGGCATGTTACAGGTCCTCCCGCCGACCCTCCAGCATCTGCCTGGGCCAGCCGGACTCTCCTGGTTCCTCCTGACAGCGGTGAGTACCCTTGGATTGATTAGTCTTCCATGATCCCAGTTTATAATAATAGTAATAATAACAACTATAATGATGTCAGTAAAAAAAAAAAATGCTTTAGTTAACTAGATCCCCAGGAATTAAGTGTACACTAAGCCCTGCTAGTAACCGCAGTATCCTAAAAGAACCCGCAGATGAAGAAAGGAAGGAAAAAAAAAAAAAAGGCATTTCCAGTTCAGGGTTGCGCTATGACTAGTTATATAGCCTGTCGTACAGCGGTTTGGTGTGAGGGTTATAGCAGGTAGGCATCCACCAATTAAAGTGCAATGGATGAGAACATGGCGTCAAGTATTTGATCCCTGCGCGTTTCTCAGAGAGACGCTAAGTTACCGGGTTGCCATTTTTCTTTTGGGGGTTTGCCCATGATGCTTTACTTGTTCTCCCATACTGGGGTCTCTGGATCCATCCCCGCTCAGGGTCAGTTTGTGTTAGGACACCCCTCTGCTGCCCCCTATCGCCAGGTCACCTACCTAATTATTATTAGATGATGTCGCGGCTGTCTGCATCCATGTGTTCAGCCTTAACCATGGTGTTTCTAATAATGTCTTACAAGGGTTCATTGTTAACCCCGATATATCCGATAATGACATTTACACAAGTGTGTTTTTGTATGTGTATATATAGAAATATATATTATACTGTAGCTATCAGATTCCATCTCCTCTCTCAGGTTTACATCAGTAACATGCATCATCACACATCGGGTCCCACACTGTCACCGTTTTTTCTGCATTTTTGGTTGCTTTGCAGACTTTAATTTATGACACGTTCCTTCTTTGGGTTGTTTTATTCATGTTATTACATTCAGTCATTTTACTTCTTTTCTTTATGGTCATTAATTTCGTGACGGGGTTGTGGCGCCCCAGGACCTGGTCGCCACAACAGCATTGCCCTCCCAAAAGGGTTAATGCTGAGCCTGGAGGTAATTGGGAGATCTATTGGCCAGTAAGTTAACACTCAACACAGTTCTCCCTCCGGCCAGCAGGGGGAGCTCTGAACCTGGAACTTCAGGGAGCATTCCTTAAGTCTGGCTGGAAGGAGGAAGTGGTAGTTAGTCTGGAGACAGGAGTGAAAGAGTGCAGACGGAGAGTAGTGCTGCCTTGTAAACTGGGGCCTAGAGCTGGGATAGCTTGGCCCAGTGAAGCAAGGGGAGCGGAGAGGCACAGCAGAGACTCGGACATCGGAGTCTGTAGTTGCCAGGGCATAAAATCCATCCCTGGTAGCTGAATCCGGAGGGCAGGAGAGCTGTAAGCCCCCTGTCCCAGAAGCAATCTGAAGGTACAGCTGCATCCCAAGGGCCCGGTGTAGACTCCAGCAGAGAAGCACCAGAGAGGGCCTGCGCAGTCTACCACACAGAAAAAGGGACGAACAACAAGTCCCAGCAGCAAGAGGGCAATTGCAAACCCAAAGTGCAGTGTCCTAACACAGCAGAGAAAGATTAAGGAGTAGGCCTCATACTCAACTGGCCAAAGATCACCCCAGGCACTTCCAGGCCGGCCGGACCATCTTTACCATCTGTGACGGTCTCCCTGGACTAAGTTTCTGCCGAGTAAAAGAGGAGAAGGTAAAGAGACTACTGTTTGTGCCTGTTTCTTTCATTGCTTGTCGGCCCTGCACCGTGTTAGTCACGCAGCACCATAGACTTCCACAAGCACCAACCGTGCCCCGGGCATTGCTCCACCTGTGGGGAGCAGTACTACCATAGCTGCTATATCATCATCCCGGAGGCCTCACACAGCAGCGGCGGCTTAATAGCCGCATACCACAGGTGGCGTCACGAACACAAACTTTAATTCAAGCCACATATTCAACTGACACCCACCAGGGCCACGGAGCCGGGCCCAGCCACCACTGACTACCACCGGACTAGTCCAGCCCGGCACCGGGTGTCCCATAGCCCTGGGGTGGGCGAGTCAGGGTCTTTCCATCATACGCCACCGTGATGATTTAATGCTTCTCAACTTTATTAACCACGTTTTGTTCCTTTTTTGTTTGGTCCAGTGTTCCTTATTTGGAGCCGCACCCTTTGTGATGGGTATTTGTTCATTTCGGGTAGTGATTCCCTCAGCGGGTGGCATTTTCCCTCCTCTGTTTTTTCTTTTTAGACTTGGCCTTTTGCCGTGATTACGACATAGCTCAATGGTAGTGTGCAGGTTACAGATAGAGCTCTGTGTTCAGTCCCATTCGTGGACATTTTTACATTTCACCATCGTGGTATCCTATAAAAATATTGTATAATGCTACATCCTTTTATCCTATAATTGCCTTTCTGCAGTCCCTGGGTTGGGATTTTATCTTTTCAATGTTGTCGGTTCTGTGCGTTGTGGGGTCTCGGGGTCTAGGGTTTGGATACTTCACCTAGAATTTCTGTGTTGTTCCCCATTGATACTACACTTGATACCACACCCGGACTTGTTTTTCGCTTTTGGTTGATAAACATGAGCGTTCCTATTCTTAAACCCCTTACCCTCCCCCGGTACATCGCCCGTTAGGTTATTGTTCTTTAGTGTTTGGTTTCCCCATACCCGTGAAGTATCGTTGCTTAAGCCCCTCCTTGCTTTCATTATACTCTGAAAGTTTTGCCCTAATGCCCGAGTGGAGGGGATCCATTTCCATCAGGATGCGCTCGATTTATTGATGCTGGTGAAGTCCTTGGCGGCTCCACAACATGGTGAGCTTACGGTAAAACATGATGTGAGTGATATTCGTTTTCGATCACCGTTTCTTCATATGTTTACTATTAAGTGTTTTTCTTTTTTCACACCATCGAGCCTTTAGGTATTGGTTCTTGCGTTCCTTGTTTTCTATCCTTGGACCAATTTTCCCCTGTCCCTAGTTTCTACTGACCTTTCTTTTGCAATCAATGTTTCTCCATACATTCACTGTTACGTGATTGCTTCCAAAAGTAGTAAGAACTAATAAAAAAAAAAAAAAAAAAGTCCAAATGAGCGTAATCTAGGTTTCCAATAGTTTTATTTATTTTCGCCAGTCCATGTAATGGTTGGCAGCTGTTTTTTTACGAATATATACATATACAGTGTTTTTCAGTATTTCCTTATTGTATAGGTGATGGAATTATTAAGATGAAATCAGACATTGCCAAAAGGTTCTCTCTACAGGATATCCTCAATCATGTACAGGTGCCTTGAAATGACTTCTAGACTGATCTTACTGTATTGTCTATTTCAGTTATACAATTTCATTTATGTCAAAAAAAAAAAAAAAAAAAGTACTTTCTTGCATTACTAAAGGCTGTGATTTAATTGCGAAGGATATACTGTATTGGGTAGTCCTGCACATTTGCACACCAGATACGACGCAGGGTGCTGACTATACATCAATTTCAACAAAAATTAGGAAATAAGGCCATCATGAGAAAAAGAAATAAAAATGATTGGAATGGTCAAACTAAAAAAAAAAAATAATAATTAGCTCTTAAAAATAGGTAGGTGCTACTTCTGGTAGGTGTGGTTAAGCGCCATTATGCTGCTTTTGCATACTGGGAGATTTGCAGTGTCCCGATCATGGGAGGAGAAGTGAAATAATACAATTTTGTTCCCCAGAACAAGTCCTGGTGATCTTTGTTATGATACCGTAGGTTTTGCAGTTGGTCTTTTCAATTCAGATTCCAAGGTCAAATCACAGAGCCTTTATGTACTGATTGTTTCCTCAGGTATATTAGACCAGTTTATTGCTTTGGTAACAATTTTCTCTTTTTCAGATGGTGTCAGATCCGTGCTATGGATTTTTTGGCTGCTCACCATGAGCAGCCCGGAGAATGGAGAGCTATGCAGGTGGAAGTGGACGTTCATTGGAGAGGCATCAGAGACCGGTTTTGGCAGTAACGATCTGCCAAAAGAGTTATGATCTTACTGGACGCATTTTTACATGTTACTTTTTGGGATGACCTCTGCCTCTTCCTCATAGATTCTCACTATGATGAGTTCCAGGTTGATTTAGGAGCTAATACTGGTTTAACCAGGTCATTCCTGATCTTGTATTGATTTAGTCAAAGGTCATTCATCGCGTGGTATGACAGGGCGGCTATTGATGGATTGTTGGGTACACTTCATGCTGGAGTGCCACGTTTTATTTGAGGCGTACGATTCAGAGCTTCTGTTTCTCACTGGTATACGTTTAACATGACTTAGGGTTGATATTTCTTTGGTTTGCAGGTTGGTATTTAGCATGCCTTAGTTTCTGGGTGGGGGTCGGAGCACAGTTTGCCACTTTGCTCCTCCTTGGCGGTCAATTCAACAACGTTGGTGGTTTTTTGGTACAAAAGTTACCCCCGCCGGGAGTCCGGCTGCGGCACAAGGCTTTGTACTGGTTTACTGTGATTTATTTCAATGGTTTTAGTTTGATATTTTGGGCTGTGACCGACCACCATCCACTAAAAGATGAGATTTGATTATTAAATCTCCATAATAAAGAGTTCTGATTTTATATACCTGAGTCTGATTCTTCATTACATGGGACGATGGGTTGTGGGTTTGTTGGGGTCTCAGCAGTCTGTGGAGCATTCCAGTATTTGACTGGGGCCCCCTGACTGCTGTGCCCCGTAATAAGGGGTTAATCTGGTCGTCCCATGTAATTTTCTGCCTCCTCCCAGTTTGTGGCAGCCAATAATTCTTGTCTCCTCCTCCTCCTGCTTCCCCCTTTATAATCTCAATCCCTTCTTTTTCCGGTCTCTCCCCACTCTGTGGGACCCGGAGGCAGCTGTCCCACCCTCCCTCCCTTTGTCAACGTTGATGGTTTCAGTGTGGACGCTTACCTGCGCCGGAAGTCCGGCTGTGAGACAATGAGTGGTACTGTAAAAGCTACCTGTGCCGGGAGTCCGGCTTCAACAGAATTATTTTGACTGGTTTGGCTTACTTGTGCCGGTAGTCCGGCTGTGTCACAATGAGTTGTACTATTTTTGTTTTTCATAATATTTGATTAAGTCACAGCAGCGGTCAATTCAACAACGTTGGTGGTTTTTTGGTACAAAAGTTACCCCCGCCGGGAGTCCGGCTGCGGCACAACGCTTTGTACTGGTTTACTGTGATTTATTTCAATGGTTTTAGTTTGATATTTTGGGCTGTGACCGACCACCATCCACTAAAAGATGAGATTTGATTATTAAATCTCCATAATAAAGAGTTCTGATTTTATATACCTGAGTCTGATTCTTCATTACATGGGACGATGGGTTGTGGGTTTGTTGGGGTCTCAGCAGTCTGGGCAGCCATGTGCTGGGCAGGGTCAACAGTAACTATAATGCAGAAAAGTGGATCTGGCCCTTTTTGCATTATATCTTTATTATAACATGTAAAGATTCACCAAGCTGCCAGTGCTTGGAACACTAGAATCTGGGGGGATGGGGGATAAGGGACTGAGGCTGATCTATGAGTTGGTGGGGGTCACAACCCACAGAATCAGTGCCATACAATGGATGTGAGCAGTGGGGGACGCATTTGGAGCAGTTTGTTGAAGGCAGCCAGGTCCTTTGCACTATATATGGCTAAATGACTGTGCACTGCTGAGTGCTATTACACTGTAACGCTATGTGCACAAGATGGAGATTTGTTTGCAGAAATTTCTGCATCAAGTCTGCATCTACTGGCAGGAGAAATGCATACCTCCCAACCGTCCCGGATACAGCGGGACAGTCCCTCTTCTGAGCCTTTGATCCCGGGTCCCGCCCGTGAGGCTGTTTATCCCGGGCTCCACCCACCCACTGTAGCCCCGCCTCGCTGTTTCTCCCTTCTATTCATTACAGAGCCGAGCGCGCACCTACTCCTGTGACTGCTGCTGAGGTATGAATCACCCCCTGCAGCAGAGCGATCCCCCTGCAGCAGAGCGACCCCCCCCTCCCCCAGAGCCGACCCCCCCCAGTCCCGGAGCCTGCGTTTGTCTGCAGCTGTTCTCTGACTCCCCGTGTGCGGCTTCTCACTGCTGCAGACACGCGGGGAGTCAGGAAGCTGAGGAGACCGTGCAATCAGCACTTATCTCCTGCAGATAGCACTGGCCAGTAATAACCTATGCAGAGTGACATCTGCAGGCTTCTATTAGCTTACCTCTCCTGCCTGTAGAGCTGCTGGGTCCTAGCTTCCCAACAACTTCAGCTCTGCTTTATCCTGGCTCCCCTACCAGTTAAAGGGAACATGTCAGCAGAAATTTCACAATAAAAGTAATAGATTCCCCTCTCCAGCTCCTGGGCTGCTTCTAGAAAGGTTCCTGTTGTTATTGTGCCCCCTTTGAGACCTACAAAAATACTTTATGAAGTCTTACCTTTTTGTATGCAAATGTGTTTTTATGGTCACGGGGGCGGGCTGTCTGGCGTCCGTTATTCCCCCTCCTGCCGCTTTACGCAGTCCCCCATTGCTCATTTACATACACAAGAACGCCTTCCTCATGTAACTGTCCTCCCGAAGTTTTGCGCATGTGAACGCTTTTTCAGGTGATTGCGCAGGCACGAGATTATGGGCGGCGCTGTGATTGTCATCAACAGCGTTAACCAAGTACCCGCCCATAATCTCGTGCCCGCACTTTTCCCTCTGACTCCACCGTTATGCGCAAGTGCTGGCCATATGAACCATGTTACCTATTACTGCTTGCACGAGATTATGGGCGGGTACTTGGATGACTTTGCTGATGACAATCACAGCGCCGCCCATAATCTCGCGCCCACGGTAATAGGTAACATGGTTCATATGGCCAGTGCTTGCGCATAACGGTGGAGGCAGAGTGAGAAGCGCGGGCACGAGATTATGGGCAGGTACTTGGATGACGCTGCTGATGACAATCACAGCGCCGCCCATAATCTCGCGCCCATGGTAATAGGTAACATGGTTCATATGGACAGTGCTTGCGCATAACGGTGGAGGCAGAGTGAGAAGCGCGGGCACGAGATTATGGGCAGGTACTTGGATGACGCTGCTGATGACAATCACAGCGCCGCCCATAATCTCGCGCCCATGGTAATAGGTAACGTGGTTCATATGGCCAGTGCTTGCGCATAACGGTGGAGGCAGAGTGAGAAGCGCGGGCACGAGATTATGGGCAGGTACTTGGATGACGCTGCTGATGACAATCACAGCGCCGCCCATAATCTCGCGCCTGCGCAATCACCTCAAAAGCGTTCACACTTTGCACAGTGCTCAGTCCCGCGAGAGTGGCACTGGGCATGCACAAAACTTCGGGAGGACAGTTACATGAGGAAGGCGTCCTCATGTATGGAAATGAGCAATGGGGGACTGCGTACAGCGGCAGGAGGGGGAATAACGGACGCCAGGCAGCCCGCCCCCGTGACCATAAAAACAGATTTGCATACAAAAAGGTAAGACTTCATAAAGTATTTTTTTAGGTCTCAAAGTGGGCACAATAACAACAGGAACCTTTCCAGAATGCAGCCCAGGAGCTGCAGAGGGGAATCTTTTATTTTTTTTGCTAAATTTCTGGTGACAGTTTCCCTTTAAAGGGAACCTATCAGGTGCAATATGCACTCAGAGCCAGGAGCAGTTCTGGGTGTATATTGCTAATCCCTCCCTAACTGTCCCTGTATACACTAGCATAGATAAAGGCATCTATAGAAAAAGTATTTTTAAAGAGCTTATATCTTATGCTAATTAGCGCGGGGACTAGTCCCAAGGGCGTTACTTCACTTGGCTAGTCGGCTCACATAGCGTATTAGTACTCACACAGGGGCGTAATAACATGCTAACATGCTATGCGAGCCGACTAGCCAAGTGAAGTAACGCCCTTCGGACTAGTCCCCGCGCTCATTAGCATAAGATATAAGATCTTTAAAAATATTTGTTCTTGATCTCTTTATCTATGCTAGTGTATACAGGGACGGTTAGGCAGGGATTAGCAATATGTGCCCAGAACTGCTCCTGGCTCTGAGTGCATATTGCACCTGACAGGTTCACTTTAAAGGGAACCTGTCACCAGATTTGGGGCCTATAAGCTGCGGCCACCACCAGCGGGATCTTATGTACACATTCTAACATGCTGCATACCTCCCAACCGTCCCGGATACAGCGGGACTTTCACGCTTTACGTTGTTTGTCCCGTTGCCACGGGCGGGACGGCCGGCTCCCGGGCTCCGCCCACCCACTCTCTCTCCGCCTCCCTGCTTTTCCCTCCTACCATCCTAGTAGACGTGGCATAGAGAGGAGCGCTGCCTGTGCTGCTGCTGGTACAGTAAACTAATCTCCCCAGCGCTGATTTCCCTCCCTCCCCCCTCACCCCCGGCCGGAGCCTGTCTGTGCGGTCGGCCGGCCGCCTGTCTGTGCGGTCGGCCGGCCGCCTGTCTGTGCGGTCGGCCGGCCGCCTGTCTGTGCGGTCGGCCGGCCGCCTGTCTGTGCGGTCGGCCGGCCGCCTGTCTGTGCGGTCGGCCGGCCGCCTGTCTGTGCGGTCGGCCCGCCACCTGTCTGTGCGGGCGCCCCCCTGCCGCCTGTCTGTGCGGGCGCCACCCGCCGCCTGTCTGTGCGGGCGCCCCCCGCCGCCTGTCTGTGCGGGCGCCCCCCTGCCGCCTGTCTGTGCGGGCGCCCCCCTGCCGCCTGTCTGTGCGGGCGCCCCCCTGCCGCCTGTCTGTGCGGGCGCCCCCCTGCCGCCTGTCTGTGCGGGCGCCCCCCTGCCGCCTGTCTGTGCGGGCGCCCCCCGCCGCCTGTCTGTGCGGGCGGCCCGCCGCCTCTCTGTGCGGGCGGCCCGCCGCCTGTCTGTGAAGGCGGCCGGCCGCCTCACTGTGCGGGCGACCGGCCGCCTCACTGTGGCTGCCTGCGTGTCCGTGCTGGAGGCCCGCCGGCTGCCTGCGTGTCCGTGCTGGAGGCCCGCCGGCTGCCTGCGTGTCCGTGCTGGAGGCCCGCCGGCTGCCTGCGTGTCCGTGCTGGAGGCCCGCCGGCTGCCTGCGTGTCCGTGCTGGAGGCCCGCCGGCTGCCTGCGTGTCCGTGCTGGAGGCCCGCCGGCTGCCTGCGTGTCCGTGCTGGAGGCCCGCCGGCTGCCTGCGTGTCCGTGCTGGAGGCCCGCCGGCTGCCTGCGTGTCCGTGCTGGAGGCCCGCCGGCTGCCTGCGTGTCCGTGCTGGAGGCCCGCCGGCTGCCTGCGTGTCCGTGCTGGAGGCCCGCCGGCTGCCTGCGTGTCCGTGCTGGAGGCCCGCCGGCTGCCTGCGTGTTTGTGCTGAATGGGTGTGGATGGGGAGTGGATATGGGCGTGACTGTGAAATGGGTGTGGTTAGGGGGCGTGGCCTAAAAATTTACGCGCGCCGCAAACTTTGTCCCTCTTTTCCTTCTTTAAAAGTTGGGAGGTATGGAAATGCTGCAGCAAAAACAAAGGGTTTTGCCACAATTTGGTGCATTATATGTATTTTTGGTTTCGTTTTTTTTTTCCATTACTTTTAATGGGGAAAACGCAGCATAAACACAGAAAGAATTGACATGCTGCAGTTTTTTTTTCTACAACCAAATCTGCAAGGAAAAGATCCTGAACGTGTTCACAATACTTCAGAATTCTCATTTACCATATTTTTCGCTTTGTTAGACGCACTTTTTTCCCCTGAAAACTGGCGGTAAAATGAGAATGCATCTTACAAAACAGATATGGCTTTATGAAGGCGGCGGTGATCGAGCGGGCTCATAAGATGCGCTCAGAGGTGTCGCGTGGACAGCATTGATCGGCGGGCTGTGAGGGTGTCTCAGCGGCGGGTGCATTGAGCTGACTGCAGGCTCAATTGAATCGCTCACAGTTCACGCGATGAACTTCAAGAAAATGGCCACAGAAGCAGCGCTTGCACAGATTGACACAATGGACTTTAAGAAAATGGCCATGGAGTCCTATCTACGCGCGCGCCACCTCCGCGGCCATTTTCTTGAAGTCCATCTCGTCAAACGCGGATGATTCAATGGAGCCGGCAGTCAGCTCAATGCACCTGCCGCCGAGTTGCCTCCACAGACTACCCGCCGCCATGACACCCTGTGTTGTGACACCTCCACAGCCCGCCCGCAGATCAATGGCGGCCGCTGCAACAACCTTGAGCGCATCCTGTGACCCTGCTCCACCACCACCGCCCTGGTAAGCCATAGCCGAGGGATTCAAATGCGCCCATGGCTACACCCCGAGCCACAGCATCGCTGACCCTCCTGAGCCGCAACACCCCCTCCTCCAAGCCTGCAGAATCGCGACCCTCCTGTGACCTTCCCAAGCCACTACACCACTGCCGCTCCCCCCTGGTGAGCATTAGGATTAAGACGCACTGGGATTATAAAATGGACCCTCTTCAACATTAAAACTTACTTTTTCCTATTTTCCTCTTCTAAATCTGGGGTGCATCTTATGCCAGAAAAGTATTTTATTTTTCATTTTATAAGGATTTCCTGCAGCAGCATTTACTGAACTGTACACTGACAAGCTGCAGAATTTATGCTAAACTGTGAACTGTATATATATATATATATATATATATATATATATATATACACCTGTCCTCATGGGTGTAACTACCGCGGTCGCAGCGGTCGCGATTGCGACCAGGCCTCGGAGGTCAGCGGCCCGCGGCCGCCCGGCAGATCAGCAGCCAGCTCCTTTCTGTGAGAGGAGCTGCGCTGTTCTGCACCAGACCACGCGGCGGCTGCTATATGACCCAGTCGCCGCTGCTGACACCGGGCACCCCCTGTCTGGTGTCAGCAGTGGCGTCACCGCGCTCCCGTCTCTCACCGCGCTCCCGTCTCTCACCGCGCTCTGCTTTGATATTGCATAGAGTGGCCGGCGCCGCTCTATGCATCATCAGTCTTCCCCTGTGTCTGCGCGGTGACATCCCTCCTGTGCGACTGCTGTGTGTGGTGAGAGCACAGAGCACAGGAGGACGCCGACCGGAGCCACGGGGGAACGATGACAGAAGTGAGGACGGACAGCGGTGAAACAAGTAGAGGTGAGGACAGAACTGCAGTGGAAGGAGGAGAGGTGAGTACTTGTTTTTTTAATTTTTTTTTTTTTATAAATCAGTGAGTACACGGGGAGGCTGGCTGCAGGACACATGGAGTCCTTGGGGAGGCACTGGCTGCAGGACACATGGAGTCCTTGGGGGGGCCCTGGCTGCAGGACACATGGAGGCCCTGGGAGGTGCTGGTTGCAGGACACATGGAGTCCTTGCGGGGGAAATTGGTTGCAGGACACATGGAGTCCTGGGGGGGGGGGCGTGAGGCTGGCTGCATGACTCATGGAGGCCTGGTAAGGGGCTTGCTGCATGACACATGGAGACCCTGGGGGGGCTGGCTGCATGACACATGGAGGTCTCTGGGGCTGCATGATACATGGAGGTCTATGGAGCTGCATAATAAACATGAAGGACACCTTATACATGGACTATATAAGTGCATTGTACATGGAGAAGTATGGGGCTGCATAATACAATATGAAGGTTTATGGGGCTGCATTGTAATACATATAGAACTATGGGGGCTACATTATAATATATGGAGGCTACTTTATATATGGAGGACTATGGGGGTGCATTATAAAACATGGAGGACTGTGGTGCAGTATAATACATGGAGAACTATGGGGTGAATTATAATACATGGAGGACTATGGGAAATGCATTATAATACATGGAGGACTATGGAAGGGTATTCTAATATATGAAGGGTTATGTGGGACCCTTTATACTATATGGAAGGCTATGTGGGGGCCATTATAGTTTTTGAAGAACTATATACGAGGGGGGACAAAGATACAAACATGGGATGGGAACGTTTTATGCTGAGGAAAAAAGGCTCTTTCCCTCAGCACCCAGATTTCCCATGCTCTGATATGGGAAAGCTGGGTGCTGAGGGAATGATGTATAGCAGAGCATGGGAAAGCTGGGTGCTGAGGGAATGATGTATAGCAGAGCATGGGAAAGCTGGGTGCCGAGGACAAGATGGATATCAGAACATGGGAAAGCTGTGTGCTGAGGGTAAGAGCCAAGTGTCAGCATCATAATCCTGTACCCCGAGTGTCAGTGTCATTATCCCGTACCCTAAGTGTCGGTGCACGTACAGGGGGGGCCCCGGTACAAATTTTGCACCAGGGCCCATCAAATTCTAGTTACGCCACTGGAACAGACTATATAACAGTTCTTTAATTTCCTTTAATTTCAGAGACAAAAGTGACATTATATGCAACTGGCAGACACTTATCCCCAAATAACTATATAAACTACATTCCTATCAGACAGCCCAAAATAATTTTGTAGTTGTGGTCAGAGAGCTCCATGTTCCTGTTCCATAGTATGAGAAATGCGCAACATGGTAGTTACTAGTGATGAGCGAGCACTAAAATGCTCAAGTGCTCGATACTCAAATCGAGCAGCTTGGACGCTCAAATAGGCTTGACTCTGGTACCAAGTATAAAGGAAGTCCAGCATTTGATCGTCCGGACGTGATAATCTGGAATTGACAACTGTGAGTGAAGAACTTGTGACTGCATCCCGCTGTGTCCTGGACTCATTGCCTGCACCGCCAGCCCCGTGCTATCCAAACATCCCTATGGCTAAGAACTGCCTACAGTTGCCCTGGGGACCCAGCTCCACCTGTGGGAGCTGTACCATCTCAGCTGCGTCACCATCTGCCCCATCGGTCCCGTCCAAGCAGCATTGGCCATACCTGGCCGAAGACCACAGGTGTCACGAATCATTAACCCCTATAAATATATCCCCCACGCTCATTTAAAACAACACCGCCAGGGTTATGGAGTTGGGCCCTGCCGCCGTGACATCCTCCCAGAACAGAACCGGCCCGGTTCCGAGTGCCCCCATGGCCCTGGTGGGCGCATGTCATTAGTATAAAGCAAATAAAGCTGCCTGTTACCCCCAAAGAGATTTGCTGATGTAACTTAAACTGAATTTGTCAGCAGGTTTTTGCAATGTAATCTGAGAGCAGCATGATATAGGGGGAGTCTCATTCCAATGATACAGTTAGGTCCAGAAATATTTGGACAGTGACACAAGTTTTGTTATTTTAGCTGTTTACAAAAACATGTTCAGAAATACAATTATATATATAATATGGACTGAAAGTGCACACTCCCAGCTGCAATATGAGAGTTTTCACATCCAAATCGGAGAAAGGGTTTAGGAATCATAGCTCTGTAATGCATAGCCTCCTCTTTTTCAAGGGACCAAAAGTAATTGGACAAGGGACTATGTCACAAACCACCGGGGGGGTCACTCAGAAATCCCCCCGCGCTGGCTACCAGTACGTCACAATCGGGGGGTAACAAGTGGGGGTCACCCCTCCTTTATACCTCCCGACCGACAGACAGAGCACGTGACGCGCTCTCTAGCGCCCCTCTTATAGTCAGGTCAATTATGGAATTGCCCGACCATAAGCCAGGAGGCCGCTATACTACTTATGCCGATTATTGAAGGGTCCCCGGTGAGAGTAGGGTATATATTCCCCCGACCTCCGCGGGCGGAATATATAAAATCTCCCCGAATCTCACTGGCCTCCCCACAATAATCCTTGGCACAATTCGCTGCCACCAACCGATTTACGGTAACTATTAGCCGAACACACAGACGTGGGATTCAAGATCGAGATAACAGAACAGCCCAAGATTAATTATATAATTTAATCAGCCTAAAGCACACTAGAAACTACAATATATACAATAGGGAATCTACAGAATATACATATGTCAGAGTACAGTTACAATCAAAGCATGGGTTACAAACAGGCATACACAGTTCCAGCAGTTACCTTGTTGCGTCTGGCCACAGGGGGGCGCTGTAGACCAGGTTTCCAGGAACTCCCACAGATGTTTCCTACACGTGCCCCCAGCGAAAGAACACTGGAAAATGGCCGAAGTAGGGTTATCAACCTGGCCAAATCCAGGTCCCCTCCTACCTTCGTGACCTCACAGGGAGCACTGCTCCACCCCTGGCTTGAGTTGTGGACAATATCCCAACATGGAATATGGGCCATAACTTTGCCTGGGAGCGTCGTAGGCGGACGCCAATGCTCTCATTGTGACAGTTATGAATCTAGCTACAGAACGAGGGGACTCATGACCTGTCTGCCAGTTCCCCATTGGCTGATATCACGCCTGGGGCATTTCCCAATGTCCTGCTCCCATAAAAAGGGTGTGCCGGCATCGTCCGCATGCAGAGACACCATTTTTATGGTTGCCATATTTATCGGAAATATGGCTTGCGAGATATGAACCATTTTTTACTGGAGTCGTTCTGTCTGGCTATTTCCATAGCCTTGCTAACTAGCTAGCAGCTCCTACTACAGGGTGACGGCAGGGAGTCATCCTGTGTCCATTGTTCCCACACCACCTCATCTCCATATCACAGGACATGGCCATGGAGGTGTAAGTGGAACACTGAGAACAAGAAGGGAGGGGGCACTGCCAGGGAGTGATGAGGGATTATGACTGGAGTCATAATTCATCTTCATATCCCGGGATTTGCCTCACACCTCCCCCCTTTTGAGGGCGCTAGGGGGCAGCACACTCCGGTGTTCCCCCGTGCGCCCGTCCGCGACCTCTCCTTGTCGGGACAGCCCGTCTGCGTTACCGTGGTCACGGCCCCTTTTGTGGCGAATGGTGAAGTTGTATTGCTGGAGCGCAAGGCTCCATCGCAACAATCGCCCATTCGTCCCAGAGACGGTGTGCAACCAGCTGAGGGGATTGTGGTCCGTCTCCACGATGAAGTGGCGCCCGTATAGATAGGGTTGCAGACGCTGCAGGGCCCACACTATGGCCAGGCACTCCTTCTCCATCGTGGAATAGGCAACTTCCCTTGGTAACAGCTTCCTGCTCAGGTACAAGACTGGGTGCTCTTGGCTCGCAGAGTCCACCTGGCTGAGCACCGCACCGAGGCCGAAGTCACTGGCGTCGGTCTGTACTACAAACGGCCGCGTGAAGTCGGCTGCCTGTAGCACGGGCGGGCTGGACAGGGCGTCCTTTAGGGCCCGGAAGGCTGTCTCGCAGTCCATTGTCCAATCGACTGCAGAGGGCAGCTTCTTCTTGGTGAGGTCCGTCAAGGGCTTTGCCAGGCTACTATAGCATGGAACAAACCTCCTATAGTACCCAGCGGTCCCCAAGAAGGACATCACCTGCTTCTTGGTCCTGGGGGTGGGCCAGGATGCGATGGCTTCCACTTTCTCAGGCTCGGGCTTCAGTGTTCTCCCACCTACCCGGTGACCGAGGTACTGGACCTCGCTCATGGCCAGCTGACACTTTCCCGGCTTGATGGTCAAACCTGCCCGGTGGATCCGCCTGAGCACCTGTGCTAGATGCTCTAGGTGGTCCTCCCAGGTGGGACTGAAGACGGCAATGTCATCCAGGTACGCGGCCGCGTACCCTTCAAGTCCCTTGAGCAGGGTGTTGACCATCCGCTGGAAAGTGGCAGGGGCATTCCTCATCCCGAATGGCATCACCGTGGACTCGTACAGTCCAAATGGGGTAATAAAGGCAGAGCGTTCCCTGGCCTTGCGAGTCAGGGGGATCTGCCAATATCCCCGGCTCAGATCCATGATGGTCAGGTACTGAGCCCCGGCCAACTGATCGAGCAGGTCATCGATGCGTGGCATTGGGTACGCATCGGCGACCGTGACCGCATTGAGCCCCCTGTAGTCCACGCAGAACCGAGTGGTTCGGTCCTTCTTAGGGACGAGGACTACAGGCGAGGCCCAAGCGCTGTTGGATGCCTGGATCACCCCCAGCTTCAGCATCTCGTCAATCTCCTGGCGCATGTGTTGCTGCACCTCCAGGGAGACCCGATATGCTGAACGCCGGATCGGGGGATGATCCCCAGTGTCCACGTGATGGACAGCCAAGTCAGTCCTTCCGGGCTGGTTGGTAAACAACCCCCGGAAGGGGAGGAGGGTGGCCCACAGCTGGGACCGTTGGTCTTCCAAGAGCTGGTGGCCAACCTCCACATCCTCAATGGATCCGCCTGCCCTAACCTGGGCTAGCATATCCAAGAGGGTTTCCGCTTCTCCCTCCTCGGGCAGGTTGCACACGGGGAGCGCACATGCCTCCCGCTCATGATGTGCCTTCATCATGTTCACATGGAAGGGCTTCCGCCTTCCACGGGCAGGGTCCAGGGTGACCAGGTACGTTACAGGGTTGAGCTGCTGGTACACGAGGTATGGGCCTTCCCAGGCTGCCTGAAGCTTGTCCTGTGGTACGGGGACCAGTACCCACACCTTTTGACCCACTTGGTAGGTCCTCTCACAAGCGTTCTGGTCGTACCAACGCTTCTGATCGGCCTGGGCTTGAGCCATATTGTCGTGTACCAGTTGCGTCAAGGCCTGCATTTTGTCCCGGAAGCGCATGACATACTCGATAACCGACACTCCAGGGGTGGCCAAATCCCCTTCCCAAGCCTCTTTCACCAGAGCCAGGGGGCCCCGCACACGTCGCCCGTACAGGAGCTCAAACGGTGAGAATCCTGTTGAGGCCTGTGGAACCTCCCGGTAAGCAAATAACAGGTGTGGGAGATACCGCTCCCAGTCACGCCCATGGGAGTCGACCAACATCTTAAGCATCTGCTTTAAGGTGCCATTGAACCGCTCGCACAGGCCATTAGTCTGTGGATGGTACGGGCTGGCCACCAGATGTCGCACCTGGACTTGCTTACAGAGGGCCTCCATCAGCTGGGACATGAATTGGGTCCCCCGGTCAGTGAGCATTTCCTGGGGAAAACCCACTCGGGAGAAAATCTCCAGCAATGCGGTGGCCACCTTGTCAGCCCGAATGGACGACAAGGCCACTGCTTCTGGGTACCGGGTGGCATAGTCCACTACCGTCAGTATGAAGCGTTTCCCGGAGCTGCTGGGGATGGCCAGCGGGCCGACCAGATCCACAGCCACCCTCCTGAAAGGCTCATCGATGATTGGCAGAGATACCAGTGGGGCTTTGGGGCGTGGCCCCGCCTTCCCCACTCTCTGACAGGTTTCACACGAACGGCAGTAGGCAGCCACATCGGCCCCCATTTTTGGCCAGTAGAAATGCTGGTTTAACCTGGCCTTGGTCTTAGCGATCCCTAGGTGTCCGGCCATCGGAATCTCATGTGCGATCCGCAACAACTCCGTCCGGAACGGATAGGGTACCACCAACTGTCGGTCCCTGGGCCACGCCTCCGGTGAACCCTGCTGGACCGTGGCCCGGTACAGCCGTCCTTGGTCCCAGACCACTCGCTCCGGGTCCGAGTCCGAGGGAGGCTGTGCCGCCTGCTCCTTAAGAGCTTTCAGGCTGTCGTCAGCTTCTAACGCTGCCTGAAACCCCTGACTAGATGTGGCCAGAATCGACGAGACTGTCACATCTTCAGTCAGTACCCCGGGACCTGTGTCCTGGCCTCCACCTGACTCGGCTGCCACTTGGTCAGAAGGGGAAGAGCTATCGGACCTCCGGGAGGCCCCTTGGCTTCCAGCACTCCCACTGCGGGTGACAGCGGCCACAGCCGCTGCGACCGTGGGTCGTGCCTGCTCCTCCTCCGTTCCTGACCAAGTCGCCGGTTCAGGCAGACCTACCTGGCTTCCTGACACCCCGGTTGTGGGGGAACCATGCACCGAGATCTTACCTGGGAGCACTTCCGCTCCTGGACCGGCCCCAATCTCACCTGCCTGTTCCCCTCCTGCAGCAACAGAACCCCGCTGTGAAATCTCTGGGGACCCCACATTTGCTGTGGTAGCCCCCACCCCACACACTGGTCCTCCCCCTGCAGCACCCTGCTCTCTGCTTATCCCTGCAGAGGGCAACAGATCCCAGCTCACAGGCTGGTTACTTGTAGAGGCATTGTCACACCTTTCTCTGACCCCCTCCCCTGTCACAGCTGCAGCTGTGTGTGTGTCTATGGTGTCTGTGCAAGCAGAAATATCAGAGTTCACTCCCTCCTCCCTTACATCATTCATAGATAACACATTAACATTGTCCGGAGGCATGCCAGTACTGGCTGAAGGTTCAGCCCTTGGTTGGGGCCCAAACTGGGAGGTTATCTGCCCCAAATCTGTCCCAAGTAGCACGTTTGCGGGGATCCGATCAGTTACCCCCACCTCCCTCACCCCTCGCCCTGCGCCCCAGTCCACATAAATGTCAGCAACAGGCAGCGCCGGGTCAGTGCCTCCAATCCCGGAGACAGCGAGGGTTTTTCCAGGGATCAAGTCTTGGGGGGACACCATCTCAGGCCGCACCAGAGTCACCTCCGAGGCGCTGTCTCGCAGTCCTATGGTCACAGACCGGCCGACGGTGACAGGTTGGAAGCTGTCCAGGGACCTACCACCACCCCCACCCACACAATACACCTTGGGCGGCCCTTGGGACGGGGACGGAGCCGGGGCCTTGGGACGCTGAGGGCACATGGCCTTGAAGTGTCCAGGTAGGTTGCACTGGTGGCACCGTCTTGGTTCTGCCACGGGCCTGGAGAGGGGAGTTGAGGGGGACACCCCCTGCAGTCTAGGGGCAGGTGGGGCAGTCGCAGAATTCATCTTACCCCCTCTCCAGGTGCTGCTGGTGGCCGCTCTCCTGGCCTCAGGGGCCCGGTTGTTGGTGTAGTCATCGGCAAGGGCAGCTGTAGCCGTGGACCCCTTTGGCTTCTGGTCTCGGATGAACTGGCGGAGATCCTCAGGGCAGTTCCACAAGAGTTGCTCCGTGATGAACAAGTCCAGGATCTCCGGTCCGGTGGAAAGCTGCAGGCCTTGGGTCCAGTGGTCGGCAGCTCGGGCAAGTGCCCGCCGGTGGTCAGCCCAGGAGTCCTTTGGTCCCTTCTGCAGGGTCCGGAACTTCTTGCGGTAGGACTCCGGAGTGAGGTTGTACTGTTGGATCAGGGCCCGCTTGATGGTGTCGTAGCCCTGATCTGCCTCAGCAGGCACGTCCCCAAGGATATCCAGGGCCTTACCCCTTAAACGGGGGGTCAGGTATTTGGCCCACTGGTCCTTGTCCAGATGGTGCTGCAAGCAAGTCCGTTCAAAAGCAGTCAAGAAAGAGTCCAAGTCTCCATCCTTCTCCAGCACTGGGAAGTCCTCAACACGGACCTTTGGAAGTTTGGTGTCTCGAAGGTCACATGTGGCTGATGAGGGCCGGAGCTGAGCTAGCTGCAGCTGGTAGTCACGGTCTGCCTGTCGCTCTCGCTCTTCACGCGCTGCCTGCCGCTCTCGCTCCGCAGCCTCACGCTCTGCGTGCCGCTCTGCCCTGCGCTCTGCCAGGAGTTCCTTGTAGCCCTTCTGGTCTCCAGCCTGGAGAAGGGCCATAGCCATTTGAAGAAGGCTATCCGAGCCTCCCAGGCTCGGTGGAATGGCACGTGGTGAACTGCGGCACGCTGCAGAGCTAGGCGATTCACTGTCCCTTTCAGAGCGGAGGGCTGGCATCTGGCTCGTTGAGGAACCTTGGGTGAGCTCCTCCTCATCTTGTCCAGCAGTGCCAGGTTGCGCAATGTCCTCGGCAGAACGGTTTTCTGGCGTCGAGCTCCTGGAGGACTCGTGGGCAACCTCCTCATTACTGTCCACAGCACCGTCCTCCCTCTCTTCGGCTCCTGCCTTAGCATTGGCCAGTTGCATAGCTCTGCTCCTGGTGCCATCAGCCATTCTTGCAGACTTTTGGTCACTGACACAGAACTGACACCTGATGCCTCCACACACCTTACAGTATCTGCACTCTGACACTCTAGTGTTGAGCTAGTCTGAAGACCCCAGCAGCCACAGCTGCTGCAGGCAGTCTTTAGTGTCTGGGAGTATGGGTCTCACACTCACACACACTATTATCTCGATCCCACCGCTATGCCCCCAATATGTCACAAACCACCGGGGGGGTCACTCAGAAATCCCCCCGCGCTGGCTACCAGTACGTCACAATCGGGGGGTAACAAGTGGGGGTCACCCCTCCTTTATACCTCCCGACCGACAGAGCACGTGACGCGCTCTCTAGCGCCCCTCTTATAGTCAGGTCAATTATGGAATTGCCCGACCATAAGCCAGGAGGCCGCTATACTACTTATGCCGATTATTGAAGGGTCCCCGGTGAGAGTAGGGTATATATTCCCCCGACCTCCGCGGGCGGAATATATAAAATCTCCCCGAATCTCACTGGCCTCCCCACAATAATCCTTGGCACAATTCGCTGCCACCAACCGATTTACGGTAACTATTAGCCGAACACACAGACGTGGGATTCAAGATCGAGATAACAGAACAGCCCAAGATTAATTATATAATTTAATCAGCCTAAAGCACACTAGAAACTACAATATATACAATAGGGAATCTACAGAATATACATATGTCAGAGTACAGTTACAATCAAAGCATGGGTTACAAACAGGCATACACAGTTCCAGCAGTTACCTTGTTGCGTCTGGCCACAGGGGGGCGCTGTAGACCAGGTTTCCAGGAACTCCCACAGATGTTTCCTACACGTGCCCCCAGCGAAAGAACACTGGAAAATGGCCGAAGTAGGGTTATCAACCTGGCCAAATCCAGGTCCCCTCCTACCTTCGTGACCTCACAGGGAGCACTGCTCCACCCCTGGCTTGAGTTGTGGACAATATCCCAACATGGAATATGGGCCATAACTTTGCCTGGGAGCGTCGTAGGCGGACGCCAATGCTCTCATTGTGACAGTTATGAATCTAGCTACAGAACGAGGGGACTCATGACCTGTCTGCCAGTTCCCCATTGGCTGATATCACGCCTGGGGCATTTCCCAATGTCCTGCTCCCATAAAAAGGGTGTGCCGGCATCGTCCGCATGCAGAGACACCATTTTTATGGTTGCCATATTTATCGGAAATATGGCTTGCGAGATATGAACCATTTTTTACTGGAGTCGTTCTGTCTGGCTATTTCCATAGCCTTGCTAACTAGCTAGCAGCTCCTACTACAGGGTGATGGCAGGGAGTCATCCTGTGTCCATTGTTCCCACACCACCTCATCTCCATATCACAGGACATGGCCATGGAGGTGTAAGTGGAACACTGAGAACAAGAAGGGAGGGGGCACTGCCAGGGAGTGATGAGGGATTATGACTGGAGTCATAATTCATCTTCATATCCCGGGATTTGCCTCACAGTCTGGGGTTGATTACAGGTGTGTGGTTTTGCATTTGGAAGCTGTTGCTGTGACCAGACAACATGCGGTCTAAGGAACTCTCAATTGAGGTGAAGCAGAACATCCGGAGGCTGAAAAAAAAGAAAAAATCCATCAGAGAGATAGCAGACATGCTTGGAGTAGCAAAATCAACAGTCGGGTACATTCTGAGAAAAAAGGAATTGACTGGTGAGCTTGGGAACTCAAAAAGGCCTGGGCGTCCACGGATGACAACAGTGGTGGATGATCGCCGCATACTTTCTTTGGTGAAGAAGAACCCGTTCACAACATCAACTGAAGTCAAGAACACTCTCAGTGAAGTAGGTGCATCTGTCTCTAAGTCAACAGTAAAGAGAAGACTCCATGAAAGTAAATACAAAGGGTTCACATCTAGATGCAAACCATTCATCAATTCCAAAAATAGACAGGCCAGAGTTAAATTTGCTGAAAAACACCTCATGAAGCCAGCTCAGTTCTGGAAAAGTATTCTATGGACAGATGAGACCAAGATCAACCTGTACCAGAATGATGGGAAGAAAAAAGTTTGGAGAAGAAAGGGAACGGCACATGATCCAAGGCACACCACATCCTCTGTAAAACATGGTGGAGGCAACGTGATGGCATGGGCATGCATGGCTTTCAATGGCAGTGGGTCACTTGTGTTTATTGATGACATAACAGCAGACAAGAGTAGCCGGATGAATTCAGAAGTGTACCGGGATATACTTTCAGCCCAGATTCAGCCAAATGCCGCAAAGTTGATCAGACGGCGCTTCATAGTACAGATGGACAATGACCCCAAGCATACAGCCAAAGCTACCCAGGAGTTCATGAGTGCAAAAAAGTGGAACATTCTGCAATGGCCAAGTCAATCACCAGATCTTAACCCAATTGAGCATGCATTTCACTTGCTCAAATCCAGACTTAAGACGGAAAGACCCACAAACAAGCAAGACCTGAAGGCTGCGGCTGTAAAGGCCTGGCAAAGCATTAAGAAGGAGGAAACCCAGCGTTTGGTGATGTCCATGGGTTCCAGACTTAAGGCAGTGATTGCCTCCAAAGGATTCGCAACAAAATATTGAAAATAAAAATATTTTGTTTGGGTTTGGTTTATTTGTCCAATTACTTTTGACCTCCTAAAATGTGGAGTGTTTGTAAAGAAATGTGTACAATTCCTACAATTTTTATCAGATATTTTTGTTCAAACCTTCAAATTAAACGTTACAATCTGCACTTGAATTCTGTTGTAGAGGTTTCATTTCAAATCCAATGTGGTGGCATGCAGAGCCCAACTCGCGAAAATTGTGTCACTGTCCAAATATTTCTGGACCTAACTGTATATCATTTACTGGACTGCTTGATGTATATTTGATAGATTCCTTGTTTCTCTTTAGTAGACCTAGCAGTGTTCAGAATGCTGGGCTGTATATAACCTTGCCTACCAAACCTCCTTCCTGTGTACATTGTCAACAAGCTGCTAATCAGCGGTAGGGGCGTATGTAACATATGTAAAATTAGCTCTCTAGTGATAATCTCCTATTGATAAAACATTGACTATATTGAAACTACAACACATCCTAGTGAGTGACACATCACTGCCATCAGGCTCACGTGCCGTATATTATGCTGCACTCAGATTAAAGAGCAAAAATCTGCTGACAGATTCCCTTTAATGTTTTATTTGTTATGTTGCTGCATGATATACTGTTTTTATATGACAATGATGCAAAATATGTTGATTGTATGGTTTGTTATAATCCCTTTTATGTGAAGTTCTGGGACAATAGTCAGCTGGGCAGGGAAGTGTTACAGCTGGCCGCCGTGTAGTTGGGAGCAGTTTTGGGAGCAAAAAGCAGATGATTTTTGGATAGTGAGTTACTGCAGTATAACGTGTACTGTATTTACAATAGACAGTAATTGCTTTTGGCACCATATACTGCTCATTGTTAGTACTTGAGCCATGACTTTGCATTAGCTGAGTATGCAGGGAAATGTGGAAGAAAGGGAGTGGTTTAGGCTAGTTTCACACTTGCGTTGTTTTCCTTCAGTCGCAATCCGCGGCTTTGGAAAACAGCGGAATCCGTTAACGGATTCCGCTGCTTCCCATAGACTTGTATGGACGACGGATTGCGACTGATGGACCCGCGTTGCTTCCGCTGGCCGACGTTGCATTGCTTCCGCCGGGCGGAAGGAACGCAGCATGTAACGTTTTTTGAGCAGCGGAATCCTTAGGATTTCGCTGTGCATGATCTCTCTGGCTCCCTGCACACATAACTTTGCTTAGTTACCCGATATTTACCCTGGCTACGTGTGCATGGAGCAAGTGCTAAGCGGTGTACGCTGGTAACCAAGGTAAATATCGGGAAACCAAGCAAAGTGCTTTGCTTAGTTACCCGATATTTACCCTGGCGTGTGCAGGGAGCCCGCCATTTCCCCGCTCGGCTACGCCCCCTCCCACACTCCACTCCGCATGTACACAAGCACACGCACACGCGCGCACACACACACTCTCACACACACACACACACACAGACACTCACCTGTCCCCAGCCATGCAGTCCCCGTCACTGACGTCCTCAGTGCCATGGCCCCGCTCGGCTCCACCCACCCCGCACTCCGCCCCCCACACACATTCTCGGCGGCCGAACGATCAGCTGATCACCTGGCGGCCGGCTGCTGTGAGCGATCAGCTGATCACCTGGCGGCCGGCTGCTCGTTCACAATAGTCTGCCACCGATAAAACTGTAAAGAAAAAAAAAAGCAGATTCCGTTGTTTTGTACGATCCGTTGCATCTGTTGTGCCACTATATGCAACACATCCGTTGCATCCGTCACACAACGCAATGGATGCCATTCAATGCAAGTGTGAAACTAGCCTTAGGGGAACTTTGCACACTACGACATCGCAAGCCGATGCTTGCGATGCCGAGCGCGATAGTCCCCACCCCCGTCGCAGCTGCTATATCATGGTGATAGCTGCCGTAGCGAACATTATCGCTACGGCAGCTTCACATGCACTCACCTGCCCTGCGACGTCGCTCTGGCCGGCGAACCGCCTCCTTATTAAGGGGGCGGGTCGTGCGGCGTCATAGCGACATCACATGACAGGCGGCCAATAAAAGCGGAGGGGCGGAGCTGAGCGGGACGTAAACATCCCGCCCACCTTTGTCCTTCCGCATAGCTGGCGTGAGCCACAGGACGCAGGTAAGGAGATGTTCCTCGCTCCTGTGGCTTCACACACAGCGATGGGTGCTGCCATATGAACAAGGAACAACATCGTAACATCGGTCCTTCTGAAATTATGGAAATGACTGACGCTACACCGATGATACGATTTGGACGTTTTTGCACTCCTTAATCGTATCAAAAAGGATTTACACACTACGATATCGACTGCGACGCTGGATGTGCATCACTTTCGATTTGACCCCATCGACATCGCAGCTGCGATGTCATAGTGTGCAAAGTGCCCCTAAAGAAGGCTTTACACGCTACGACATCGCTAATGCGAACTCGTTGGGGTCACGGAATTGGTGACGCACATCCGGCCGCATTAGCGATGCCGTTGCGTGTGACACCAATGAGCGATTTTGCATCGTTGCAAAAACTTGCAAAATCGCTCATCGGTGACATGGGGGTCCATTCTCAAAAATCGTTACTGCAGCAGTAACGAGGTTGTTCCTCGTTCCTGCGGCAGTACACATCGCTCCGTGTGACACCGCAGGAACGAGGAAGCTCTCCTTACCTGCCTCCCGGCCGCTATGCGGAAGGAAAGAGGTGGGCGGGATGTTACGTCCCGCTCAGCTCCGCCCCTCCGCTGCTATTGGGCAGGCGCTCAGTGACGTCGCTGTGACGCCGCACGGACCGCCCCCTTATAAAGGAGGCGGTTCGCCGGTCACAGCGACGTCGCCGGGCAGGTAAGTATGTGTGACGGGTCTGGGTGATGTTGTGCAACACGGGCAGCGATTTGCCCGTGTCGCGCAACAGATGGGGGTGGGTACCCACACTAGCGATATCGGGACCGATATCGCAGTGTGTAAAGCCCGCTTTAGTCTATAGTAGACCCCTGGGTGCACACCTGCCAACTTTGGAAGAACAAAAAGAGGGACAAATATTAACCACTTCCCTAGCCTCACCCATTTGCCATTTCTTTATACCCTGGCAAGAAGAGATGTCAGAAGGGTTGTGGCAGTGAGGGATATTTAGCAGACACCCGAGACTACAGGGCGCAGACCCAAATTTGGGACTATTCTGCTGTCATCAGGATGATTGGGACTAATGATGTGCGGATCGAGTCAGAGAACTCCAACCCTTTACTTTTAAAGCGCAGAATTAAAGCTTTTCTTTAGTATTAAATAATCAATATACATTTATCTGCATTCAAAGTGCATCAAGTAAGTAAGAAAATGCACAAAAAACACAACAAATATTCAATAATCAGAAAGAACACGGCCTTAGCGTTACATTTTTAGAACTTTTTTAATAGAGAAAAATAATTAATTATGTCATGTTTTTAAGCCATTTTTGAGTCACCATAAATAATATATAACACCAAATATTTCCATGTTATTTGCTGATTATTTTCTTTTTAAAGCGCATTAAACATTGTTTTTAATGTTTTTTTTTTATTATTTTTTAGTAATTTTATAGGAAGAAATACATTTCTTTTATTTTCCATCTATTTTACAGGTACATAAAGATTCACTGCTATGTACAATGTATGTCTATGTACGAGTATAATCTGCCTGTGAAGTCAGAGCCTGCAATGCAGCAGTAAGTATACAATATTCTTATTGTGCCATTACTAGAGCCTGTGGCTCAAACTTAAGCTTCTGCATGAAACTGTAGAGGTTGCTGATTCAAGTCCCAGGGACACTCCCAAAGAGAAAGTAATATTTTTGCAATTTTTTAGTTATTTATTGGAACAATATAATCTAAGTATTTCTGCACCTATAGTACACATGGACATAGAGATACACTGCTATATACAGATGTATCTCTAAGTACCTGTATAATCTGCTTCTGGGTTCCTTCCTTGCACTACAGGTCAACTATACCAAATATTCCTATCTTTCTCAGTCTGGGCAGTGGCTTGTTGATAGAGCTGATGCTAACAGACAAGGAATTCAAGACCTGAAGAAAATTGTTTGGGAGGTAGAGGAGCTATGGAACTGGCAAGAAGCGGTGAAATGAGAAAAAGTCAGGACAGCAGGCCTGAGCCCTGAAATTGGGGCAAGTCTCTCTGAATCAGGGACAGTTGGTAGCTATACCTGGGTCATATTAGACCTCAGATAGCCATAATGTGCTAGAGAGAACACTGCGATAGCACGTTGCTCCCAGAGTGTGAGCTCAGATAACTGGATTGTTTGGTGGCAAAAGTTGTTAGAAGATGTAAGTCATGTACAGGCTGGTCTCCCCAGTATACAGCAAAACCATGCACAAGGAAAGCAACTCTAGGTAGTTGGCTTGAGAAAGGGTTGCTTTACTTATACAAAAGTCCGCAAAACAGAAAGCTGTCCAAAAGAACACAAGAATATATATTTACAAGGCCAAAGGCCGACACCCCAGTGCTGCACCACCCCTAACGGCGGCCAATGTCGCATTCTCACCAACCTTTGCCTAACTATCTGGGAAGTTGTCTAAGGCTATGTGCGCACTTACCGGATTTTGCCGCAGATTTTTCGCGGATTTGCTGCATGTTTCGCTGCAGAAAATGTTCATAACATCTCTGCAGTGAATCACCAGCAAATCCTATGGAGAAAAAAAATCCTGTGCGCACTGGGCGGAATTTGACAGCTGCATGTTTTGCTGCGGGAATCCCGCAGCAAAAACAAGTGCATGTCACTTCTTTTCCGCACATCGCTGCGGGATTTCCCTCCATTGACTCAATGTTAATCATGAAATCCCGCAGGGAATAACGCAGGCAGCAAATTGTGTGCGGTTCACTGCGTTTTCCTGCGTTATTCCCTGCGGTATTTCGCGGTTTACCTCCGGTAATGTGCATCGCTTGTCTGCGGTTTTGCAGGGAAGTGATGTCATTACAGGAAGAGGAAGCCGTGCAGAGAGTAAACACACACACAGATCAGACATAGAACACATCACAGACATAGACACATCACACACACACACAGAACACATCTCAGAACACATAGACACAGACACATAGAACACACATAGAAAGAAACAGAAATATAGGAAAAAAAGAACGTGGGCTCCGCTGCATATTTACCGTCCAGCCGAGGTAAGCACACAGCGGCGGCCCGGTATTCTCAGGCTGGGGAGGGAGAGGGGCAGGGGTAATGTCCCCCGCCTCACTCCCCCTCCCGCAGCCGAGAATATCAGCCGCAGCTGCCCCGGCACTGTCGCATGCATTATGCGGCACTACCGGCGTGTCCTCGGCTCTTCTTGCCACCGTGTAGCAGTGGTGGCAAGGTAATACAAGGGGTTAATGATGGTGGGGGACCACCGCCATTAACCCCAGGCTTGATCATGGCAGCGTCTATGTGACAGCTGACATGATCAACCCGTAAGTAAAGTGAATAAAACACACAGAAAAATCCTTTATTTTAAATAAAACCAACAAGCCTCGTTCACCATTTTATTAACCCCCCCAAACAAAGCTCCGGCATAATCCACACAGCTCCGGCATAATCCACAGCTCCGGCTCCGGCGTCCTGCACTGCTGACATCCAGCCGCGACTGTCACAGACACAGGCTGAATGCAGCAGACAGCAGAGGTAATTACCGGTCATTTCCCACGGCCGGTAATGTGAACTCACTGCCGACCGTGGGAAATGCAGCGATCTGTCATCTATCTATCTATCCCTCTATCTGTCTGTCTGTCTATCTATCTATCCCTCTATCTATTCTTCAGTCTATCTACTATCTCAGAATTAAATGACTTTTTTTTTTTTTCTTCTTTTTTTCTTCAATGTGCTTTATTGCATTGAATGCAATAAAGCACATCCCAACCCGCACGCGGCAAAACCGCGGCAATACCGCGAATAATACCGCGGTAAAACCGCGGCAAACCGCGGCAAACCGCATGCGGTTTTCGTGTGCGGTTTCCCGCGGTTTTTTACCGCGGGTGCGGTAATCTTTGAGAGCATGCGGAATTTTCACAAGAAAATTCCATTTCCCAGTGCGCACAGAGCCTAATACTTAGTAATTCCTCTGGGAAGTAGGAATGATTTTGTGTATAAACACGCCCTACCAGTGGTGCAGCACAATAGTTTACAATCTTATCCACCTACACTCAAACAAATTCCCAAAAGCCCCTGAATACCCTTAATTAATGAAATGTCACCAAGGAGGCAGACGGTAAACATGACAAAACAAGCCATGCAGATCAGCAACACATTCTTGGAAGTCTTATAAAGCAACAGTCCCTTAGGTGAGTACAGTATAATAAAGGTGTTTTTTACGTTCTAAACAGCGGCCTGGGCTCTTATATACAGTATTCTAGAATGAGTATATAAGAGCCCACTGGTGGTGGCCGCAGCTTATAGGGGAAAAATCTGGTGACAGCCTCCCTTTAAAGAACTACAGTCTGTCCTGTTCCTTTGAGACAAAGGGGTATTTTGCACATTGTGACATCGCATCGGGAATATTGTCGGGGTCACGTCATTAGGGGTCACATCCGGCGCCGGTAACGACATCACAACGTGTAAATCATAGATGCTCCGATAAACGATGGCAAAAACGTCGAAAATCGGTGATCTGTGTAGCGTCGGTCATTTTCATAATGTTGGGTCGACCGCAGGTACCATGTTGTTTGTCGCTCCTGTAGCTCCACACATCGTTGTGTGTAAACCCGCAGGAACGACAAAAATCTCCTTACCTGCATCCCGACGGCAATGCGGAAGGGAGAAGGTGGGCGGGATGTTATGTGCCGCTCATCTCCGCCCCTCCGCTTCTATTGGCCGACCGATTAGTGACGTCGCTGTGACGCCGAACGCACCTAGCCCTTGAAGGAGGGATTGTTCGGCAGTCACAGCGACGTCGCACAGCAGGTATGTGCGTGTGAAGCTATCACCACATATCGCATGTGCGACGGGGCGGGGACTATCGCGCTCGGCATCGCTAGCTGATGCTAGCGATGTCGCAACGTGCAAAGTACCCCTAACAGTCACCACAGGGTACACCATGCCAAAAAATCTGGTCACCAAGGGAGCTGTAATAACATGGTGAAGCCCTATGTATATCCACATCCACATATATCCATAAGCAGAAGATATATTTCTTGACGTGATTTAAATTACTGTACTGGATAACAAGTTGGCACATTACACGTTACTCAGACTAGAGGTGGGGGCGCTGTTGCATTGGCATTTATGGAAAATCAAAGCAATAGTTAGTGAAGCAATAGTGGTCAGCAGTGGTGAAAAGTGGTACTGCAGGTCACATATGTAATTGTGAATAATAAATCACCTACAAATATTGCAGCACCCTCTGTAATTATTTATCAGCGATTTTATGATGTTTCTCCTTTAAATTATTTAGTTACAGACTTTTGTTTGGATTTGTTAAACACGTGGTTTATATAATGAGCACGACAGGAGATTTGCCAACTCATCAAGTATGCCCTGAGGCTACATGTCCGTCAACACCCTCTAGTAACCGAATTCCAGCCGACATTCCAGGCTGGAGAGCTTCTTCTAAGGCCCCCTTCACACGTCCGTGATACACGTGCGTGTTTGGTCCGTTTCCGTATATACCGGAGACACGGCCAAACGTGCACCAATGTTAACCTATGATTGTGGTCACACGTGCGTTATTTCATTATGTCCGTGTGTGCGTGTCCGTGATCCGTATGTGTTTGCGTTTGGCACGGATGCATGTCCGTTATCTGCACGGAGCACGCACACGTGGACACAATGAAAGTCTATGGGTATGTGCACACACGTTAGTAAACACGTATGCATCTACCTATAGTCCGTGTCCGTTTGGTGTTTTTATTTCTAGTGAGGTCGGCTATTCTTTCTATTTCTGTGTATGTCGGTCAATCTCCCTGAGTCCGTCGGTCAGTCTCTCTGTCTCTCTGTCGGTCTGTCTGTCTGTCTGTCCCTCTCTCACAGTCTGTCGGTCAGTTTCCCCCCCTCTCTCATACTTACCGTTCCCTGATCTCCGGCGCAGCGCTGCACGGCATTCACACTGCTGCGGCGGCTTTTACTATTTTGAAAAAGCCGGCCGCTCATTAAACAATCTCCTATTCCCTGCTTTCCCCGCCCACCGGCGCCTATGATTGGTTACAGTGAGACACGCCCCCACGCTGAGTGACAGGTGTCACACTGCACCCAATCACAGCAGCCGGTGGGCGTGTCTATACTGTGCAGTAAAATAAATAAATAAATAATTAAAAAAAAACGGCGTGCGGTTCCCCCCAATTTTAATGCCAGCCAGATAAAGCCATACGGCTGAAGGCTGGTATTCTCAGGATGGGGAGCTCCACGTTATGGGGAGCCCCCCACCCTAACAATATCAGTCAGCAGCCGCCCAGAATTGCCGCATACATTATATGCGACAGTTCTGGGGCTGTACCCGGCTCTTCCCGATTTACCCTGGTGCGTTGGCAAATCGGGGTAATAAGGAGTTATTGGCAGCCCATAGCTGCCAATAAGTCCTAGATTAATCATGTCAGGCGTCTATGAGACACCTTCCATGATTAATCTGTAAGTTACAGTAAAAAAACACACACACCCGAAAAAATCCTTTATTTGAAATAAAAAACACAAACAAATTCCCTCATTACCAATTTATTAACCCCGACAAACCCTCCATGTCCGGCGTAATCCACGGACCTCCAGCGTCGCATCCAGCTCTGCTGCATGGAGGTGACAGGAGCAGCAGAAGACACCGCCGCTCCGGTCACCTCCACGCAGCTAATGAGATGAGTAGCGCGATCAGCTGCTGTCACTGAGGTTACCCGCGGCCACCGCTGGATCCAGCGGTGGCCGCGAGTTACCTGACTGACAGCAGCTGATCGCGCTACTCATCTCATTAGCTGCATGGAGGTGACCGGAGCGGCGGTGTCTTCTGCTGCTCCTGTCACCTCCATGCAGCAGAGCTGGATGCGACGCTGGAGGTCCGTGGAGTACGCCGGACATGGAGGGTTTGTCGGGGTTAATAAATTGGTAATGAGGGAATTTGTTTGTGTTTTTTATTTCAAATAAAGGATTTTTTCGGGTGTGTGTGTTTTTTTACTGTAACTTACAGATTAATCATGGAAGGTGTCTCATAGACGCCTGACATGATTAATCTAGGACTTATTGGCAGCTATGGGCTGCCAATAACTCCTTATTACCCCGATTTGCCAACGCACCAGGGTAAATCGGGAAGAGCCGGGTACAGCCCCAGAACTGTCGCATATAATGTATGCGGCAATTCTGGGCGGCTGCTGACTGATATTGTTAGGGTGGGGGGCTCCCCATAACGTGGAGCTCCCCATCCTGAGAATACCAGCCTTCAGCCGTATGGCTTTATCTGGCTGGCATTAAAATGGGGGGGGACCGCACGCCGTTTTTTTTAATTATTTATTTATTTTTTTCAATGCACAGTATAGACACGCCCACTGGCTGCTGTGATTGGGTGCAGTGTGACACCTGTCACTCAGCGTGGTGGGCGTGTCTCACTGCAACCAATCACAGCCGCCGGTGGGCGGGTAAAGCAGGGAATACGAGATTGATTAATGAGCGGCCGGCTTTTTCAAATTAGAAAAAGCCGCCGAAGCAGTGTGAACGCCGTGCAGCGCCGGTGATCGGGGAACGGTGAGTATGAGAGAGGGGGGGGACACTTCAGTCACTCGGGGGATTAGCAGTCACCGGTGAATCCTTCACAGGTGACCGCTAATCAGTACTCGACACAGACAGAGCCGCGGTATGAGGATGAAGTCGGGTGAAGTTCACCCGAGTTCATTCTCATCGCGCAACTCTGTCTGCTGTCAGCCGACATTTATAAACGACATTGTGCATCACACACACGGACATTACACACGGACATTACACGTACACATACACGTTAATTCCACACGCACACACGGACGTTCTGCACACAAACACGGCTAGCATACGCAATTCACACAGGTGCCACACGGACCATAAAAACGGACACAAAAACGGGACACGGACCCGAAAAACGGCCCGTAACACACGTGCGTGTTTTTCACGGACGTGTGAAGGGGGCCTAAGAAGTAGTGTTACAGGATTCATACTTTCATCCTGGACTTGAAACGGTGTAAGGGCTCATGCGCACGTAACTGCATAATATTCTGCAGCGATTTGACAGCACATGTGCGTGTCAAATCGCTGCAGAAACACTGCATAATGAATGCAGTATATGTGTTAAAAAAAGCCGATTTCATGCGCTATGGCTGCTGCCCCCACTATAGACAGAGAGGGAGCTGCATCCAGAACGCACAAATAATTGACATGCTGCTTTTATGAACGCATGGATTTGGGTCAAAATTTTAGCACCCAAATCGCTGTGTTCATAAAAGCAACGTGCGCACATATCATGCACAATCTTCATAGATTGTGCAGGGGACACAGGACGCATTTATTTACGCTGCAATGCAATACGCAGCGTAAATGCATGTCAGTAAGCAACGTGCGCATGAGCCCTAAATGAAGATTTGCACATTCCTTCCAAGTATTACAGTCTCCCTGTAGAGCGGAGTGTGCAGTGCATGGATTTAGAGAGAGTCTATGAACTTATCACTAAACCGTATAGCGCTCCGTTTACTCTCCGCAGAGAGCTGAGCAGCAAAGAAGTTGCACAGTGCTCAGCATAGCAATCATTGATGGTCTCAGCCCCTTTACCCCACTAATCAATACTTCTCTGTAACGTGTCAGAAGTTTGTTAAAATGATATGTACCCGAGGGATACTATACAAAAATCAGATAAAATGTACAATAAAGGTTGTGGGGGTGGGGTAATGACAAAGATCATTACTAGATATGTCCTACTCAGTGGCATACAGCTAATGGTGGCAGATCACGTGGCCACTATGGAGTTGGGTGGGCTTTATGCAAGTGCCGACACCAGGCCCCCCAACAGGCATTGCACCTTTAAAGCTTCAAATAAGTTAGGGACCCACTCAGTGGTTTGCCGTGATGTGGCAGTGTTCTTTATAAAGTCTGATCAGAATGTTATACCAAGAACCTCATGTTGAGGTATATAAATTTTTGCCTAACGGTATGATTTTTGGATATGAGGTTCATGTTTTTTTCTACAGCTATGTCATATTGTCGCGGGCGGGGAGGACGCTGCGCTCACCACGCTCGGGTCCGGCGCTGCTGCGGCTGCTGCTCGGTGGCTCGAGCGGTGGGCCGGATGCGGGGACTCGAGCGGCGTTCCTCGCCCGTGAGTGAAAAGGGGGGTTGTTTGGGTTTGGGGAGTTGGTCCGTGACGCCACCCACGGTGTGTGGTGAGGTTGGGACACCACCGCTGCTCTGGACGGGGATCCCGGGAGCGATGACAGGGAGCAGCCGAGATGTTTCTCTCACCTCCGTGGGTAGGGGGGTTGGTGGTCCCGGGGCCCGGTGAGGTGTGACAGGGAGGCAGGGTTGGCGAGGTGCAGGGTCGCGGGGGCAGCGCAGTGCCAGATGGCACAGTGGTACTCACTCAGCCAAGAATGGATACAGAGTCTCCGGTAAAACAAACGGCCGGCTGCTGTGGTTACTCCCGGTAGGTTGGTGGTGGCTGCCTTTCCCTGCACCTGTTGTGTATCTTCGGTCCCAATGGCTTCCCACCGGTAACCCGCTCCCCAGCTTGGATATGTGCCGGAGGAGCCCCTTTTGCCCGCAGGCTCTGGCCCTGGGAATCCTAGCTGTGGCGGTAGCTGTATTTCCCTTTCTCAGTTTGGACGGTTGCCTTCAGTCGGGTCTTTACTGCTAGGAAACACCAGAGGTTCCGGTCGCTAACGGATTTGACCGGTTTAACGGCGACTCCAAGCCTGGTCGGGGTCCGTAGACTCTGCCGGTTTGTGCTGGCTTCTCTTCGCTCCCCGGTTCAGTACCGGTGGGCCACCGCCCGTCCCCGGTCCTATGGTTCCGCGTTGATCGGCCTCTCCTGCAGACGGCCACCACCGTCTGCCAACCTTGCTCTCGGTGCCTGGGCCACGTACCCGGACACGGTCAGATTGCTCCTCTACTACTTTACTCCTCTTGCTTTCACTCTCTGAACTACTCTGACTTCCTTTCCCGCCTCCAGTACTGTGAACTCCTCAGTGGGTGGGGCCAACAGCCTGGCTCCACCCCACCTGGTCTGGACATCAGCCCCTGGAGGGAGGCAACAAGGATTTGTGTGTGACTGGTGTGCCTATCTCGGGGTGTGGGGTGTGTTGTTGCAGTACCTGTGACGACCTGGCTAGTCCAGGGTGCCACAATATCATAAACTGTATTGTGGGGCACTATTGTTGGCATCATACTTTATGATGGGGATCTAGGGATGAAAGGGGATGTAGGGTTTTCAATAGGAGGAAAATTACTTAGTAAGAGGTATAAAGTTGTGAGATATGTTTTTATGTGACCCAGCTGAATATTAATTAATCTATTTGTATTTTTGTGTGGAGCAATTAGAGCTTCTGCTATGAAGCCCCTGGTCTTACTCCTCCCCTTCTACTAGGTAACAGTAATAGATTTTCAGAAATTCTCCATTAGACCTGTCACTTTTCTTTCCACTGACCACACCAGTGGCCTCCCTCTGTTGCAAAACTACCAACATGCTTTAAATGGGAGCTAAAGCTTTTTAACAGCTAGTTGGAGACCCATGTAAGAGATGTATACTGGTAATACATTTCCACTTATAGAAGCCGATTTAATGATAAATGTTTGGTATCTATGATGATAGATGCAATAATTCATGATCCCAATAGCTATAACAGAAAGTACAGCAGACCAGAGTTTGTCTGCCATTATCTGCTGTGTGTGACTGCCCCCGTGTGGACAAACACAGACTTTACTTTTAACTATACATTAAAGTATTTCTCAGGACTCTCTAGCAATAAAAGCTATTGTTATATAGACCAAAAGCCAAAAATAGTTGATTCATTAGTAGTCATATATGCCAGTCATCAGACTATGTCCCAGTCCTGTGTATTTAAACAAAAAAAGCAATTAATATAGCTGGTGAAAAATATGATCTTCAGCCTTTTAATTAATGCTTTGCTGGTTCTGTGGATAACCAGACTGGTGATAATTCTATCTGTGAATAAATGCACAATACAACAATGAGGTGCAACAAGTCTCAGAACAGTCTGTGAATTGACACGCAATGGAAGAAGGGATCATCTATCCTTGGAGCAGGAAAAGAGGTGCTGCAGCGCCTAAATTGGTTCAGGAATAGTGAAGTGCCGAGTATAATGGAAGTCAATGGGAAACTCAACCATTCTTCTGGAAGACCCTAACAGGAGGCCTAGGGAAAGAGGAAAATTGCTTAATGGATGGAAACCGCTCTCAAATGGACTGGGAACAGCACTCGGAAGATGCCTGGACGCATCTCTGACTCCCAGGTTGCTGCTGGGACCAATATCAAAGTATTACGCCACTTTTACGGACTGACAATAAAACATACCAAACCGAAGATAACACAGATTTTATATTTCTTGTGTAATGACTTGTCTGTAAGCCAAAATTAAAAAGCGATAAAAACCCCACCTCCTCCACCCATTAATAGCCTGGTCATCTCACCTTATTTCCCATTGCCTCTGACTACAGTAGATGACATACCGTAGTAGAAGGGGAAATAAAACTACACCCACAGATAGTTGCCGGTAAATAAAATTTTTATATTTTACTACCTTATCCTGCATGTGGTGTGTGTGTGTGTTACATGGTCAGACTGTCACACGGAGTTTTGCACAAACTTCAACATCTGTCATGGAGGCGTCAGCCTCTGTTCAGATTGCAGATTGTCACACTCCGCCCAATGGTTTCTTTGGTGTCTGTGATCAGCACAAGCAGACTCGGGCACTGACCTGCTGTGTACTAATTCATAGGCAGGCAAGCAAGAGTTATTCTCTGCTGCTCTGCTTCCTCCGTTGGTCACATGTTGTGGAGAGACGTATCACATTTGCTCCCTTCCTATTTATGCTGGTGGAATCCTTCTACGCATGCCAGCTATAGTTTATTCTATGTTGGTCCATGAGGTGTGGTGTCCCAGACTCTCTGGTGAAGTTGTGCTCATTGCTTGGTGCGGTTGTGGAATTTACCCCTGTTGTTTTGTAGTTTCCTTCCTACTCTTGTTTTCCTCCTGAATCTCTTATTGTCTTATCCTGTGTGTGTGTGTGCTCTGTGACAAAGTTTTTGTTTTCCCTTGGCTGTCTTGATTTGTAGGTTTCATCACACTGTTGTCCCATACCTCCCTGGTGAAAGGAGGAATCAGTTCAGGGTTAGGAAAGAGAATCAGGCATCTCCACCATCAGGAGTATCCCTGAGATTAGTGATAGCATAGAGCCCCCCTATTTTGAGGGACAGATTAGGAGCCCCAGTTCCCCACTATCCTATTGTCATCGTGACACATACAAATCTTGTTTAATTTATAAAGAAAGGACTTTGAAACTCACAATGCCTATGTGTGTAACGCCTGCCTGGAATCACAGACTCAGATTGGCTGTAATGGACAGGTTTGACAAAAGCCACTCACAAAGTAGGACCCTGAAACCCTTTAACTCTTATACAGGGATCTGGAATTACACAGGGCCCCAGAGATCACTACTTGTGGTACGCTGCAGTCCGATGGGAGTTGTCGTCAGGCCGGGTCAAACCAGGAGATGCAAAACAGGGACAAAATCGGCAGACTAGGACGTGGTCAGAAAACCAGGCAGAGGTCAAATCTGGATTGGGTAGTGAGGTACAAAAACGGTAGGCAGGAGGGCAGTCAGAGAACAGGCAGAAGTCAAAGCACAAGAATCACAAAACATAACGGAAACCAGGAATTCAGAACTATCTCTGGCAGTAAGCAGCAGAAAAGAGGGGGAATTAAAAGGGTGTGGTGTCTTCCCATTGGCTGTAGCTGAATGGTGGTAACTTCAACTGGAAGACACATGCCACCTACAGTCAGCCAGTAGTACTGCAGATCCCAGGGAAACCCAGCTTAGTGGATGAGCGGAGCCTGCGCCCACCAGAGCCACTGGCACCGACTCCTTTCCTATCACTAGAACTATCCACAGCGAGAACACGGTGCTGCCTGGTGATCGAAACAGAAGTCGCAGGAGCAGACTCCGGTGGGGACGTGACAATCTGGTGACACAGTAAAGGGTATGGTGGTAGATCAGAGAAATATTCCTGCTGGCAAGTGAATTCTGCACTGGTGAGCAGCAAGGAATGAGGTCAAACCAGGCCAGGACTTTCTCTGCTAGTTTGGGTTTTCGGGGTAACGCCCGATTGGCACAGATGTAGTATTAGCACAACATAAATAGGCAGCCATAACTTCTCACTGGAGTGTTCGTGGTTGGGCTGCAAAGCTGAAGCAGGTTTTGTGGGAATAACATACCTGACAGGACTGGCACATCCAGGACCCCTTTGCTATGCTGTTTGACAAGCCGGACTTTTGCTTTGCATACCTGTCAGAAGTAAGGTGGGCTTTGCACACTACGACATAGCAGGTGCGATGTCGGTGGGGTCAAATTGAAAATGACGTACTTCTGGCATCGCATGCGACATCGTAGTGTGTAAAGGCTCGATGATACGATTAACGAGCGCAAAAGCGTCGTAATCGTATCATCGGTGCAGCGTCGGCGTAATCCATGATTACGCTGACGCGACGGTCCAATGTTGTTTCTCGTTCCTGCGGCAGCACACATCGCTGTGTGTGAAGCTGCAGGAGCGAGGAACATCTCCTACCGGCGTCAACGCGGCTTCCGTAGGATATGCGGAAGGAAGGAGTGGGCGGGATGTTTACATCCCGCTCATCTCCGCCTCTCCGCTCCTATTGGCCGCCTGCCGTGTGACGTCGCAGTGACACCATACGACCCGCCCCCTTAACAAGGAGGCGGGTCGCCGGCCAGAGCGACGGTCGCAGGACGGGTGAGTCCATGTGAAGCTGCTGTAGCGATAATGTTCGCTACGGCAGTTATCACAAGGATATCGCATCTGCGACGGGGGCGGGGACTATCGCGCTCGGCATCGCAGCATCGGCCTGCGCCGATGTCGCAGCGTGCAAAGGCCGCCTAAGACTGTGCTTTGTTTTTCTGTTTGTTATCAGTGTGAATAAAACACTGAATTTTTGGATTTAAAACTGGTGTGTAACTGATTCCCTACGGCACGCAATGCAAGAACTGTTAAAAATTAGAAGGAAGAGGGACTCCGATACACCCTGTATTAGACATAAAGGAGGGCCACATACACATTCCTACAGAAAAGTTCTTACACCAGGTGCCTTGATTTCATGCTTGTTCTGTCCTTCTGCTACTCCCTGTTGTGCTGAGAATCTCCAGAACAGTGCTGATGCTGAGGACTTATTTACTTAGTGCGACATTGGCCTGTGGCAATACTCTGGTTTGTTCTTGCTGCCTTATCTCTGCTTGCAGGGTCATGCAGGAAACACTTGGTAGCCGGATCTCTCCATCTTGCTCTTCTGACCATATACTAAAGGGTATTGTCATGCGGTGTTTGGTTCCACACTCGCGGGGTGCCACTACTGTGTCAGACTCTGTTCACATTGTAGAGTCTGACAGGCAACCTGAGGTCTTCTAATTGCTCAGACTGAGCCGGGCATTGGCTGATTCATTTGCACTGCTCCCCAGTCCTGCAGTAGTTAATTCTTGTGGATGGCCCCACATCTGTCTCTTTTCTGTATAAGGTATGGAAGCCTATGTTTCTGAGCCAATAATAGCTTCAGCTTTGCTCCAGCGATTCCGGTCCTTTGTGGTTCTCCAGTTCTTGGTTATTACTACTTTCTATTTTGAGGAGTGTGGAGGTTTCCATGTTGGGCGTTTACTTCCTTCCTTTTTCTTTATTCCCCTGTACACATATTGTCTCTCCTTTGTGTTTGAGTGCAGTGTGTATGAGTTTTTGTTCTCCCTTGTCCGTGTTTCTGGGGGTTTTTGTGACTGTTTTTCCATCCCGCCGCAAAGGTGAGGGAGAAGGTTTCAGACAGGAGTCAGGGTCACGCTGGGGACACAGACCTGGCTACCATTATGCCTACCTCTGAGATAAGGAACAGAGCAGGGTCTCAAGTCAAAGGGCCAAACTATGAACCACTCTTCTGTCATTTCATACCCTGTGACAGGTATTGGCAAAGCACTAATTCATGGTCTTCCAGATACCCCTTTACTACACTTATCATTCTATCTTAGCCGGATCTTTTTCCCTGGCCTCCTTTGCTGTGCAATGCAAGAATATCAGACTTTATTGTTATAACAGACTAGCTCTGCACTACAACTGCAGCAATGCCTGTGTGCAGTATCGGCAGTACGAGTATACAAATCTTGTGTTATTGCATAGTGCTTGCATATACACACGCTTGTATGGCAGTGATGACATACTTACACCTCAGTGCTGGCCTATTTCTAGTTTCTCTGCATTGGGGTAATGGATACCTCCCAGACTGTGCACCTTATTATCCACCTGTGCCGCCCCCGTGCCAGCAGCCGCCGCTGCTCGGATCCGGACCTCCTAAGGGGGTGGCTCGAGGGTCTCCGGACCCGGGGGTCTCGCGGACACGCCGAATAAATGGGGGGGACGTAGATGTACGGGTGAGGCCGTAGTAAGTTCGTGACGCCACCCACTGTGTGTGGTGAGTTGGGACACGACCGCTGCTGTTATGGGGCACCCGGGGGAGATGTAGTGGCAGCTAGATATTAACCCCTCCGTTGGTAGGGATGGTTGCCCCGGGACCCAGTGACTTTGTGCAGGGTATAGCGACAGCAAGGGGATGCTTGATTACTCACAGTCAATGAATCACACGAGTCTTTGGTAAACCAAGGTGCTGGTGGCCGGCGCCGCGGCTGGTTGCATTCGGATCCCCCACGCGGGCTGGTGGTCTCTGTCCTTTTCCTCTGCACTGACTTTGTGTAAGGTGGACTTCCTAGTCTGGAACTCAGAAGTCCGCTCCCGGCTGGATGTGGCCTAAGGAGTCGTGCCCGCAGACGCTGGCCTGTGGGATCTATGGGCCCTGGTGGTAACCTCCTATCCCTATCGGTGGGCTGTTGTCTTCTATGAGGGACTTTGGGTGGGACAGGACCTCTAGTCCTGTCCTTAATCGGTTAATTAACCAGGCCACTGGTTTCCGGTCCTGGCTTCAGGGTCCGAGTACCCCCCTTTGTGCTCCGGCTTCCGGGTCGGTTCCCCGGGTCGGTACCGGCGGGCTACAACCCTGTCCCGGTCCATCTCGGTTCTCCCGAGCCGTCTTCCTGTCTCCTGCTGATGGAGACCACCGACTGCCACCTAGCCAAAGGCATCAGGGCTCCTACACTGGCACCGTTCAACTTGAACCTCCACTGGTGGAGCTACACCTAGCTGCAGCCCACACTCCTCTCAACTTGAACTACCAACTTCCTCAACTAGACTCCTTATTTTCCCGCCCCGGGCTGTCTAGACCCCTGGGTGGGCGTGTCCAACCGCCTGGTCCCGCCCACTGGTGTGTCTGTCTTTCCCTAAGTGGGGGTGACTAGGGTTTCAGGTCGGCTGTGTGTTTCCTAAGTGAGGGAAGGTGTTATGCAGGGGCCTAACTGTGACTACCTGGCCCTGCCAGGGCGTCACATACCTCCTACAGTTTCAGCTGCTCCACTGATGGATCTATGGTGGTCTTTGTTCTGGTTGGGGCTCACTTGGGTAATAGTGGCGTACCGTCAATGGCGAAAGACCACGCAGCTGGATCTTGTGAGTCGGGGAGGGTTGGGGGTGGAGGTGGTACCAGTCCCAGTACTGTGCTCTCTTCCCCCTCCCCCGCCCAGCATTACACTGTCAGCTATATCAGCATTGCGGATGCTGATACAATTGAAATCAATGATGAATCAGGGCAAACAGGATCCCAGGGGGCCGGCACAGAACGGAGGATGGAGCTCCAATCACAGTGCAGAGAGTGAGTCATGTGACCGCTCTTCTGCAGTCTGTGGAGGAGGGTAATATGCAAAAAATACAGAATACAAGCAGGGAGTGGCAGGCTGATAACAGAGAACTCTAGAACACAGGCACAACAGGTTGATGACAACCAAATGACAGAACCTATACACAGGATTTGGGAGGCAGACAACAGTGGACAATAGCTCAGAGAATGAGACTCAGATGACAGGATGCTAGCACAGAGAATAAGACGCAGCTGAAATTACTGGATAAAGAAAAAAAAGAGTGGACAATATGTCAGCAAATGAGAAGCTGATAACAGAGAACAGTAGTAAAGAACATAGAGAAAGAGATGTTGAGCCGGCTCCCCGGATGTCTGGCAGTCGCTTGCAGTGGCTCTAATTTACCGTCTCTTCTGCCTTGACTGACCAGGTGGACATCGCCTCTGTCAATCTCATATTTATAATAAGTACAGTTGGAGTTTTTAGTGCTGAAGTGCACATTTAGTGCTGGCTTTTTTGTTTTTTCTTCATTTAATTGGTCGGTGATTGACCCCCACCTTGCTATGCACCCCAATTTGGGATGTATTCCACCTGTCTAGATTTTGGCGATTGGTGACTGTTCACATTCAGTCATCAGGCCCTGTCCACAGGCTATTTACTTCATGCAGCATTTGCTTGGACCTGTCCCGCCCACAGCCATGACTCAGTCATGGGTACGGGATTGAAATAGACCAGGTGAGTGCTGCTAAGAGCAGTTCTACTATTCATATGTGAGGCCGTATGGCACATTTTCTAAAAATATTTTAGTGTTAGGACTGCCCCAGATGAGATTTGCTGTGAAGTGGCGGGGTGGCTCAAGAAATTGCAATTTTTTGCCAAAAATCTCATATTTATAATAAGTACAGTTGGAATTTTTAGTGCTGTAGTGCACATTTAGTGCTGGCTTTTTTGTTTTTTCTTCATCTCTAGTACCTGTGTAATGGGGTCAACAAGTCCGACTGTATCCCTTCTGTAGAAATGGCTTTGAATACTGTTCCAGCAATTGCCCACAAGGGGGCAGCGTCGTACTGTACAACGACAAACACAGAGCTGGGAAATTCCCCACAGGAGCTGGTGTGTGAAAAACCAGAAGAGAAGACGCGGGAAAGTGTTGTTCAGCTCCGGAGCTCAGTGAGGAGAGTCCTGCGTGTGGTCTCCCTGAAGAGAGGGCTCGGTTTGCCGCAAAAGTCAGGAAGAAATCACCCGGTGAAAGCAGTTTCTGTCACTCCCAGTCTGCAGAACTTTGTTTTCCTCAGGGAGTTAACCGGACTACCGAGCACCGCCATCTGAGTGTAATTGCAGGGACTGTGACCTGCCTTCTTCTGCCCGGCGTGCTCCGGGACCAAAAGACTACTTATAATCCGTCACCAGCTGGGGAAGATAAAAGAAAAGAAAAGACCGAGGAGCTTCATCTCTCCAGCGCTGCACCGGGACCCATCACCGCGAGACCCCAGGCCTGCGACGTGGGAGCGACATCTTCTTTCGGGATAGACTGGTACGTGTTTGTAGGGAAAGTTAGGGAAAGTTGCCGCCATTTTTTTGTTGTTGTTTTTTTCTTGCTGCATACCCGGAAGGAGTGAAAGTCCAGGGGCTTCCTATACCCATGTGTGCAGATAGCTCAGTTGATTGTATTATAAACATGTTTCCTAGTAAAGAAATGTTACTACCGGTAAAATCTGAGTATGGGGATTTTGTTGGAATAGAGCATACACACACACCCGCGGCCCTCCCATCGGTCGCTTCATGTGGCGTAGTCGGCAGGATGTGTGACCAACAAAATCATCCCCCGGTAGTAACTTATAACCAGACAGCTCCCCCGCCGTCTATTGTCAATCAGGTGAGGAAGTTTGACGGACGGAACTATCCTGTAACGGAATGGACTGAACAACTTAAGATAGTGGGGGAAATGTATAACACTGACCCTAAGACCTTAGCAGAAATGGCCATGCTAACACTAGAAGGGGAAGCGTGGACGACAGTCAGGCTGGAGACGGTTAGGGGCCAGCGTACGTTGGATGACTTAGTGCGGGTGCTGGAGAACACCTATGGACCGACCACATATGCGGGAACATTGCGCTATATGTTTTTCCGGCGGACGCAACTCGAGTCGGAGGACATCCCTCAATATGCCAATGCCCTTCAAGTGCTACTAGAACAAGCCTGTAGAAAAGAAGAACAGATAGCTAGTACGGGTACCCGTGACCTGGTGTTGAGAGATCAGTTTGTGACCGGATTGAGAGACCCGTACCTTAACCGCTCATTGCAAGATCTACTCCGGATAAATCCGGCCTTTACGTTCGCTGAGGTCAAACAAGAAGCTATAGAACGTTCAAGGGGGCCTGTCGTGGAGACACAGACATATACCGCGGCTTGCAGGTCCATATCTGATATCGGGACGCCGAACAGCAACACGGAGGAACTGAAACAGATGGTGGCAGAGTTGCAGAAACAGGTGTTACAGCTCACCTTAGATCAACAGGCGGGCCGGCAAGCGAGACAACAACCCAGCCGGCCGATGGGAAGATGCTGGACATGCGGCGATCCCCGCCATAGAGCCAACCGTTGCCCTCAGAACTTTCAAGCTCCTCCACAGTCCGATCTACCAGAACCAGCAAGTCAGGTCCCACAACAGAGGCCGCCTTTAAACTAGACGCCCCTGTCAAAGAGGCTCACTCGACAGGGGATGCCAAAGAGAGGGGTGTAGGAAAACAGAGCCAGCCACGGAACAAACTTGCATCAAATAGCCCCACCCTAGAAGTATTACTGGAAGGGATCGCCGTACAAGGGTTAATGGATACTGGGTCTCAGGTATCCACTATCTCCGAGCAGTTCTACGAAGAATGTCTAAAACCGCGAGTTGCCTATGACCCTGATACCGCCATCAAGATCAAAGCAGCCAATAATCTACCCATTCCGGTGTCGGGAGTTGCCTGGATGAACACCGAAATCTGTGGCCAAGATCTCGGGAAGAGAGGGATAATTGTGGTCAGGGAAGGCTTTGAACCAGAAACGCCCATGATTATTGGGATGAACATCTTGAAGGACCTGAATCTGGTGCTGTTTACCAAGAAGGGGCCCAAGTACTGGCAAGGAGTGACCGCACATAAGGCCACCCGCCGTGCCTTTCAACAAGTGGTCCGGACCTGCAACCTCCAGCGAATGACCGAAGAACAGCTGCCGCTGGCCACGGTCACCGTACCCCGCCATACTAGGATCACCTTACCAGCTGGAAAAGAGACAGTTATCTCACTACCCCTTGGCACCATGAGACAGTTTGAAGGCGTGGAGGTGCTGATTGAGCCGCGCTCCCCGAGGGAGGGGAAGCTGAACCCACTAGTCGCTCGAACTCTAGCAGTAGTGAGAAAGGGAAGAATTCCCGTCAGGCTGGGCAACACGGCTAATGTGAGTGTTGACCTAGAAGCCGGGACACAGCTCGGCCGAGTCTACGCTCTAACCGAAGAGGTGAACCCTATGAGCCCCCTCCAGTTTGTACCGTCTACAGAGGGAGATTGGACAGTGACGGTCTCTACCATGGCCGCTGTCGCGGGTGACACCAACGTGGGGCGAGAACTCCGAGAGAAGTGTCAGTTGGACGTATCCCAATACTCCAAACGGGAGGTGTCTCAGGTGGAAGAGCTACTCCAAGAGCATCAGGCGTCCTTTGCCCGGCACGACACCGATTTTGGGTGCACCACCAGTATCAAACACGAGATCCCCACCGGTGACACTGCTCCTATCCGTGAAAGGTACCGCCAAATTCCTCCCCAGCAATACCAAGAAGTGAAAAATCTCCTGAATTCCATGCTACACGCGGGAGTGGTACGGGAAAGCCAGAGCCCCTGGGCGGCGCCGGTAGTGTTAGTCAAGAAGAAGGACGGATCCCTGAGATTCTGTGTGGACTACCGCCGTTTGAATGCTTGCACCATCCGGGACTCGTACCCTCTGCCAAGGATCGAAGAATCCCTGACAGCCCTGAAGAAAGCCAAATACTTCTCCTCGTTGGATCTGGCCAGCGGATATTGGCAGGTACCTATGCATGAGAAAGATAGAGAGAAGACTGCTTTCATCTTACCCATGGGCCTGTACGAGTTTGACCGGATGCCCTTTGGTCTGAACAACGCGCCGGGGACTTTCCAGCGGCTGATGGAGCGCTGCTTGGGAGACTTCAACTTCGACTTCACCCTCATCTATCTGGACGACATTGTAGTCTATTCGGCCACATTTGAAGAACACCTGCAGCAGCTGGGCCGTGTGTTCAGTAGGTTGAGGGAACATGGCCTGAAGTTGAAACCCAACAAGTGCCGTCTTCTGCAGCCCGAGATCAATTACCTGGGTCACCGGATCTCAGCCGAAGGCGTCCAGCCATCTTCAGAGAAGATAGCCGCCGTACGGGATTGGCCGCAGCCCACAAACGTCAAGGAGGTCAGGGCTTTCCTGGGGTTGGCCGGCTACTACCGCCGGTTCGTCAAAAACTTCGCCCGGCTTGCTGCACCCTTGCAGGATCTGCTTCGAGGGACCACCAACAGCCCCAGAGGACGACTCATCCGCTGGGGACCCAGCCAGGAAGACTCCTTCCAAGCCCTAAAGGGTGCCTTAACGTCTCCCCCCATCCTGGCATATGCGGACTACAACCTGCCCTTCCAACTACACACCGATGCCAGTTTACAGGGTCTAGGGGCAGTACTTTCACAGGTCCAAGACGGCAAGGAACGGGTCATAGCCTATGCCAGTCGGTCCCTACATGAGGGCGAGAAGAACCCCACCAATTATAGCTCGTTCCGGCTGGAGCTGTTGGCCCTAACGTGGGCTATGGCGGAGAAATTTGCAGGGTATCTCACGGGGACCGAAGTACTAGTCCTGACCGATAACAACCCGTTGGCCCATCTAGAAAATGCGAAGCTCGGAGTCATGGAGCAGCGTTGGATGGCTCGGCTCTCCAAGTTCAATTACAAGATCAAGTATCGGGCTGGCGCTGAGAACCAAAATGCGGACAGCCTGTCTAGAGTGTCATACCCCTTACTCAACCGAGACCGGGATGAAGAATTAGAAGGGGACGAGACACCTGACTTTGCAAAGCTCGCCCAACAGATGGTGGATCACCGCCAGCTCGTTGTGGGCGAAGCTGGAACTCCGGTGGGAGTCGCCTTGCCACCCCAGGAGTGGTGCAGGATTCAGGACCAGAACCCCGATTGGGCTCTACTCAAACAATGGGTGAAACGGCAGCAGAAGCCTCCCGCCGATATACGGGCGCGACTGTCTACCGGGACCTTGACCCTGCTCAGCCAGTGGGACCGGCTGATTCTGAGAGAAGGAGTGCTATACCGGAAGGTTCTCTTGTCACACATGCTGGAAGAATGCGCACAAGTTGTAGTGCCTGAACAATTGGCCCGTGAGATGGTGGTCCAGGCCCACAAAAGGAATGGACACTTCGGAATGGACAAGACTTTTCGGTGGGTTCAACAGTCCATCTATTGTCCGGGGCTCCGCAAGCTGGTTGAAGACGTCTGCCAGACCTGTCGCACCTGTGAACTACACAAGTCCTCTGAGCAGCGTGCACCTGTTCAGACAATTAAAACATCCAGACCCCTTGAGCTGTTGATGGTGGATTATCTGCTGGTTGGGACGGCGAGCAGTGGCTATCAGTATTGTTTAGTCATGGTGGATCACTTCACAAAATTCGCTGTCGCTGTCGCTACCAAAGACCAGACGGCTGAATCGGCTGCTCGGGCCATCTGTCGACAGTTCATCCATGTCTACGGGTGCCTGGAGAGGTTGCACTCCGACCAGGGGGCTTGTTTCGAGGGCCGAGTCATCGAAGAGCTGCACCAGATGTATGGGATCCAGAAGTCGAGGACCACTCCTTATCACCCACAAGGGAACGGTGCATGTGAACGCTTCAACCGGACCCTACTCCAGCTGATCCGCACCTTGGCCGATGATAAGAAAGACCAATGGCCTCAATTCCTTCCTGATTTAGTATGGGCCTATAACAACCAGGTCCACTCTGTGACTGGCTACACTCCACACACCCTTCTCTTTGGTCGCCCCGGAAAAGGGGTCCATGACCTGAACCTATTTCGCCCTGGAGTTGACGTCTGCCATAACTACCCCTCCTGGCTAAATGCTCACCGACAGAAGATGGAGACGGTACACCGACTGGTGAGCAAACAAATCCGGGGCCAGATACATGCTGATCCACTCCCCGTGCAAGAGCAACCCTTGAAGTTGGGACAGCCAGTCCTGCTCCGTATCAAGAAGCCCCAAGGGAAACTTCGAGCCAAGTGGGAGACTGAGGTTTACCGGGTAATCGAACGCCCCTACCCCAACGGGCATGTATACCGAGTGCGGGGTGAAGACAATCACAGCATCCGCACTGTGCACCGAAATATGTTGTGGCCCTGCCGATCCCAGCCTGACTCCCCTACCACAGTACCCGGAGGGGATGACACTACCAACACGACTGACGACACGGACGTTTCCCGGCACAGTGATCACCTTGACTCTGAGATCAGTGACCTCCCTACACAACCCAGTTCTTTCCCCGGGGTGCTGACTGGAGTGGGGCGTAGAGACAGTGACAGGGAGGGGAACAACCGACCCTTGAGGCGCACTGACCGCACCACTGCTGGGATCCCGCCCGGGCGGTCTTACAGGGACCAGTACGTATGGCCCACTTCTCAACCAACCCCTGTAACGTCTGCAGTCATCGCTGCCTGGGAACCGACGGTAGTTGACAGGGACTGCCAACCTTTAAGTGGGGGGGTATGTAATGGGGTCAACAAGTCCGACTGTATCCCTTCTGTAGAAATGGCTTTGAATACTGTTCCAGCAATTGCCCACAAGGGGGCAGCGTCGTACTGTACAACGACAAACACAGAGCTGGGAAATTCCCCACAGGAGCTGGTGTGTGAAAAACCAGAAGAGAAGACGCGGGAAAGTGTTGTTCAGCTCCGGAGCTCAGTGAGGAGAGTCCTGCGTGTGGTCTCCCTGAAGAGAGGGCTCGGTTTGCCGCAAAAGTCAGGAAGAAATCACCCGGTGAAAGCAGTTTCTGTCACTCCCAGTCTGCAGAACTTTGTTTTCCTCAGGGAGTTAACCGGACTACCGAGCACCGCCATCTGAGTGTAATTGCAGGGACTGTGACCTGCCTTCTTGTGCCCGGCGTGCTCCGGGACCAAAAGACTACTTATAATCCGTCACCAGCTGGGGAAGATAAAAGAAAAGAAAAGACCGAGGAGCTTCATCTCTCCAGCGCTGCACCGGGACCCATCACCGCGAGACCCCAGGCCTGCGACGTGGGAGCGACATCTTCTTTCGGGATAGACTGGTACGTGTTTGTAGGGAAAGTTAGGGAAAGTTGCCGCCATTTTTTTGTTGTTGTTTTTTTCTTGCTGCATACCCGGAAGGAGTGAAAGTCCAGGGGCTTCCTATACCCATGTGTGCAGATAGCTCAGTTGATTGTATTATAAACATGTTTCCTAGTAAAGAAATGTTACTACCGGTAAAATCTGAGTATGGGGATTTTGTTGGAATAGAGCATACACACACACCCGCGGCCCTCCCATCGGTCGCTTCACCTGTATTGGAGGGAATAGGAGCTGCGGAGGCGCCACAGACTGGAGGACACAGGAGACATCCACCATGTCAATCAAGGCAGGAGGATGGCAATTGTGGGGTCAGAGGACGTGACGTGATCTCAGAGCAACTATGGGTTACCATGAAAGCTGGGGTCTGTTGAAGACCTCTGTTCCTGTCATGACTGTTCTGTGAAAGCCGACATTTAACTGGCGTTCATAGGAGACTGTGATTTTCGCTATACATAGCAATGCTGGTGCACCGCTCTGTACACCACAAGCGATCAGATGCAGCTTTAAGTTCCCTAAGGGGACTACTAAATACAGTAAAAAGTAAAAAACAAGTTTAAAAATATGAGAAACCACAAGTTCACATCACACCACTTTGCCAAAAAAAATAAAAAATACATATTTGGTATCGTCCAATCAAAATATAACAAAAAATTTATTTGATTGGTAAACAGCGTAACGAGAAACAAATCGAAACACCAGGATTATGGCTTTTTTGGGTTCCGCAACACTGCAATAAAATGCAAACACCAAGCCCTCATAGCTCTATGCAGGCGCAAAGATAAAAAAAAAAAGAATGGCTCTTGGAAGAAGAGGAGGAAAAAATGAAAAAAAAAAACCAAAAAACACCCAGAATCATTAAAGGGTTAAATGAAGCTGAAAGGTGATGGTTATAGTTTATAAAACTTGGTGACAGGTTCCCTTTCCTGTATTTGTCTGCCCCTGCCCCTGTATCCTTGAGTATTTCATATAAATATTATTGGCTTTAAAAACCAGCAAATCCCTACTGTATTGTGTGACCGAGCCCACGAGGAGCAGTCACCACAAACCTGTAGAAAAGCTGCTGCAATTACAGTGATCAGTCCTGTGATTCCTGCTCTGCACCTGCGGGCTGCATGACTCGCAGTCTGGCCGTATGATTGCGGGTAGGTATATATTTCTGTGAAACACTCCGACTTTTCAGAGGCTGTACAGTCTAAAGATCCAGCCGGGGACCATAGCCAGAGGCGTGACTAGTCAGACGATGTCCGCAGCTGGCTTTTCCCATCTCCAATGCAGGTGAATGAAGTGTGTCGCCCTATTTATACACAAGGGGGTAGACCTGTCAATCACCTGCTGCTGGTGGACAACATCGGACATCTCCCTCTGTGGTCCACGGATCTTCAAAACCTTATAGCATTTCAGAGATTAATGTATCTGGCTGTAATCCGGGCCGCCATCAGGGCATTACTGCCCTTACTGGTGTATGGGGTCCAGAGAGCTGAAGCAAGCAGGGGGTCCGGCCGCTCACAGACATCCACCCTCTGCCCTCCTGCTCTGCACTGGTCTGTGTGATTGGTATAGGGCAGGGGAGGAAGCTGGACCGGACCAGAGGCTGCAGGAGCCGTGCAGCTGAAGGACCTTCTGCACTAGGAATTTCAGAACCTGTGACTGAGAATGTGCCTCATCACATGACCAGAAGGGTGAATAGAGCCTGTAGCCTCTGTGCAGGTCCCATTAATGCCTCTCCTGTTCATGCGGTGGGAGTATTTATGCACAAGGGGAATACTGATAACCAGCAGCAGGGTGGAAGGTGGGCTCCTGCTGGGTCCTAAAAGGGGAGAGATGAAAATCCAGCAGGAAAGGCACCTATACCAATAAATACTGAAAGCAGGAACAATAGAAAGTCAGGGAGCATTTTGCGACACTATGATGCTATGGTGGATCTGCCCCTTCACTGACCGCACTATGTTTTGACACGTCCGGATACCCTGATCATAAATATGGGACACATGGAGATTAGTAGTAGTCTCACCAATAAGTGCAGTTGGTGCAATTTTTTAAACAGTGATCTCCTCCCCAAACACACAACTCCCTGTGTGGTCACTAATGCATTGTGGGAACAGTGATGGAATCAGGGACGCTATTGGCTCAGAGGAGGGATCGAGGATGGTCTTATGGGATGTGACAATAGTAAATATACAGACGTGTACCTTCTTTTTGCTGATCTGATATCATTTTGACTATGTTTGTAGAGGGCGATATAAGTGACATTATATCTAGTGATGCTCTTTGTATATATATATGTTTTTATCTGGGATTTTAGTTGTATTTGGCCTTGTGATGACAATGGAGGCCGGATCTGTGGGACTGAGGGGAGTGACCTACAATCACACCTCTATATAAAGCACTGTTTGCGGTGCTATAGTTATGTATATCTTTTATTAGCTTGAGAAAGGCCCTGTGTTGGCCAAAACGTTGTGTATGTTACATATTTATTTTTCTAAACAAGAGAAGAAATGATGGTGTCTTGGATTCTCTGATATCTGCTTGAAGTTTGCAGCTAATGGAGCCAAGAGTGGTGCATGGGATACACGATGACTGCAATATATTCAGAGAATAAACCCTTTGATGGGAATGCTTATTTAGGTCTGTCACAAGCCCCAAAAGGCAACCTCAGACAGACGTGGGTGAAGGCACCCTATCTAACAGATCCCAGTGGATCCCCGGCCTTCACACCCCTACTATACATGTCAGACGTGTGAGTACACTGCTTGATGTAAAGAAATTCCCACTAATGTTTATTATTAGCAAAGAATGGTCAAACGAAGTCGGGTAAATATCAGGAGAGACCATGGCTGAAAGATTGCCCTTCCCTTGGGCTTTACTTGTAAAATGTTGACAGCAGAGACCGAGTCCAGAATCTGTCTTTTCATGCAGAAAATAATAATAATAATATAAAAATGATGATAATATTTATTAATTTATATCATGCAATTAATTCCCTATCAGTATGTCTTTGGTGTGGGAGGAAACCGGAGTACCCGGAGGAAACCCACGCAAACACGGGGAGAACACACAAACTCCTTACAGATGTTGTCCTTGATGGAATTTGAACCGAGGACCCCAATGCTGCAAGACTGCAGTGCTAACCACTGAGCCACCGTGCCGCCCAATCACTTATCAGTGAATATGTCTGACTGTAGAAAGTCTTGTAAATGTTATATCAATGGGTGAGAGCAGAGACCGAGCCCGGAAACTGTCTCTTTATGCAGCAGGTAAGTCACTTGTCTGTGACCACATCTGACTGCTGAAAGCCCATTAAAAGTCATATCAATGGGTGAGATCAGAAACCGAGCCCGGAATCTGTCTCGTCTTGCAGCAGGTAAGTCACTTGTGTGTGACCACATCTGACTGCAGAAAGCCCAGTAAAAGTCATATCAATGGGTGAGATCAGAAACCGAGCCCGGAATCTGTCTCGTCTTGCAGCAGGAAGGTCACTTGTGTGTGACCACATCTGACTGCGGAAAGTCCAGTAAAAGTCATATCCATGGGTGAGAGCAGAGACAAAACCATAAACAGAATCAATAGACAAAATCGTAGTCAGGGAAATAGCCGGGGTCGGAGTCAGCAGGCATTAGAGAACAGAGTCAGGGCTACAGGACAAAAAGTACAGCATTGATAGTGGATGTGCTGTACTTCAGGTGTCCTGTCCTCTAAGTGACTTTAGAGAAACAGGGACAACACACAAATGCGCGAGCAGCCCTGGCTAATCCACGTCGGCAGGATGATAAGATCCGGCGGAAGATGGAACCTAAGAGAAAGAAATATAAAGTAAGTGATGGGACTCCATATTACCTGATACTACTGTGCAGTCACTGTGGCCGAACAGCCGAGGAATCTTCTCCATACAGAGGTGCGGTATCATTGTCAGCCATCACACATGTGACAATCCCATCACTGACGGATGACATCTGACCCACATGGAGTCCTCTCACTGACCGACATCACACAACATGGAGGAGGTTCTCACACTTACCTCTTCTCTTTTTGCCCCGTTCTCCATTTTCTGGTTTTGATTCCTTCCTGAGATTTATTGCTGATTTTTCTTTCTCCTGAGCTGGAAATTCTGATAAGAAAGAAAAATAACACATTGAGTATATATTCATATAGGATCCGCTCTGTATCTTCCCTGTCATCAATCATATATGTGACAGATGGCATCTGCTCCACATGGAGTCTTCTCACTGACGTCACACAACATGGAGGTGGTCCTCACACTGACCTTCACTCTTTTTGTCCTGTTCTTCATTTTGTGATTTTGGTTCTCCACTCAGATGAATTGCAGATTTTGCTTCTTCCTGAGCTGGAGATTCTGATCAGAAAGTAAAAAATAACACATTGAGTATATATTCTTATAGGATCTGCTCTGTATCTTCCCTGTCAGCCATCACACATGTGACAATCCCATCACTGATAGATGATATCTGCCCCACATGAATTCTTCTCACTGACATCACACAACATGGAGGTGGTTCTCACACTTACCTTCACTCTTTTTGTCCTGTTCGTTATTTTCTGAATCCAGTTCTTCATTCAGAATTATTGCAGATTTTTCTTCCTCCAGGACTGGAAATTCTGATCATAAAGTAAAATAACACTTTTAGTATATGTTCTTATAGGATCTGCTCTATATCTTCTCTGTATATTAAAGCACTTTTGGCCTGACGAAGGCTAAAAAGCCGAAATGTGTGTCGGGATTTTAGCGCCAGCAGGAGAAGATGCCACTACAAATTGTATGCACTCATTTAATTTGCTTATTGACACTGTCCTTTATACTACAGATTTATTGCAGATTTTTCTTCCTCCATAACTGGAAATTCTGATCATAAAGTAAAATAACACATTTAGTATATGTTCTTATAGGATCTGCTCTATATCTTCCTTGTATATTAAAGAATGTTTTGGCCTGACTAAGGCCAAAAAGCCAAAACGCGCGTCGGGATTTTAGCTCCAGCAGGAGGAGATGCCACTAGCTATTGTATGCACTCATTTGTTTGTTTATTCACACTGTCCTTTATACTATTGTATTATTTAATGAGCTTCACACTATTTGTATCTGGTGTTTCATTCTCACCGGAGTTAGATTGACTCACAGATGTGATTTGTTTTATTTAACCTCATAGTACTATATGAGATATGTTTAGTAACAGCTTCTGTGCAGCTGCATTCCTTATCTCTCCCCCTGCTGTGTTGTGCTACTTTGCCACGTTCTGTATGTGCGTACATCATCTAAATTGGCTCCTATTGTCTGTTTTTTTTTATATAGTTCTGTGTTTTGGTTTGTTTTTTTTTTCAAATAATTGAGTGTAGGGACTCACAAGTGTGAGAATCCGTGACGTGGATTGCGAGCTTACATATTTTGGGCCAAAATATCAACTAATATCTCACTATTTGAGGTATTACACATTTTATCTATTTTTGCAGGATGTGTGTGGACCTTCTGAATTCAAGTGGTTAAATGGTGAGTCCGTCATGTGATATGCACTTATATAGTGCTAACTAACCGCCTGACCTGGTGTTGTGCGTCATTTATAGGCCACAATTCAGACACAGTGCATCTCGCGTATCCGTGTGAGATGCACCCATATAGTGCTGGTTATCTCGCCTTACCTAGGTTTCTGGCGTCATTTATAGGTAACAGTTCAGGCACTGTGCATCTCACTCATCTATATGACGAGCTCACAATGCAAGCCTAATTAGTGTGCATGTCCTATGCTAAACAACTGCCTCTCCCCTTTAGTGTGGAGGTTTCAGTGGCTGTATCATCAGCATCGTGCACCTGGGCTGCGGCCATCTTGTTTAGGAGGGTTTGCCACGTTCTGTGTTTGCGTACATCATCTGAATTGGCTCCTATGGTCTGTTTTTTTTTTAACATATTTGGGACCATGAAACATGGATAACATATGAGGCCCATTACAGAGAATATCTATGGAATTATCTGAGCCTTGAAGTGAACATCCACATTTTTGGTGCTGTAGACATGTACATACCTGAGAATGGGAACGAGGATATCCCGCTGCTCACAGCATCGTCTCCATCAGATACCGGAGGAGATTCTTTCTGCCTGTTTGGTGGAAGAAAAACATGTAAATCACTAAACTAAAGCATTATATAAGGGGTCGTCTGACCAGAATAACACCTGACTACAAGACATAGGAAATTCATAGTGGGAATGGGCTCCTGTTCAATACTACCTCATATGGAGCTGAATGGAAAACCACTACTAAGAATGGCCGGCATGTAATATCACATCTCACCTGCAGTGGAAGTAACATTAAAAATGCAGGACTGGCTGCAAATATTTCTTTTAGGCACGTATATAGCGCCATTTTTTTTCAGAACACTTTACAGACATCATCACTGACCCCATTGGGGCTCACAATCCGATCTCCCTATCAGTATCTCTTTTAAGTATGCAAGGAACCCCACAAAGGAAGGAATCCTTGCAGACATTGTCTTTTGACCCCAAGTTCCAGTGCTGCAAGGCTACAGTGTTTACCACAGAGCCGCCATGCTGCCCCATTTACGAGTTGCTAGCTATCCCCAACGGTTTCTGAAGCCGAAACCACAATGACCACTAATCATGAGTTGGTTGATGCTGTTTTTAATATTATGTTATTCATGTCCTATGTTTGGTGTTGGGTACATACAGTATATCAGCTGGAGATCCCAGTAATGACCCCATCATCTACTCACATTTCTGAGATTTTTGTGTTGGACTCTTGAGAACTCTCTGGAGGCGACTTGGGATCCTCTTTGCTCATCGTCCTGATAACGCTGGTGCAGAGCTAAAAAAGGGATAAAAGGAAACTATAATATACCTTTTTCTTACATTTTCGCACATATTTTTATGTGTTGATCCCATACTTACTTTAGAAAGACTTTCAGAAGATGATGTAAAGTTTTCGAACTCACGGTTCTCATTGTCCTCTCTTCTCTTGTCCTTATCCTCTGAGCCCATAGGTTGGTATACATCAGAGTCATCTAAAATACATAAGTAATGAAATGTTATTAGGAGTTGTCAGCATGACCAATGGTCATCGATAGTTACCATGTTATCATTAGTATTATTAGTAAGTGAGAGTCACACATTAGTGAAGACCATCAGCCACTTAGTCTGGATGATGTCTCCATCTACTTACTGTCAGAGAGGCAGCTGAACACATCTGATAAACGCTGAGGAACGTACTCCGGCTCCTGACTTAGAAGGTTCTCAAAATCTAAGTCTTCGAGGAATGGCTGGCACTTGATCTCATCTGCTCCTCCTGGAAAAAAAAGATCAAAAGTGATGTGGACATTGTCAGAGACTGCTCCATATCTGGAGAGAAATCTGAACTATTGACATGGATATAACATGAAGGAAACCTACTGTTAGCCATTATAAAGTATCAGTCACTGAGGACTATCATTTTTTTCAATGAATTTTTTAGAAATGGACAAGCAGAAGAAGAGCTGATCCTCGTGATGATAATTAGTATGTTCTGGGCGTAATAAGTAAGTGTTAATACTGTTATATACATTACCTGTCCCAAGTCTTTGTACAGGATTTCTTCTCAGCAGCTTAGTGATGAGGTTTCGAGCATCGAGAGGAAGAGCAGGAAAACACTTAAAAGAAATGTCACCTATTGTATAGAAAATGACAAAAAATAAACGTTATTGAACTGTATTATATAGTAAAGCTGCACAATTATAAACCAAGTAACTAAACCAACCCAAGTAATGAGTGGATTACTCTACTTACCTCTGACGATCTTTCTATAAAGCTCATATTTGTCCTTATCATGAAACGGTACATTTCCTACGAGGAATTCATATAGGATGATCCCCATTGACCACCAGTCAACAGGTCTTCCGAAGCCTTTCGACAGGATGACCTCGGGGGCCATGTAACATACGGTGCCCCACATCTGGAAACCAAAAGAAGAAAGAGGAGATTGATGAAACTATTTTTAGGAAAAGATCTCTCGATAAAAACACAAGGACAGAAGACGAAATCTCAGCGGAAAAATTCTCCAGAGAAGAAAGAAAAGGTTGGTAAGATTTATAGTGAAGAAGTGACGTTCCAGTAGGTGATACTGACCTCACGATCGCGGAACTCTCTGGCGATGTTCTCAGGTGATTCCTGGTAGAAGTTGGTTTTTGGCATCATGAGACCGAATTTTGACACCCCAAAATCTGAGACTTTAATGTGTCCTGCAGATGTTATCAGGAGGCTGTGAAAGAAAAGATGGTTTTAGCCATGCAAGCCATGTAATAATATGTGATAACCCCCCTTTATTATACTACAGCGGTCACTTACTTGTCCGGTTTCAGGTCTCTATGCACCACACCATAGCTGTGCAGATATTCCACAGCAAGCATGGCCTCCGCAAAGTACAAGCGAGCCAAGGAGATAGGTAAAATTTTCATGGTTCTTAGAAGCTTCCGACAGTCTCCACCTATAGAAGAAAGGAAATATGGCCGGTGAGGGACGATACAGCAGATCACACATGGTGTATAATGAGAAGAGAGCGGAGACATTGGGGCAGGATAGAGAAGGTGATGAGATGTAAGCAGACATGGGCTGAATGTAATACAATGTACACGTCCTACCTTCTACATACTCCATAACCATACACAGATGAGATTTGGTTGGAAAGGAGCAAAGCATGGAGACCACAAAGGGACAATCAGCGAATGTTAAGATGTCCCTCTCCAGGAAAGCTTGTTGTATTTTTGATGGAGTATTAAGCTCCTTCTTGTCCAATTTCTTCATGGCAAAGATCTTTTTGGAGTCTTTATGGCGCACTAAGTTGACCGCACTGGAGAGAAGGAAAATGCATGGTTTATAGAACTCGTCATATGATCTTCTGTACTAGGGGTTAATACTAGAAGTCCAGTCTCATTAAACATTCATATAATAACACTGTATAAAAGGTCACCTATGGGATGTCAGTGCCACGTCTGCCACGTCCTCATCCATGTCCTCAAAAATTCAGATTCACTAGTAGCTAACTGAATTTGTTACAATTGAACAGTGACAATTAGACGTGGACAGTGATGTGGACTCGTCACTTGTCTATGGTCACACTGGATGGCAGAGCACAGACGCAGAAGAACTGTCATAGGGACCTGAGAAATGTGCATAATCCCAAAGGGAAACTCACCCGAATGCTCCCTTGCCGATCAGTATGGACATGTCATAATCGCTCTTACTCGGCGTTCTCGCGCGGGTTGCGATCACGTTCTATAAAAAAAATTAGAAATTATTTTACGATCTAGAAACTGCAGGAAAAAAGCTCCAGACGCAGAAACTTCTCCGTCTATTTTATGTCCCAGCTGATTCTACTGATCCGATGTAGAGGAGGATACAAGCCGGACGCTCGGCAGACACCTATGTAATGGGGGATCCTCCATACACCGGGATCACTGTACAGCGCGGGATAATATGGGAAATCACACCGGGGGGAACGGACTATAAATGCTGTTACCTGCTTAGAATAGAGATATCCCATGGGTATATGGGGGATATTAGAGGAGTCATTCACACCCCGGGATCTGATAATATACAGACAGATCCCTCTATGATACTTACACTGGCAGATTCATGGATCTCCGGGATCTCACAGATTCCACTATCTGGAGTCGACAGCTCAGTTTTTTCTAAAATAGGGATAAAATAATGAAGAAATTAAATGTATCAGATAATATTAATCTTAGCTAAATAATACAACAATATAACGGAGAAAATGACGAGACGTCTGAATATGGGATTGATGCTACTTATATGGGAACATGGAAATCAGCAGGTATGGGGTATTGCTGTATAGGTGCTTGTCCTCCAATAAAAAAAAAATATTTTTGGAGAGATCTGATGTGCCAGTAATGTGAAACCAATAATATAAGCCATATGTAAATCAGGCTGCAAGTGCACAAGGGGCAGGTCACTGCAATGGGGGTGAGTCACTTCAGCAGGGCGGGTCACTGCACAGGGGGCAGGTCACTGCAGCTGGGGTGGGTCACTGCACAGGGGGCAGGTCACTGCAGCTGGGGCGGGTCACTGCACAGGGGGTGGGTCACTGCAGCTGGGGCGGGTCACTGCACAGGGGGCGGATCACTGCACAGGGGGCGGGTTACTGCAGCGGTTTTTCCTTGAAGTCTACTGTGCATTTCCAGCCTGATATACATACGGCTTCTACATTCCCATGACTGTCTATTGAATCTTTATATAAAAAGATATCGGTTTATGGGGGCTGTACAGCCATACCACTACTTCCTTATGTGAAAATATGATGACAGATTCCCATTATAAAGAGTAGAGACAGTTAATCTACAGATTATTACCTTTTCTCTACAATATCTAGATCACAGGTCTCAAACACGCGGCCCGCATGTGGCCCCTCAGGCTGCTTCTTGTGGCCCGCAGGCACGTACTCTCTTGTACGATCGCGGCCAGTGCAGGGGCTGCAGCCATCGCTGCTTCATTTCAGATGAACATTTTGCCTCCAGGGCGAAGAGTGAAGCTCTCTCTGCACTATTCCAATGGCAGCTGCTGACCAATCAGAGGCAAGCAACTGATGCGTATGACGTCA